>NC_140219.1:5926732-6169353 GCF_951802725.1 Rutilus rutilus
CATCCATCCATCCATCCATCCATCCATCCATCCATCCATCCATCCATCCATCCATCCATCCATCCATCCATCCATCCATCCATCCATCCATCCATCCATCCATCCATCCATCCATCCGAATTATGCCAAGCTAGATCACTATCTTCACAACTGGCATTGCAGATTTATCATTTAGCCCGTTATCATGTCGCTCAATCTTACATTACTGTATCCCGCTTCTTTCTTCACCAGTAAATTCAATTAAGCAGTGATGGCAATGAGAGTAGAAGTCAGTATCAGTGAAATCAATGTGAGCACACAATGAGGTCTCTTGTTCCCTGACCTTTATGCAGAGGTCCAAATAACCAGTTCGACCTGTTTCACCTTGCCAAAATGAAGAAGAATTGCCCCAGACTGGGTCATATAAAACTCGCTAACCAGATGATCATTCGTGTTTCGCATACTCCAACTTGGTGTGTGACAAATTTTTTAATCCAGCCTGGTGTGATTTAAGTCAATAGTTTTGTTTAACAGAAAGGATATTACATATAACCATAAATCAAACTTTATTTCCAAAAAGTGAGTAAGTTTTTACATAGTTGAAATTACTTTGTCAGATGTCAGTCAATAATGTAAACATGTAATGTAACAAAAAAAAAGTAACATTCTTCTTTTTTTCTCATTATTTTTCTCACCATTATTGTGCACACCAATCTTATTTTTTAATGTCCTGTATCTACTGTATTATATGTGTACTATATGTTTGAATGTGAACTTTGTGTACTATACAGTATGTGTATATATAAGTTATGTATTTTTATAGTTCTAAATGTGTTTTTCTGAAGACTGTCCAGTAACTATATGGCTGCTGTTGCAAAAAATAAAAATAAATAAAAATCCCAGAGAGATCAATAAAGTACCTACACCTAAAAAAACCTGAACAATCGCTGCATCAGTTTAAAATGTTTATTTGTAGCAATCAAACATAAGATAAGACTAATAACTGGGACAAACTGTGTTCCGACTGTATGCAGGACATGGCTCATTAAATCAGGACAGTGCTGATTTAATCGGGATGTCTGGTCACCCTGTTTAAAACAGACAAAACATTCAGGAAAGAGATTGCTGGATTGTTATGAGTGTTGCATAAGTCTTTGGGGGTAGTTCTCTTGTTCTCTCTTTCTTTTCTTGTCGCAGCTTGTGTGCGACTCTAGCATATACCTGAAACTTGGCATTGTGAACTGCAAATATTGTTGCCACTTATGACAAATTGCTTGCAACGTTCCTTAGTTGTAAGTAGTTTTGGATAAAAAAAAAAAAACTTAAAAAAAAAAACATCTGCTAAATGACTAAATGAAAACGTAATTCACTAATAATGAATTGCACCTGCTGATATCAGCATTTATTTGTACTATCTGTATTATTTTAGCTCCTTATTCAGGAATTATGCAAATCAGTGCAAATACATGCAAAAATCTGTGCTGAATGTAATTTGCTTACCAAAATTCCCCATCTCAAAGGCCAGTTCTGAGATATAGGTTGTGGCGGATGCAACAGACTACTATGATCTGGTGATAGTTAACTGTACGTTTACATGGACACATTTTGTTTCATTTGGAATCAATTAATTTCATTAAAAGTAGCTACAGTAAACATACCAGATTATAGATGAATCCGATAGTGTTTACACGAACACTAAATAAAGAGATTGGGTTAATGTGGACATGTATATGTCAGTTATATTTGACACTACATTCTAGTTTCGGGTTTCAGTTCGATCAAACACATCATCAGAGAAGTGAAGATATGCCACAGCAAGAGGAATGGGAAGATATTTTGATAAAAAATTACGAGGCACATGAATAAAAAAAAAAAAAAATGTGCATGGTTAAATCATGTATAAAGACTGAAATATTTTATAAAAAAAATATTGATGGTTATTTTAAAAACACTTTTCTCCATCGCTTGATCATCATTTGATGAATTGAAGCTGCCATGATCACTTGAAAATACACAGACATTACTTTAAAATAAAATTCAGTTTACCGTCTGCTTTCCACGGTAATATCAATATGCTAATTTCACTACGCAAACAGCACGGGGGTTTTGTGAGTAAGGCAAAATCTAAAATGAGCCTAATTTACATACAAATGAGGGGTGATTGTGCTGAAAAAAAATATATATAACAATAACTTAATTTAAATATTCACAGTGCTATTTAGTATCTGGATAAACTAGATTGTGGGTGTGACATGAATAAGGTTTTGGGCTAAAATGCTACATAAAAGTAGTGCAAAAGTAGCTCTTCTCTCTCTATTTCTTTTCCCCCGTTTTCTTTCTGTCAAGTAGACATATGTGATTGATACAAGCCTGCCAGTCTGTAGCATGTTGCTAATTTTAGCACAGCCAGCCCTCCCTCACTCTGATTTTCTCTCTCTCATCCTCTATCTCTTTGTCACCTGGGGAGAAGCGTGGTAGCTACAGATAAATTGGGTTCCTGCCCCAGAATCCATCTCTTAACGGCACTCAGTAAACTTGGTCATCTGTCAGACATGCGTACGCTCTGTGAGTGATGTGGTGTGTTGTATTCCAGGCGGCTGTCGACAAAAATAGAGCGTCGACATCGGTAAACACGGGAACAGATAGAGGAGAGACAGCAGCATCGTTGTGCTTTCCTTGTTCGATGCTAATTTTGCTCTCTCCTTCTGCTGTAAAGGCTATAAATACAGATTATGTGGGTTTAGATATAATCAAACTGCAAATGTGGCCAGCTGGACTATACATGTATTTAAAGGAGGCTAGATATTTTGGTCTTGTAAACTATATAGGTCACAGACCACTTTGCCTCATTCAGTCTTTCACCTTACTGCTGCCATCGCTGTCAAGAGTGATTAATATTCCAATGTCCTCATGCAAATTTACCCAAATAGGGTTGGTGTGATTGGTGCAACTGTGGTAACCGGTGTCAGAGGAGACCATTTAGTGAGATCATGCATATGCATGAGCTAAGTCATTTATCAGCTTGGCTGCAGTTAATCTTTGAATATAAATATGCAAGGGTTTATAATTTTCACTAAAAATAAGGAAAGAAACGGCAGCCATACGGGTCGATATGAATTGACCACCTGTCTCTAATCAGGAAGAGCTCATCAGATAAAGCACGAAGAAATGAAAAGAGACAGTATTTCTCTGTTCCAAAACCTAGTGAACTGCGAAAGGATACGGCATTTTTTAGGCATCTCAAACTACATTTACTTCCAAACTGTAAATAAACTGAATATAGCAAAAAAAAAATAATAAAAAAAAATAATAATTAGGGTATAAAATAGAATAATATCTTCGAATTAGCAGATTCTAAGATATATTGCATGTATCCTTCATGGATTAGGGAATTACATAATGCATTGCATTGTCAATTATTTATCTATTTTATTAAATATGGAAAGTTTAGGGGGGAAAAAATTATTACTTAAATTTATTTAAATCATTCTGTGGTGCTGCCTACATAGACTGTTCCCTAAAGGTTGGGATGCTAAAAATGCAGCGAGGAAGCTCACTATTTTTTTGTGTGTGTGTGAGAGAGAAAGAGATGTAGGGAGGGAGAAAAAAAAGACCCTGAGGGGAAAGAACAGAACTGAATCAAGGACAGCGGGAAGGAATATCTGTGCAAATCAGACCCAAGTCACAGCAATGAAGGTCTAAAATGAGAGCCAGGGCAGTACACGCTGAACTACCTATGATGGATCACACCTGTCGTACTTTCCAGCTTTCGTGTCATTTCTTCGAGCACCTGACTGATGCATTGTGGTTATCCAACATGGTAAACTCATCTAGCAGAATCTAAAGAGCTCATTCGCAGATTTGGGTGGAACTAATGCATGTTTTGGAATCTGGTATACCTTCAGGAAATCAAACCAGCATTAATGAGCACATACTCAAAATATTTCCATTGGGGTTGGGGGGGAATCAAGGCCAGACAAGTGACTTGTCAATGACAAGGACATGCAGGTCTATAGGGATTGCATTAAAACAGGTGATTGCAAGCATATTGCAACATCACAGACACACAACAGAAAGATAATTCACAACTGAGATCACTTATAATCAAAAGTGGCTTTAATTTTTTTTATAATGTTACAAAAATTATACTTTAAATAAATGAAATCTGAATCAAAGAATAATAACATCAATAACACAATGCAGCACAACTATTTTCAACATTAACAATAATAATATGTTTCTTGAGCAGTAATGGCTGCTGAAAATTCAGCTTTGCGTCACAGAAATAAATTAAATTTTAAAGGTGAACTATGCAGGTTTTTTACCTTAACTGAACAGCTTTGGAGTCATTGGAATGGTTATATTACTTTTTTCGGGTTGAATGGTGGTCGTCTCTCACCCCCCTATCATCTGTGAGCGTCAGGAAGTATCGCGTGATATCAGGTCTCGCGATGTAACAAATTGCTTTATGGCAAAAAAAATCTGCTAAAATTCTGTCATTATTGCGCTCCTTCACGCTGTTCGAACCCGAATGATGAAGACGTCTTAAAGAATGTCCCATCTGCTTTGATGTCGTTGATCTACTAGCCTCTGAGAGTCGCCAACGAGTTTTTCGACAGTGTTGTCAAATATCTATTCCGAAGCTGTAGGGGGAGCTCTATAGAGAAACCTGCGAGAATACAGCGAAGAAATTCCCGAAACTGCATAGCCCTGCTTTAAAATGAATTCAAATAGAAACAACCATTTAAACCGTAATATACAGAGTCCTTAAAGGGACATGGTGAAAAAAAGAGGTGGGAGGAATATATTATTTGGCAATGCTTTTGCGTCCTCACACAAATGTTTTACATTCCCCCAAATTTTTTTGCATTCGCTTGCAAAGAACACAAACGTTTAACTTCTGAGCAATAACATTTTCTTCTAGTCTAGTTCTAAAGATGAGCGAGATACAAACTAATCTAAAATGCTCTTATCTAACATGGGAGAATATTCTCTTCAGCTCTAAGGCCACATTTACACTGCAGGTCTTGATCACCAATTCTGATTTATTGACTATAGCCGCTTTCCGACCGGAGGAACCTTTTCACAGTTCCTAGAACTATTGGCTAAAGTACCCGGATGTCGGCGTGTTCGCACCGCAGGAACTAGGAACGATTTTAGTTCTAGGAACTCCATTTGGAGGAACTAATTTAGGTCCTACTTCAGAGTAGGGTCTAAACCAGCACTATAGGAACTACCCGTGACGTTAGTGTACGCTGATGACCGAACGCACGCGGAACACCAGCACCCGCCATTTTTTAAAACAGCTAGAATGTAAACACACAGATTATAGCCTATATATTTACTCCAGAAACTAACTATACAAACATGGAAAACAGTGATAGATGGGCCTCTAAACCTTTATGCTGAAGAGAAAATCCAACGCAACTTTGAGGGGACCAAGCCAAACATGATTGTTTATCTGCCCAGCTAGCAACACTGGACATCAACCACACGGCATAGGCTAATAACCTTTTTTTCATATACTTGTCTACTTTCTATAACAGTTCTATCTAATAACATGTTAAACAGTACTGTTAGACAGATCGCTAACTAATAAACACAGAGAATGCGAGCATTGTTTGCTCTGAGTCTGGCGTTCTCAGCGCCGCCAAAATAAAGGTCTGTCGCGCCGTCAAAATAAAAGTCGCCGTGCTTGCGTCACGCCCTTACCCCTCCTACCAGTTCCTATGGCCACTTGGCCAGTGCGAACGCAAACAGCAAAACCGAGTTTGGGGGAGAGTAGTTCATAGAACTGTTTAGAAGTGGACAGTTCCTATAACTAAGTTCCTGTAACTATTTGGTCGGAAAGCGGCTTATGTCTGATTTTTTGAAAACCAGCTTACATCTTCTTTAAAAAATGACCCATACACAACCCAAGGTAGACATACTGACAGCTGAAAGGAAGTAAAAACAGTGCGATTTGCAACGGACACAGATCTTTAAAGGTCAGCAAAACATTGGGTTGAGCCTTCGTCCTCCATTGCACTATTGAGAGGCATGTGAGAGTCATGTGATCACAGTTGGTGTCCACCTGAGTTGACGTCATTCGCCATCATGGTTTTTTCAATGACGTACGACTCGCATTGACGGGAATATCTGATCTGTCGGCTTACATTGCAGATGCAAATGCACTTATCCGATTCATATCAGATTTATTTCCTTGAATGAATGACACCTGAAACTGATCTGAGAATATCGGAATTCATGTACTTGTTTTACTGCCTACACGTTCGTGGGTCATCATATCCGATCTGTGTCACATGGGAGTAAAAAAATCTGAATTAGGTCACTTTAAACATGTAATGTAAATGTGGCCTTTGATGCCAGCGGACAACATCTCATAGACTCAGGCTGTGTCCCTTTACGTTAGTTTCTGTCGTTCCGTTTGGACATACAGTATCCAGTACTACCTATGATAGTCTGAGAGTTAACACAGAGGTTACGTTTAATTATTAGCCACGGATCCCCACGCGTGGAATTTTCCTCCCCTCGTGAAAAGACAATTAATTGCATGAAGCTTAAAGCTCATTACGGGGTTTATTCTGCCCAAAGCCATGCTTATCACCATCTATGATAATGACGTATCCCATAATCCTTAGAATGATGGACATGGAGAATTCATTATGTTTTGCACAATGTTGACATGGGAGAGCCTCGTGTGAGGTGGGAACAGATCTATTTGTATGCCTAGATAATATTCTGTACGTGAAAATAAAGATCTGCACTGCTAAATTGCATTGATGTTTTGTCTGCGTCCAGGTTGAGTTGTTCTTTCATTTCCTTGTAATTTCCTTCGTATGCAGTGAAATAGACACATTTTGATGTTTATTTTGAAATCTTTATTAATGTTCTTTGTGTTGCCCTTGTTTGTACTGGCACATTGGGATATAAATAACTACTAATAAATCTTACTTCTTATTGTAAATAATTGATTCTTCATTGGCAAATGGTTCCATGAAGAACCTTTAACATTTACGGAACCTTTCCATTCCACAAAAAGGTTCTATATAGTGGGAAAAGGTTCTTTAGATTATTAAAATATTATTCACACTTAAAAAAAAAAAAAAAAAACATGGTTATTTTAAGAACTGTTCACTGAAAGATACTTTGGAATCCAAAATGGTTATTCTATTGCTGCATAGTAAAAGAAGACCTTTGGAAACTTAATTTCAAAGGGGCCATTCACACAAAATGTGTTTTTGCGGTTAAAATGCGAGATGCATGTCGCAAAAAACACATTTTAACTTCGTGTCATGCGCGAGATGCTGCAAAAGACGCGAGAAGCCAGCGCAAACGGCGAAACGTGTCCGTCTAGCGCATGCTTGCACAGAAAAACAATGGAAAAGTAGCGCAGTGGAATAGAAAAACATGTTCTGTTTGTTCTGAGAGTGTTTGAAAAAGAATGCTTACATATGTAGTTGCGATGACTTTATGTCCCACAGCTACAGTACTTGCATTTGCTCATTAAGCTGCAGTAACTGTCACTACATTTGGCAGATTTGTTTAAAATGGCTGAACTATAGCTGTTTAAAATGGTCTCACACCCCTCTGTTGAGTGGTCTATTTATGAAGTGATGCCACAAAAACGAACTGCTAAATATGTGGATTCCCTAACCTTTGACATTTGACCAATACAATCTCTATTACCGGGCCATTACACAAGCATTGACTGAAATTTTCTTAACAAGTATATCCACACTGCTCACTTTAATGTGGCTTATGCTAAGGTGATTGGATGTGACATGCACGCTGTGGTGGACTTTCAGGTTGACAGCTTTGGTTGCGGGGCGGACAGGAGGTTGAGGTGGCTCCAGACTCCCAGCGGGAGCAGAGCGCTTTGAAAAACCTTCACCTGGAAACAGCTGCTGTTTCCCACGACAACAACAACCTGTCCTTGAGAATCTCCGGTGGCTGAACGGATCGAGTTCTCCTCACAACAGCAACGGACCAAACCCGATACCCGGCGCTTTGTCCGCCGCAGTTCCGAGCTTTTAGCGCACAAGGTCGAAGGGTAAATTAGCTTTAGTCAAATGCTAAACGGAGGGGAGTTTTCTTTCACTCCCTGGGAACAACAACTTGTACAAAGGTGCGCAAGGAGTCAAATGTTACCTCGCCACTTAGGTGGTTACGCCGTCAGCCAACTGTGGCGAAAAACAGCAGCAAATAAAGCTATTCAGCCCAGTTGGAGCGAGGAGAAAGGGAGGATGTTTATGGAAACGGCAGCCGATTTAAATGGAGTGGAACAGGTGATGGACAGCGGTGGGATTTAGGTGGTGGGGGATGGACACAAAAACAGAGGAGAGAGAGAAAGAGACCAGACAGAAAGACGAATCCTGCAAAAAAAAAATGTCACCACACTCTCTAATAAGACTTTAATCAATTACCATACAACAGAAATCTTGGACTAAATCATTTCACCAAGAAGATGTCACATATTGGAAGATATTTATATTCACACACACAGGAGAACTTCTCACGAAAAACCTCAACCTAATTCACAAAGGGCTTTCCGCACACGCTTTCCTTACAGCCTTTCATCACTCTCGTCCAACTCGCAGCTTTCTCAAACAATGCCAAGTGTGGTTTCAGTTGTTCCTATATATTTCTTGAATTTAGAATACATTTTATTATGACATTTTTGGTGAATCGTGTTTTGTTCTCAAAATCATTGCACATTTCACGCACACATTTGTGCGTACGCATGCGTAGTGAGTGAGACCCATAGAGTGTAAAGTCTGATTCCCGCTGAAATAAAGTAATTTTACCGTGAAATATTTATTTAGCAAAATTTGATTAAAAATAATATATATATATATATATATATATATATATATATATATATATATATATTTAGCCAAAGTCATGGGATTGATTCCTAGGGTATGCATGAACTAGTAATGCATGGCTTGAATTCAATGCATGTTGCTTTGGATAAAAGCATCTGCCAAATGCATAAGTGTAAAATGTAAATATTTAAGATAGAACTGAATCCTGAACTGCAACCATCACACCGAGGGTAAAAATTCACCCTGTGACAAAGCAATGCTTTTTTTCTGGCCCACATCAGTCAAATAAATAAATAAAAGAAACTAAAAGAAAGAAAGACAAAATGGGAATGAGGCTGATGAAATTAGTCCCATGTTTGGTGTGAACAGAAATGTGACATCAACAATATTACAGGTTGGGGAATAAAAAAGATTAGAAAATCTATCCATCAAAGCTGTAAAATGGATTCCCAGCAAGTTCAAAATGTATCTTGACAAACTTTGCTGTTTTACTTCATACAAAGATTATATGTAATCATAATCTTTGGATATTATATGTATTGGTTTGAGTTTGTTTTAAGTTCTACTTCCTTACATTCAAATTTGAATTGCAATTCTGCATCCTATTTGCTATATCTCAATTGAACTGGAATTTAAAAGACACTGTCACTTCGGTTCTGAATGGTATGAGTATATGTACAAATTTCATGTGCATATAGTCATGTTTTGGGAAGCGGGTCTTGCTGTAGGGAATTGAAGAGGAAGATTGAAGGAATTGGGGAGTTGTGTGATTAAACTGGCAGAGCCCTGGAGAGGATTCAGTCGGCCTCGATTGGCAGCGAGAGAGGTAGAATGGGTTATGACAGGAACAGCAGCGGTAGCAGGGCTTTCATCTGGAAAAGGTCCTCATTAGAGAGGGAGACGAGTATGAGAGCGCAGCTGTGGTCTACCTACACATACATACACACACACACACACACTCGCAAGTTCCACTCAACTCTACTGCACACCAGCTCAAACTCAATAAAACACTTTCCTAAAGATGCAGGTTCCAAAAGAAACTGGCATATAGGACTTCATCACTCCTGATACACACACACAGACACACACACACAGGTAAATAGATTTCCTCTGGGGATAGAAATGGGGTGGTCAGAACACTAATGATGGTGAGATGGTGAAAGGTGAGCGGTCAGGTTTCTCTCCGCTAGATTACACAAGTCATTAGGAAAACGTCCAGTCACACACAACAAAAACCGTGTGTGTGTGTGTGCGCGCGCGTTTACTTAGCTATCTAAATAGGGACATTACATAGACTTCTATTGTTTTTATGTGCAGCTAGTTATACTATAACCTAACACTAACCCACACCCACTAACCTTTCTGCATTTTTATAATAAAAAAACTAAAACCTGTATTTACTTTATTGTTATTATGCCACTTTTTACAAATGAGAACTTCGCCAAAAAGAGGTTTTGGGAGTTTTTGTCATGTTTAGCTCAATTCTGAGTACAATTTTGTCCCCGAATTATGGTTATCCAGGTACAAGCGTGTGTGTTGCCCCGTGATCCCTACATTATGGGGACGTGTCCTCACAAAGATGGCTATATCTGAAATTCTTGTCCTGATGGGGACATTTGTTGGTCCCCGTGTGGAAAACAGCTAGTTAATCATACTAAGTGATGTTTTTTGAAAATGTAAAAGTGCAGAAAGTTGTCTGTGATGGGTTAGGTGATCAAATATACAGATTTCTTTCATTCACCTTTGAACTGCTCTGTTGCGAAACCTTCACTGGCATCATGTTAAGGTGTCATGCATGCTAGGATATGAAAGGTAAAGAAAAGAATGATAGGTAAAGAAACCCACAGTGACAAGACACAATCAGACCAAATGAGAGTGTGCCTGTCAAAATGTGTGCTGCATTCAGGGTGAATAGTTTTGGTGACATAGTGAGCCTCTTTGTAGGCAACATTTAAAGGCATCATATTTATGATTCTGACATAAAGGCAAAAGTATGATGCTTAAGAAACATGTATTATTATCCTACAGCATTTATTTGAAATATAAATCTTCTGTAACATTATAAATGTCACTTCTAATCAATTTAGTGCTATATATTTTATGCTTATTCAAAAATCAGCTCTAAATGCAATAATACTCAGTGGTGCGTAAACTCTCCTGTGCATTTTATGGGAATAGTGCTAGTTGTATGACGCACAGAGCATCCCAGATCGATCACTTTTGAGTTTCCATTTCAGTTAGGAGGCTGTCTATAAGTCAGCTGGTTTTTGAACAGAGCTTACATCATTGTCCCAGAGAATGACTGCATGTTAACATTTTATAATTCGCTTCATGACATTTTAGCAAGCAGATCAAATTTTAACAAGCAGACATTCCCTGAGACATTGCAGTCCATAATCCAGCTGTGTGCTGGCTGGACTGATTCTCTGAAGAAAGACTCATTGGATTGCCAGGCTCTGAGCTCAGGTGGTTCTGGGAGGAAGATGAAAGGATTGAGGGGGAAAGGTTAGCTGCCTTCCCTGTCTAATGCAAGGTAACAAAAGCACCATTGTGAGGGTGTCAGGTGCATTGTGGCAGCCCTGCGAGGCTTTAAGTGAAGCAAATTCAAACAATGCATTAAAGGACAGGAGAGCGAGAAGAAGGCAAGAGGGGAAAAAAAACAGCAGGGGCCATTTTAAACAGACTCGACAACAGAGCATTCGATGGGGAAAAAGCAAGGTTTTGAAGGATGTTAGATTACCTGGAGGAATGCCATCACTGGAATTAAACCACTTCCAGGATTTACATGCATATGACATTTTCTATTGAACCTCTTGGTGCACACTATGTGCAATTTCATGAACTGACAGCAATGCACATGCACATATATATGATATGCAGCAGATGCATGCGCCAAAGTGGGACAGAGTGACTGTCAGGCACGTCCGAAAGTGAGTTTTGATTGAGTAACTTGTAGATCTGTTCTGACTCAAGCCACACACTTTTCCAGATGATTCAGTCCAATTTGGTGAACTCATTCCTTTGCTACCTGGACATCACTAATTAACAGCAAGAAATGTCAGTTAAAGTTGATGTTTTTTAAGTGTTTTATGCAATTTAGTTACGTTTCAGCTATAGCATTTGGGATTTGGATTTAAAAAAAAAACACTATTTGCAAGTACTGTGAACGTATTCCTATTAAGGACATTTTTTTTATTTATTTTTTTAATGTTTTTTATGTTTTGGGATTTACAGTGTGGCATTGGCAAACAATTAAAATGATCTCCACTCAACATGCTGCATAATTTGATGCATCATTCATATCTGTAACACGACCAGGATAAGTTACACAGTGAAGTTCAAAAGGTTAAGGATTGCTCAAAGACCGAACTGTATACAAATATGAGCTATAATAGTGATCTTTGCCTGATCAAGCACTGCATAAAATCAGCTTACGTCACAGAGACACAACTGGGCCAATTAGGAGTTATTTTCAGGTGAAATGTGCAAACAGGTTTGAACACAGCGGGAAGGATTATGCTTCATTTTTCCCCACTGCTCCGAGAACACCTTAAGTGACTTGTGCTTTGTGACATGTAAGGAGTTCTTTGTGCTGGCGTTGAGGTGTTAAATGAATTCATCACGCTCGCTTGTGTAATTGCATATATGTGCCAGACAACACACACTCACACACACACAGGCAAAACGGAGTAAAAATGAGGATGAATGTTTTGCTGCTGTTTTTCTGCAGTTCTCTTCCCTCCACTGATCCCGGGTCTGTGATTCCAAACTCCCTGCCATATTGGAATATTAATAGCCTTCATTACATGAAATCTGATTTCATTGTGGTGCTGCAAAAGCTCGTAACATTTTAATTAACTTATTGAGCATATGGCCCAGCTCGCCGAGATGCAGCATTGCAGGTATTACAGACTCTCTGCTGCTCCTTTAAGAGACAAATAAACCGATTCAAAGGGTGAATATCAACAGAGCCCCATGTTCAAGATGTGATTTTTTTAATTTATTTTTTTATAGTACATCTGCAGCATAAACACGTCTCTGCAACAGCAGGCATGAGATCTGCGCTGGAGTCGTTAGGATTTTATGCACGAGTGGAGAACTAAATGTCCTGTGTATCTCTGAAAAAAAAACAAAAAAAACAACAACTGCATTTAAAACAATCACACACATCATCATCAGGTTTGAATTAGAAACAAACACGGCAGAATAAATCAACTCTTTCATGCGGGAACGGCAGCTCATTTTCACAGTTTTGTGAAATAATGCAGCCAATGTAGCTTCAGTTCAGCATGCAATAATGAAAGGGTGTGTGTGTGTGTGTGTGTGATCGACCCACTTGCTTTATTGGCTCTATTCAAAACTCACCCAGGCAGTTATGCTCACTCAGTCAGGACCTTGGATATGAACCAAACAAATGCATGCTATTATAAAGAGCTATCTGTGAGCTAATATGCAATTTTATGTGGCAAATTATTTTGGATATGATCATAAGAAACATCAGGGTTCTGCCATTACATATCCTTTATTTAATTGCATTCTGTTGAGAACAAACTCTATGGAAACATATTCTCATGTAAATGGCTAATCGGTAATGTAATAATAATAATAATAATAATAATAATAATGTAGCCTACACACATTATTAAATGTATGTATGTAGATTGTAAATTCTGTCATTTTTTTCCTATAATTTAATTATTTACCATTTACATATTTTCTATTTATCATACAAAATCTATATTTTGTTCCATAAAACAAAATGGGAATTTGAAGAATCTCCATGCATTTCTTTTTACAGCGACAGTTCATTGTGACCAAGTCTCCAAAAGAGACATAAAAATATACGACCACATCCTCCAGTGCATACACTGGTGTGCTATATTCCAAATGTTCAATACAAAATCAATGTGTGCCAACAGAAAAGACAGAATTTTAAAGTGCCCCTATTGTGCTTTTTCGGATGTTACATTTTATGTAGCTGTTTGTGAATGTAAAAGGTCTGCAAAGTTGATCAAAGTGAATGATATTTGGAGTTATTGTCTCCCAAAAGAAAGAACCAATTCTGAACTGCCTGAAACGAGTCATCAGTAATTCCAGTCCTGCTCGAACCCATGTAGATTTGTAACACATTTGCATAATGCCAGTCTATGGTCTTCATTGGCTGTCTAATCATGGCCCTCAAACACTGTAGTTTTAGCTGAGGCCTGGAAGAGTTTGGTTTGTGTTGTGGACGTGTCGAGAAGACGCTGTTTTCTGCTCTGCGAAAGCAAATCCACTTTGCATTTCTAAAGGATGAGGACTCGTGCTCGAAATGATACGGTAAAACCGACGCCAACATTACTGTTCGTATCACTGTGTATCAAGTGCTAGGAAGGCAATTCGTTTCCGACATGAACTGTAAGCAGTCGACCAATCACAACAGACTGGGCCATCTGACCAATCAGAGTAGAGGAAGCTCTCGGAAAGGAAGGGTTCAGAGAGACCGAATCCTTTATTGAACAGTTTCAGACACTTTAAGAAAAGAGGTAATTCTGCAATCTATATTATGAGAAAGCAAAAGTGTTTTTTGACCTTGAATCCATGTAAACCTATTGTAGGAGACTCCAGAACAAAATGAGGTATCTTTAAAATAGCACAATAGGGGCACTTTAAAGCATTTTTCACAGCAAAAATCTGTTTTTTAGTGTCTCACAACCAAACATCTTTAAAATAAAACCTGCTACCATATTTAATTTGAGGAAGCTTTTAAGTGAATAATATATATATATATAAATACACAGAAAAAAAAGAGAGTATATGGGTTTGGAAAGCCATATGAGGTAAAGTAAATAATGATTGAATTTTCATTTTCTTTTAACTGCTGCCTTAGGAAAATGTAATTATAGATTTGCAAACACGCAGCCCATTGTTTTTTGTTTTTTTTGTGTACCCACCTTTTGTATACTCTAAATTCTTGCTTCTGGTGTGGTTTGGGTTATTGTTTACAGTTTACTTTAGATGATAGCAAGACTCAGCAGGAATGCACTGAAGCACACAAAAGAGATGCTGAGAAGTGCCTGCAGAAACAGTTCTTTAGTTTCCAGAAACCAGACTGGAGATTGTCTGTGAGATGCATACAAAATAACACACTATGACATGCAGTTTAATAAATTAACCATCCCATGAACATCACACTGCTGGAAACACTTGAGCCAAGGTGGTTTTAACTGGTGGTCTGTTGCTAAAGCAAGGTGGTTGTTGCAAATTAACCATTGTAAATGTCACAAGATAGTGTTGGCCCGGAGACTTTAGCATCTTGTATGTGCTGATTTCCACAGACACTCATTCCTGCATGTCTGAAAGAAATTAAGCTGGCAGAGCCTGAGCGATTTGTCCTAAGCGTGAGAACCCAAAGGACGAGATCATGCAGAACGAATTTAGCTTCCTGATTAGATTAGCACATATGCCACACTGTTGGAAGTGAAGGCTATTTGTGTCATCAACACGGTGGAGAACTGGACAGATAGTGGAGGAGACCAGCCCAAATACATAGCAAGTGGTGAAAAATGACTTTTTTCCCCTTCAAATTGAGCCCATAATCATCCTCATGTTGGTAATCGATAATGTAACCAGCAGGGATTAGACTTAATCTGTACCGTCACACATATCAATAAAAGAACAAGCAGCATGACTTGAGAGCGCTGGGAGAAAGAGAGAGGAGAGGAAGAAAGGAATAGAGAGAGGAAGAAACAAGGAATAGAAATGCTACAGCCAGTTATAGTTTTTGAGGTTGACAATGCACCACTACATAACCTGACCAGACATCTCATTAACGGACCTAATCATCGGTGAACTCTCACTATACATATATATATATATAGTGTGTGTGGTTTGGGTTATATATATAAATCAGTAAACCAGTAAATGTATAAACATCCTTTAAATTAAACATATTTTCAGAATTTTCTATGTTAATGTAGGTTTACTTGCACATAGGTTTTATTCTTTGTTTTTTATTTATTTTTTCCTGAAAATGTATTATCTTCATAATTTGAGAACAGGCTGACACAAAATGGCCACTGATGATTAGGTCCATTAATGAGATGTCTGGTCAGGTGATGTAGTGGTGCATTGTCAACCTCAAAAACTAGAAGTGGCTGTAGTATTACTATTCCTCGTTTCTACATATAATATAGTGTAAATACAGCTGTAAACATTGTACAACATATTTAAATTTTACTACAGTGTAAATACATGTGTAAATGAGATGTGGAGTGTTTTGTGATCCAATCAAACCACATTTGGAGGTAGCCAGAAACACATGTGACCACAATGCATGTGTAATGTAAATGCTAAATCCTCCTTGATGTGTCCTGGACAGCTGTGAAGCACCGCCTACTTATCTGTCAATTAACCACTGTGCTAAAGCATGGGTTTTCAAAAATAATCATCTGCTCTAAAACGTTGGAAAAACCCATATGCACAAAACTTCTCCAGCTTGCCTGACATCAACATTCAGTGACACAGATCATGTGAAACGAATATAGGCGAGACTAAAATAACAATGAGCGTTCTGCTTGATTTGATTGTAAATATGGAAATGTGTTTGGAAAGCAACAGTGTCGACCATTGTGACATTAGACACTGTGTGCTTTGTCAATATGCAGTAACCAATTATATTATTGTTAACTAAAACTATTAAAATTGGTTCCCTTTTGAAGTGGAACTCTTCGCTGCGTCGTTATTCGACGCTATGAGAACACTCATAATAAGGCACGTGTGTTAAACGCCAATTTCTGATTGGCTACTGCAGTCATATGACGTCACAGGCGCACTGGCTGACTATAAAAGGGCGCCTAGAGAACATGTCATCAGCTTCATATTGTCTGAAGGAAGACGTAGGCATGCCGGATGTATGGCAACATGACGCAGCGTCTCAATACCCTTCTCAGGGAACTCGGGAAGACTTCTTGAAATCCACTTGAAATGAATGTCACCACCAGCGATCTGTCTATATGGTATGGTATGGTATGGTAACGCCATATGTAAACAGGGCCTACATCGTGCGCTTTAGCATTACCTCAGCAAACCCTGTTCAATATACAAGCTAAATGTGATGATTAAACTCAGAGAAAGATAGCACCAATTGCAAGTGCACAAAACTAGTATTTATAAAGTGCTTTAAATCCCATTTGTCAGCTTCTGTTGACTGGGCTGCAATTAGAACCAGAGCCGCATATGAAAGTCAGGTTATGCATCAAGCTAATGCGAGCATTACACTCCGAGTGATGGGCGCAACAATATATCTCATTAAAAGTAAATGTTTCCCTTGGTCAGCAACTGCTTGTGCACTCATCAGTTTGTCAGCTCAAACCACTAAATCAGTTTGCAGCCATAGACGCCATACCGGTGCCATAGATCATTCACAGGCTAATGTGATTCCCCGTACGGCGCGGGCAGGCTTTCTCCAGACAGGGGCTGAATTAGTGCCGTTTAATGGATGGATATTAATTCCTTTGAGTCACAACAAAATTAAGTAATAATGTGACCATTAATATTTCAGTCAGAGAAAAAGAAGCCTCCACCAAGATCTTCAATCATTTGTAATATTGGACATACTGTAGCTTGAGGGGAAGGAGAGAGATGCCAGGAACATATTACCCAACTCTGCAACTATTTAAACGATTCCATCAACTCAAGGGTAACAGCATAAAGGAGGAAACTCTGACGGAGCAGAAACTATCTCGATAAGAGTCTTCCCGCTCTGTCCTGCTATGTACTGCATCATTTGGTGCTATAGAGAGCAGTGTCCCGTGGAGACTCCCGGTTGGATATACCGCTGCATAATTGATGATGCCGATAAATCAGACAGTCATACCAAGGGAGAAACTGAGCCTGTACTAATTTCTCATCCTGTCTTATGATGTAATGTTGCAGCATTATGAATGTAGCGCGGTAATGACGCTGTTTTATTTCTGATACATGGATAAGCCGCTAAGAGTCACGCCACAGAGGACATTTAGCATTTTAATATCTACTGCTAATTTGTAAAATCACCTTCTGATACACTTTCAGTATAGGCTCCAAATTTAGACATTTTTCAAAAGAAATAGTGATTGTGAGGGAAAACTTAGCGGTGCGTATTAAGGCCAAGTGTGCTGCACAAGTTCTGAAAAGGTAAGCCAAAGAATTTTGATCGCCCCCTGGTGGCTGGCCGCAGTAATAGGTCTTAAACCCTGCCCTCTCCATGTAATCGAATGGGACGCGAGCCAAACTAAAAAAAATCCAATTACACTTCAAATATTTGTACCAGTAAGTTTGGTTTTAGATAGTTAGCCTATTTGATGCTATAAAACGGGGGTGTAACATCATGATTGACAGCTGTGCTTGTGATTGAGTCTGTGGGAGTGTGTACGGGACCTTGATGCCGCGGCTCCACCTCAGGATCACTACTTTGCAGATTCAGGCTCCGAATGACGTAATTACATGTTATTTTGCTTAGTTGTCTATCATCGTGGGAGAATCGTGATTTCCTTTTTTCAAATAAATCGTGCAGCTCTACATAACACCCAAAGAAACCACCTAGCAATGCCCAAGCAACCACCCAGCAATGACATATGAGGACCATTGTTTGGACAAGCAGCACTCATATGTTCTTCAAAAAATTCAAAGTATAGTTGACTTTAGATTTGAATTTTTACCTCATACTCAAAGGCCTAAATGTATACTTTCAACTTTCTGTATTCAAATAATAATAACCAAAAATAGCAATGCTGTACAAAAAAAAGAAAAAAAAAAAAGAAGAAGAAAAAATGATATAACTGTTCATTATAAACACTCAGAGTGCTTGTTTTAACTGTCTTGAGATCTCTTCACATACAACACACAACTCTGAAGTCAGCGGTGTGCAAACACCTAAAGGGTCTTTTTGAAACAAACGTTTGCACCTGTTGCCCTCCACATGCGACACAGCCCAAAACCTCAACCAGTACCAAAGTGGTCAAAAGTCCAGACAATGCAGTGCTCAATAAGAAAGAAAAGCCACTAAGCCGAGTGCAAATTTACACAAAGCACATCTTCTTCACCACTTTCCGCTCGGATAAGCAGCAAGGTATTCGGCATTCTATTGAATTCCCTCTTTAAATAGACTTAATCCTCCGCTCTGGCAGAGGTTCACAGAGCTCTCCTCCACTTTTAATTAGACGTACAGTGGCTGGCGATGGTAGCCGTGCTGGAGGAGCCCAGTGTCCACATTCCTGAAGGAATATAATTAATCAGAATAGAGGAAGGTCTTTTGTACTCCAGCATGGTTGAGTGTGGCCTCTGCCCACGCTGTGGCAGGAAACACTGCTATCGATAGAAATCTTACTCTTATGCTCCTCCCTGCAGGGAATACTAATGCTCTTTGTCATTACATAGATTCTTACTTCATTACTTAGAGTGTTCTTATGATGTTTCTTCTCTAAAAACTTTGAGTCATCAAACATAAATACTACAGCAACCTGAAATGCAGTTAGGTTCAGGTAATGAGTCACCACTGAAAAATGAGTGTTGCCATATAACAATCTTGGATAAGAATGATAATTATGCTTTTGAATCATAAATGGGTCATTCCTGTTATGCCGTACTATCTGAACTCTTTTTTTAACCTTTAAATAATGCTTGCATATTTTAAAGAGGCTATACTGGATGTAAGAATTTTTATGTATTGATCGCTTTTTTATTAGTAATGTGTGAACATCTTTTAACAAAACTTCCTACTGTAGGTTGTCTATGAAAGCCTGTAGATTGGGGTGGCCAATCCTGTTCCTTGAGATCTACTGTACCATTCCTGCAAAGTTCAGCTCCAACCCTGATCAAACACATCTGAACCAGCTAATTAAGGTCTTTAGGAGCACTTGATAATTACAGACAGGTGCAAATTTCAGGATAATTGCAGAGCTGGTGCAAACTTATCCACATAGCCATGATCAGATTCTTTCTTAACTGCTGTTTTCCCACGCTGTCATTTTGGTTTTGTGTTTATGTTGTTATTGAGAGGAAAACGCGCAGCACGTATTTACATATTACTCATCTAAATGTCCCTCTCTGCAGCGTGGAGTCTGGATGTTCATTAACAGTATATTGCAATTCCAACTTCTTTTTATAAGCAAAGAACAAAAAAAAGAACTTTGCCGTGGGTTTGCCTTTTATAATGTTCAGTCTCTTGAATGTTAGGTGTACACGAGCATGAGCAGTAAATTGCTAAACTGCAGTTAATTTAATGGCCACCGGTGTCGCTAATAACAAGGATTTCTGAATTCTACACGAAGTCCCTTTGATGCCTGCTACACAGTTTGTGATTTCGGCAATTCTATAAGATCATTAATACTTCAATAAACTTGGGTACGACATGTACGTATACTGTACGAGGATTAAACCTATTGAATCGTAGGCTACGACACAAGTTGGCATAGAAGATTGAAATGTCACCAGCAAGCGCTTGTGGTAAACAGATAGAGCAGTATGAATCGTACTTTGGCAGTTGTGGGTTTTATGTGTGCTGAAAAAAGAGGAGGAAGCGAAAGAGGAGAATATGGGCGCGGTCATGGCTAGGAAAAAGAGGCCAACTTGACAGACCAGGTTTTTTCATGATAAGCTAGTGCCACACATGGGGACGTGGCTAAAATGCAATGCGATGCAATGTAGTTGAATTTAAAATTCACCTCTTTGTTTACTTATGAGATAAAAGAAAAACAATAACTAATATGATTTCCATCTCACACACACACAATAAACCATTGTAAAGACATTGTAGATTACAAATATTGTTGGTTCTTTGACAAATTGCTTATTCTTCTTGGATAAAAGTGTTTGCTAAATGCATAAATGTAATATAAAATGAATACGTACCCCGATGACAAAGATGAAGACATGAAAACTGCATTGAAGGAATGACCCGTATATCGTCCTCAGTGATTATTGTAATTCACAGCTGTGCCCTGCTCTCTATTTCTGGCAGGGCCACAGCAAGTGTAAGTGTTTACTGTATTGTTCTTAGATCGTGTTATACAAGCTGCTGCACTCCAGCATAGGCCTACTCGATGACGTAATGCCAATTAGATGCTCCTCTGAGCTCACACAGACCCCCGGTGGTCGGACTGAGGTACTGCGTGTTTCAGGTGTCCTGTCTTAAAATAAGTTTATACCTAATTGCACGAGCACGTGAGTTGTGAACATAATTTCCTGTCTCTGGTAGGCAAGCTCTGAATCAATCATTTAATATAACCACACTTAATTTATTACAGTGATGTTCTGTGGCAGGCACACTAGGCTATTATTTATGTGTGGGGTGCAAAATCAGCTGCTGTGCACCTGTGTCCCCAAATCATGGGGTCTTGAACAAAACACAAAAATGCAAATTAGCCTTTTGTTTACCCAGAGATGAGTTAATTTGGCGAGACGCTCATTACATGTCTTTCTGGACCGTGTGGGCTGAGCCGGATCCAGGACAGCTCTGAGCCAAGAGCCTGTCGAATAATGACCCTCAACCATTGCAGCTTTTCACACAGAGTCAAGGCCACAGCAGGAGGAGCATAAAAGATCTGCAGGCTCCGAGCAAATATACTGACATCTGAGCTGGAGCCTTTCAGTTCGCACAAGATACACAATCCTGAGTCTCATTTATAGTTGCATTGGATGTGCTGTAGTTTTTTTTATATCTAAACCACTGGTGCAGTGGTCAGCCTACTTAGATTGTTTTACATCATATTATTCATGATAGAGTACAATCAGAAGAGAATGCATCATATTTTCTTCTTGTACTAAACCCCGTCCCTTCCCCATGTACATCCTATGTACTTATTATAGTAATAACTCTGTAATAACTAGGTACTAACCCTGAACCTTTACCTAAACCTAACCCATGTAGTTTAAGTACCTTCTATTACCCAGTACTTTCTTAGGTAAGTACACTGTAAGTACACATACTGTCAAATAAAGTGCAACCACTACTTCTAATCTTATGAAATAAGTTCAGCTGATAACATAAACTACAAAGCTTCAGTAATGTCTCTCAAATTGGTCAAAGAAACATATTAAAAGGGAAATAAACAATAATGGTAACACTTTACAATAAGTTTTGTTTTTGTTAACATAACATGAACTAACCATGAAAGACTACTACTTATCTTAGTGTAACTTCAACATTTACTTAAACATTGCTATTTATGAACTAACAATGAACAGTTGCATTTTTATTACATAACCGTAATAAAAGATGAATAATTACAGCAACAAATGTATTTCTCATTGTAAGTAATGGAACCTTATTTCGAAGTGTCACCTCTAGTATTCCTTAAAGTCAATCTGAAATTTGAATATCATTCAGACTGAATAAGTGTCTGAAATATGTAAGAAAAAACATGCTAATCGACAGTAAAATCGACTCTGGCCCGCAGGTGCGCACATGGCATGTTCTCAAAGAACAAAGAGCCCATGTGCGCCCAAGACCCTCTGTTTCTAATGACACACGTGTAATCTGATCCGGTCCCGTAATCCTGAACACATACAAACTGCAGCTCCTTTCGCTGCACTGTAAAGCCTCGGCACTGCACACAAAGCCCAGTATCTCACACCAAAGAAAGAAGCTACTGTGACTGTGAGATGTCACTGAGGCGAGAGAGGAAATCCCATGGAATAATGTATCATCTGTGAATAGACTGCAGTGGTCATTTTCCCTTCATATTTTGCCAGAGGAGCATTCAATATTTGAACGAGAGCTGAATCTGTTAAACCTTACATTATGCAACTATGCAGCATTAATACTTTTTTTTGTCCAGATTTTGTCCTAAGTTCAAAAACATACAAAAACAGATTCTATTTTTTTTTTTTATTTTTTTTTTTTTATTAAAACTCATTTTGGGTGGCGTAACTGCCTGAAGACTGTAAAAATACTCTTTTAAAAAAGTAAAAATATTTTGTATAATCCTTCATTATAGTGTATTTCAAAACTTAGAGATGAGTTTATTTTAGAATATTATTAATATTTTAAAATATTGTGTTAGTCACAAATCTTAGTCAGTATGGCATAATCAGTATACAGGAAGCCATTTTGTAGTCATGTGACCATAAAATAGAGAGAGAGGACCCCTTTAGACCCCTAAATACGTTTCACCACTGGGTCAAAACGTATTTAGTCCTTTATGCATGAAACCAACATGAATACAAAGGTTTCTTTCTTATAATTTGAAAAATATGTGTTTTGGGGCTTTTAAAAATTCTTTTTTATCATCTTGGACATGATGACCCACTGACCCCTTAAATTAAGAAAGAAAGAAAAAAACATGTGATATGAATGGTGTAATCTCTCTCTAACAAGCACTTATTGGGCTATTTTGCCATCACAAAGCAGTGCCTGGTGTCATTCCACTGCAGTGAACAGTCACTGGTCATGCAGGAAGAAAACACGCTGTGGATCTGCTGCTCAGAAACTTGGTTTGAAAAAGAGCCCCGCCCTCCTCCTGCCTCTCCTGGAGCCTTATAACCAGATGCCTGTTCTTCAGACGCACATACCCAAGAAACGCACTGGACTTGAGCACACTTACGATCCCGGAGAGCAGACAGAAAGAAACGAGACGGAATATACGCATATCGCATTTGTTTTACTCTGAGAGAAGCATTTTGGCTGAGCGAAGAAACATGGATTTTTTGAACCACAACTACTTGAGCGCGCGCACCTCCTACGATTACACCTTCAATTTTTGGAATGACTATCTCGGCCTCTCCACGCTGGTCACCAAGAACAACAAGCACAGCGTCCCCCAGAGTCCCAACTCCATCACGGAGTCCCTGAAAGCCACTCTGGGCTTGGACGACAGCCCTCCGTGCCCGTGCGTAATCGCGGCCGGCGGCGAAGGCGACAGCGGTGGACACCTGGACTCCTGCTGCTGCCCCCCGCCCACCTCCATCCTGGACCTGAAAGAGCGCTTCTCCATCCTGAGCCCCTTCCAGAACCAGGGCACAGGAGGGCTGCTGTCCTCCTCCCAGGAGCGGGAGATGGGCATCGGAGGAGGCTTCGCGGGATTTGATCTGTTCGGCGTGGAAAGGAAGATGAGGAAACCGGCCGCGCGCAACAAGCAGGAGCCAAAGATCTGCGTCTTCTGTCGGAATAACGGCGCGCCGGAGGAGGTGTACGGCTCGCACGTCCTGAAAACCCCGGACGGGAGGGTGGTGTGCCCGATCCTGCGGGCGTACACATGCCCCCTATGCAGTGCCAACGGGGACAACGCGCATACAATAAAATACTGCCCTCTCTCCAAAGACCAGCCTGCCCAGAGAGTGCTGAAGGGAGGCAGAGCTGTGGGTGGTAAGCGAGTGAAAATCTTCTAAAAAGACCCCTATAGACTTACATGTATTGCACTGAACATTTTCTTTCAGATGACTGTTCTGATTGACTGGCTTTCCGAGTCTTAACTACTAGGCAAACAAATAAGATGATATCAATGTTTTTGTTAAACGAAAAAAAAAAAAAATCTCTTATATTTTTATAGATACTTTATTTCCATAGTTTTATTGCATACTTTATTCATAAAAAGCTATTTTTTTCCTTTTCACGCATAGGTTTTAGATGTTTATTCACGATTCATAGTCACATTTTGTGTGAAATAAGATGTTATTTTTGTTTAAAATGGGGAAACGTGAATGTTGGCAGCAGAGGAGTTGCTCTTCTGTTCAACTCAAGTATTTTCTTTACTGTAAGCTAAGCTTGCACCTCGTTTTTGTCTTTAAACCAAAGTTTAGTTTGCCATTAAGCGATTTTAAAGAATGTTCCACATGTCTTCATTTATGAACTTGAGTCCCATTCCGCTCTCTCCTGAAAGTCCACTCCACAGTTTCCTGACATTTGCGAGCACGGACGCGCAGAGCAACACAATAGAGGCTCTGTTGCGCGTTCATGTTGTCAGCATAACTTCATAATCGGCCAAATTATTTCCAACCCCACTGACAGAGTCGGGCATTTTACATTGCAGAGTCCATGTTACAAGTGTTACATGTAACCATATTGATAACAATAAGTGAATTTCATGCAGCTTAAAAAGGCAGTGTTGCTCGTTAGTAAACATGAACGTTGTAATGTAAAGTGTGACCGCAGGCTATTCTTCTGTATGAGGTGCCCTTTCAATGTTTACACCCCGAGGAAGGGGAACACACACTGGAGGGAAAAAAATAAAAATCCTATGGGTGCCTCTCTTCAGCTCGATACAAAGTCCACCTTTCTCCAAAACATCCTGGGAGAGCAAAGGGGAAAGGGAGAGGTTTATGAAAAACAAACCAACAACAAATCAGTTCTCCATGGTCCATGGTGGAATAAAGCACGTATGAATGTTCTTAATAAAAAGCTTTTTTGTAAAAACAATGTATTTGCCCCTTTTTGCATTATGTACAAGAATAAACCCCCCCAAAAAACAAGAACAAAAAAAGGATGCAAACATGAATGTACAATTTGACACTTGCAGGACTGCACATTTCTGACAGTTGTGTTTACCAAAGGAATTCAATTTTAATGAAGTAAGGAACATAGATTTGCTGTACTGTAAATAATTACAGAAAAATGGAAAATAATTAAGTGATGTCTATTCAGTATTTTACTTTTAAAAAGTGACTTCAGAGGGAACTACCTCACCGAGATTTTGTACTTACATGTAAAATGTCAACAGCAGTTTATTAATATAGTGTACCATTTATAACAAGGGTTTATAATAATATTTTTGATCTTTGTATAACATAATTGTATTTTTTTTCCAGTGCATTCTACGGACGAAAGTGAAATCCCAATAAGCTCTAAGCATTGTTTGCTAATAGGTGACAGCTGTACATAATATTAATAATCATGATGATGACGTCATGCATTTTAAGTTGTTGTTCAATGTGACATTCTTGGTTTGTGAGACAGAGAGACTGAGAATCAAATGTTGAAGACATCAACAAATTTGCCACTTTTGTAATTAAATTAAAAGAGTTAAAAAAAAGAAACACTGTTGGATTTTCTTATTTATATTTTGTCACAATTTCCCTGTATGCTGCTGTGCAGAAATAAAAGAGATGAACTCACTAGACAAATAAACAGCTTGTGAAACGGTTTAACTGGTGCTTTCATGTTGTCGTCCCTACGGATTGTGTTTAGCAGGCCCATGTGAGCCTGTGTCATTGTCACAATAAGGGTCTTTGTGAATCCCACCTCATTCCCATCACCACTCAAGACCTCTCTTCACCTACACAGGCCTTTCCCCTCTTCATAAATGTTACAAAACAGAAACAAAGAAAAGGAGAACAAACGAGAAGTTTCTCTGATCGTTTTAAACAACCCATGAAACAAGCATCTCTACCCATTAAAGCATCTACTGTATATGCACGTGTAATTTTAAAAAACTAGGTATCATACAGTTGTAAAAATGGCAAAAAAAAATCATACACTAAACAACTGAGGATCACAGACTTACAGAAGTTCTTACAAACATAGAAACATGTGCCTTGTGGTGCATTACAAAGGAAAATGTGTTAAGTTCGACTCAAAATATTAAACATGTTTGATATCCTCCGACTGAATGGAATCAGTTTGAATAAATGGGCAAATGTCGCGTAGTGTATTCCAGCATTAAATCAAATAAAAATATACACTTTACAGCTTTTATCTTCTACCAAAACAGACCAAAAATGTTGATTTCTCATGTTGCACTGCACAGATTTGTGTCCTATCAGATGCTCTCTTGAATAACAATGGCTCTCCCACCATCACCTGCGACTAACTAACAATATCAAGACAACTCGTGATTTTTTACAAACATTTTCGATATTCCTTATCCTTACTTCCTGTTTCAAAAGGAAATACATCCACACGGGACAGAAAAGCAATTTCAGTGCATGGTTTGCTGATGGTGATGTCATCACACAACCTCAGGTCCTCTCAGAGAGGGGCGTCCGGGAGTGAACAGAGGGCGTCCAGATCTTTCCCTCCATCCCCTCTCTCATTTTCCCTTTCTCATCTCATTCAGAGACACACACAGCTGAGACACTTCATTAAAAATGGATAAATACAAAGTGCAATAGGGATTTTTTATTACGGCAGACAGTTGCAGAGAAGCCCGGTGGGTATCTCTCTCTCTCACACACACACACACACACACACACACACACACACACACACACGTACACGTCTGGATAACAGATTTTATTCCCCTGTTACTGCAGCCCATTTCCAATGCAGCAGGAGGATTTTCATAATTAAGTTAGTTCCACCATTTATACCGAGAGAGTCTCATATGATTTTAGCCAGAACAATGGAGAAGGAAAGATGGCTTTTATTACAACAGAGCCTTGAACTCACTCCCCTCTGATTTCTCTTCTAGACAGTTATGGATTAATGGAAGGTTTTGCACTCATGTAAGTTTCTAATCTCCTTTGTGTGTGTTTTTCGAGACTTGAGACCACATACTGATCATCTTATGGCATTTGAACAGCATTGAAATTATTAGAGAGTCTGTGATAACTGTATTAAATTTCACTAATCTAGAGGCACGTTTCATTCTTTCTATATTTCTTTAATTCAATCATCAAAACAAGGCCTGATCCATCTGTACTCTCTTGGCTTCTCAAAACATGCAGTGGCACCAAAAATTATTTGAACACCTTTACTGTAACTTATAGTCCCCATGTAGTCAATAATTGTATACATTAAAACTCATCTTTAATCACTAAAATTAAATACTGAACGTTTTTTTCTTATATACAAGGTTCTATGAATATGCAAATGAGCCCCGGCCCCACTCACTCACACCAGCCCTGATATCCACTCGTTGACGATCACATGTTGACATGATTGGTTATAAGGTAGTTTGTGACGTCAGAAACACTTTGAGACTGTCTTTGGTTCACTGCAGTTTTAAGGAGAATATAATCAGCAATGGTGTTGACTTATGAATTTGCACATGGTTTGTCTTAAAGGAGAACTCGGTAACTCTAGCGAACTCTAGTCACTTCTTCGCTGATTTTCCCTTTTGTTGTCGCATGTTTTCCCCACGAGATCCCCCTACAGCTGTGGGAGGGTGTATATTTCACAACACGGTCGTAAAAAACTCACTTGCGGCGGCCTCCTCCCCCTCTCTACCGCTGCTCATGTGTGTGTGTTTTGATCGGAGCAAGCCAACTGTATCGTGTGGAGCTAGGTCTACCGAGGTGGGTAATCTGGTAATACATCATACATGCGTGTTTGTTTATGTCGAATTGCCGTAAAGCAATTTGTGTTTCGCGCTCGTTCTCGTTCTAGTTCTCGCTTCTCACGAGACTTCCAATTTCTATCTTGCCGGGACGGTAGTGCCCAAATTGCAAGGTTGGTTTTCCGCCTTGGAACGCTGGGGGGAGCGGGGAAAGTCACCAATATCACCAGAACAGGTTGTTTAACCATCCAAATGATTTCTAGACAGTTTTATTAAGTTAAAAAAGTTACCAAGTTCTCCTTTAAAGCGTATTAAAAACACCACATATAAACAACATTAAAAGCTTGAGTTTCACCACAAGGGGACTTTAAAAAGTATAAATATCAATGCATTAAAGGCCAAACTATCAATGTGTCATTTATAAGCAAGCAAAATATATTATAAGCAAACTATGTTTGTATAGTACAAATAGTACAAGCAAAATATTTAGTAACAATGAAATGAAATTTGAGGATTTGGCTCTATACATTCATTGGTTGTTGATTGGATAAAGACGGATCTGAATGTGAGCTTGCAGGCATCTAAAAGTAAAGGGTTCAAGCTAACCAAATGGATTGGAGAAGTCCCGCATACCTCACGAGAGAGAAGTCTGTCATTTCACTGGAAGTTATTTTGATTAAAAATATTACGAGATAAGAAAAATCCATAAAAAATTAGACATGCATGGATGAGTCATTCACAATAAGATGAATAACATGCATTTAGAAAATAGATTTCATACCAAAAAAAAATAAAAAATCACATTGACACCAGTTGGTTAACTGTAATAGCAAAAATGGCTGAAGTTAAATTTGTTCTGAGAATGCTCTAGAATCATGTTGCTTTTGGAGCCATTGCAACTCAGATTCTGTATTTCTGAATGCAAAGTAGCCTAACAGATGGGACGATATCTATCACAGCAGTGTGTGAACCCTCAACCCATAGTAGAGTAAAAAGGAAGAGAGGTGACTCAATTCACAAGGAACAACTTTGAAAAAGTGAGGTGTATTTCACACAAATCTCGCTTTGATGGGACCTCCTAACCTGGTGAAAGTGCAAACGGTTGTACATGGAAATCAGGGGTGTGACCTCCGTGCTAACCGGGTCTGTCTGCATGGTATCCGGCCCTGCTTGAGCGTTTCGGGATCTCTTAGACTTGGCTGTGTGCCAGCCAGATGCACTCTGCCCCTGTACTGCACTTCTGTCTCCCGTCGAACGGAAACTTCCAGGGCTTTTTAACAGAATGGAAACATATGTCGGGCTCACATGATCGTGCATGCTTCTGAGGCCTACAGTGGCTGCGTATATTTGGCCAAATGTTTTGGATCAGGTTCGAGATCTCGCTCCAAGAATTTGTTGGGTGGGTGAGCTTGGTTTTAAAGCTCGGTTCGAGACAGTTTCTATAGGGCACGGGGGTTAACTAGACTTCCTCTGCATTCGTCTGAGATGAAAGCACATAGCTGTCATAACCTATTCCAGCAGCCACTGAGCTGACGTGTTTTGCTATACGGTACAACACAATAACAGGAATTCTTCTTCAGGAGGAAAGGGCTCTGCGGTCTTTAAGTCAGAATGCTTTAACTCGAACTCTTAAGTACTGTAACTAAAATGAGTTTTCCTCTCAGAGGCCTCCAAATGATTTCCCATGAGTCCAAGTTTCACTCTGCGGTCGCAAATACACAACAAACGAGCTGACCCGTGATCCATGATCCGTGGAGCCAAAGCATCTATTGCGAGAAACATTTCTTCTGCAACTTTCAAAATCGTTCTGTGTTTGTTGTCGTTTTTCTTAAAAGTTGTTATGAATGGCCAAAACACAAAAAGTTTTCTGTTTTTAGTTGAACATGGTTGTGTAAACGGCCCATTAGCACCGTTGTTTTACATTAACCGTTTCTCGTGTTGCAGGGACCAGGGGATCATGTGACCTCATCTACAGTCAGTCTTGTGGTCACTTACCCTTTAATTCAGAGGCTTGTCTGCTGGCTGATGGGGTGAAGGCATAGAAGGAAAGAAGAAAACAAACACCAGTGGACTTAATATGGAGGGTCTACACACACATGCAAAAATACATGTATGGATGCCTGTTTTCAACCTTCAGAAAAAAAAAGTTCATTAAAAGTTTTAAAAAAGAAGACACAATGCGAGATAAGAAGTCACAATTGTAAGACATTCGATAGCTTATAGACTTGCATGTACACCTCTGACGTGTTCAAGCATAATCTTACATCCAGGACCCAAAACATTTTTGGACACATAAGTCTCACTTACAAATATGAATGCAATTATATTAGATAAAACATACGAATGGAACTGACTTTAAAGAAAGTAGAAGTATATAGCAATAAATCATGTCATAAAAAGATGTTTGAATGTTCTGCACCAGCACTGAAAATCGTTCTTAAAAAAATAAAAAAAACCGACAAGCCCTTTAAAGATTTGAGAGAATAGGCTTTCATGTCAGAACAAACATTGTTTATTAAGATCTTTGCGCTGGGTTTGAATAGTTCAGTTCATAAATGATTCACACAAGCTTGGAAAGTTACTAAAACAGACAAAACAAAACTGTGTTTCTTTTCAGATTTATATTGCTCATGTAGCTCAAACAGCAACAAATGAATTGACAGAGCATACATCTTGAATGCAATTAAAAATATATATATATATATTTATCAAAATGTCTGCAAAATGTATATTAACATTTATTTTAACAGCAAACTAGTAACTTTTAATGCTATAATTACTTTATACTACAGTACATACAATACTGCCCAAAAATGTTGGGTCGGTTAGATTATTATATGTTTTTTTTTTCATGTTTTTTCCTCACCAAGGCTGCATTTATTTGATCAAAAACACAGTAAAAACAATAACACTGTGAAATATTACAATTTAAAATAACTGTTTTCTATTTTAATATATTTTAAAATGTAATTTATTCCTCTGATGGCAAAGCTGAAATGTCTTTACTGTCATTTTTTATCAGTTTGATGTCCTTTCTGAATACAAGTATTGATTTCATGTAATAAAAATCAATCAATCAATCAATCTGACCCCTAATGTTTTAACATTTCCTGTAACTCCAACAGTTGAGCACGGCACTAGCAATGCCAATGTAATGGGTTCGATACATTGTTTACCTTCAATGCAATGTAATTCTCTTTGGATAAAAGCATCTGCCAAATGCATGAATGTAAATGATAGGTAGTTTATATTATAAACAAATATGCAAGTAACTTTTTAAAACCATATTTGAATGCATTCTGAATAATAAAGATGAAAAAGTAACTTGGCCTAACTGATCTACAGTAACTAGTTTTGTCTGGCAGAAAGACTGAGCTGTCATACTCTACTCGTCCTACTGGGGGCGACCTGTATATTAGCACATTCAAATCCAGGAAAATTGTAGGAAAAAGGATTTATAATCCTTGGCTTTATCCTTATTTTTTCTTTTTATAAATGTATAATTATAATAATAATTTTTATTACTGTTGATTTATAATTTCAGTTTTAGGCAGTCAATGAAAGGGAATCAAGGGAATAGATGAGATGGATTTGGATATCAGAAGTGTGTACCATAGTAAACTCTTCCCTTCTGATTCCAATCAGCTGTGGCCTGCCATTGCCATGAGATCAGAGGAATCAGTGGTAAATACATATTTCTGCTTTGATGTTTGGGTACAAAGAGACCTGACTTGAACACGTTGTTCCAATGTTGTTCAGATGCTTTCCAGGTTCATTATCAAACAGAAAGCCCAAATATCAGGCGCACTAATGACGCTTGGCGGAGTGGGAATGACTGTGTCTCTATTGTCTGGTTTATATACACTATCTGGTTTGGGTCAAATCAGTAAATGCTAGATTTATCATCCAGCAGGCAAAAAGTCTGACCAAAGAGTAATAACACACTTCTTCTCAAAAAGCCACAGTATTTGAGTTCATGTCACAAACATTCTACTCACGGTTATGAGTTTTTGTCACAAGACATATATATATAATATACAACAATTATAAAATATTATTCTGTGTAAAATTACATCCAATCATTGTCATGACAATGAAAACCAAAAAAAACATCCCTACAATTAACAAAAACTTTACCGTACACAGAGGAATTAATGCTTTAAAACATTTCTGCTTTTGGGCCCCATTGAATCCCGCAGCAAGAACCTGACGAGGGCCGAGGCGAAATTATCTTCTGTGGTAATCAAATTGTATTGAAGCTTGTAACTTGTACTTATTAACTTGTATTGACTCCAGGATATTTCTTTAAATAGAATTTGAGGTTCTTTTGCTTGACTATACTTTATATTGGTCATTGGGTTCTGGAATGTTCCCACTGAGCGAACGAGAGCTATGATCCCATGTGGTTGTGGTTTGGGCTCTGGGTTGATGGCTGAGCGCTGGAGATGCAGGATGGAGGAAATTACTGCAGCTTCCTGCAATATGGTGCCACTAGGTACACTGAGCACACACACACACACACACACACACACACGGTAATAAATATAGTTCATGTGTAAGTTAAACGAAGTCTTCAAGTACAGCACACAAACCACACACACATCCAGCATAACTGCCTCAAAGTACTCACACTTCACAGTGCGGAAACACACATTTCCCACATAATTGCACCCTGTGCTGCATGAGCACAACACATGCCCTGATACACACACAACGTATGTCTTACTGTGCCATCAGTTAAACCAATACGCACACTTTTCTAGTATATATAAAGGTTTGGTAATTAGTTGTATGTTGTTCTACTTTGGTACTGCACATTGTGAATCTGTGTAAAGTTAGGCCTGATGTTCTTAGCAGACTTTTTTTTTTTTTATTATTATAATTTTTTTTAAAAGCTGATTACAATAAAATGCACAAATCATGTCTATACCACAACAGTAAGCTGACAATACGCCTACACAAAGAAAGCTTAAAGGGATTCACCCCAAATTAATAATAATAATAATAATAAACAATTGTCATCATTTACTCACCCTCATGTTGTTCCAAAACTGTATGAGTTTCTCCTGTTCAACACAAAAGAAGATACTTTGAAGAATCTTGGTAAGACAGTTGACGGTTGCCAAAAATTTCCAAACTATTTTTGTCCTACTTTAGAAGTCAATGGGTGCCGTCAACTGTCTGCTGAATGATGACACTGTTGGCCTGTTAGCTGCTTTTCAGGACGATTTTACTGTTTTTTTCAATTGCTTGAGCACAATTTTGAAAACAGGGCTGGGTTTTTCAAACCCCTTCACACAATTAGCACAACACTACACCAAAGTAGCACAACACCTCCGATCATTTGCAAAATGGAACACTTTCGTCAAAACTATACAATGTCTTATAAACCCTTATTTTGTTGTCATAACGCACAACCATCATATGGTCTAATTCTGTTGGAATCAGTTAAACACTCCTGTGCTCAACCTAAAACACTTTTAGCATTTACACAGCAACACAGTCTCACCCCAAAACGTCATATACTGACGGGTCTTGACCATACGTCAACATACGACGAAAAGGGTACCCCTTTAACGTCCATGAGTGACGGTTCGGGTTATGGTATAGGTTTAGGTATGCGTTAGGGTACCGCTAAAAGGCGCTGCTGGTGCGCTTATGTCTTCGTCTCATATTGACGTTATACTGTAGGGGTACCCTTTTCGTCGTTGTGCAGACTAATGAAAATATAAGTACTCAAGTCAGCCAATACTGAACATTTCAACAAAATTTTTTCCAGTTTTCATACAGTATTCCCGAACATACCCCTGTACTGTAAGCTTACAGTAATACTGTTACATAAAAATACAAATCCAGTTCAGTACTGAATAAAAAAAATAAAAAAAAAATAAACATCTCTCCGCCTAGCTGGATCTGGCCACAGGGCCTTGTCAACATCACAGGCTATATTTTCATTTGCAAGGCAACGTGGGAAGAATATTTTGGAGTGACGAATTCACCTCCCTCAGTATTAGTCCGTGGTTTATTACATGGTCCACAATTGTTTCCAAAAACGAAAAAGAATTTTGTTACACCGATTTGGTTGTCTTCCCTCTCCCTCTCCCTCTCCCTCTTCCTCTCCCTCTTCCTCTTCCTTTTCCTCTTCCTCCACCTTGTTCTCTCCGGATTCCCCCTCTCATCCGCACTCTCCATCTTCCTCTGACACCGTCCATTTTTGTTGAAGACAGGTGAACTTACCAGTTGCCTTTTTATAGTGCGTAAACCTGATTGGTGTGTCTACAATTACAGTTTTTCTCGATTGCTTAAACACATTTCTTGAAACTATGCCTCATATTCTCAAAACAGTAAACACAAATCCATAACGTCTCACCCAATTCCCCAAACATCCTATTTTCAGGTCAAAATGAAGCTCTACACTCAAAACCATTCACTCTTGCTGAAAAACCAAACTTTGCCCTCACACTGGACACACAAGCCCTCAAAATCACACACACTACAACATAGTCTAACACACTGGTGCAATAAATTCAAAACAACATTTCCAAAACTGGTAAGTTATGTTACTTGTGGTTCCCCCCCTCACAAACCTTTTCACATGATGAACACAAAAGACACAACCAATGGATACACTGGCACATTTTTATTCATTCATGTACTACACAGTACAACACACACACACACACACACACACACAAAAATATATATATTTTTTACTCTCTCCTCTATTTTTTTTTTACAGTATTTACTTACTTACAGTAAGATGTGTGTGACCATCATATGACAGTAAAAGAGCACACACAAAACCTTATTCTAATATGGAATTGTATTGGAATGGTAAAGAGTGTTAGTAGGTGACAGGAGGGCCTCGATCCACTCAAGGAGACAATATGATGAACACGTCTAAGAATGTTCCACATATGGTTGAAATACCATCATTTGCCTAGAAAGATAACATTCTGGGAGTCAAGACTATAAAGGATGAAAGGATGCCCTCCCTTCACTGTCACACTCTGCAACCACTCTGTGTGACTGTACGACTGCTGGCCTTTTCTTGCAAGAAAATACACCTCATCAAAGACTATTGGAAATGTTTGTCTTTTATTCAGTGATAGAATTTTGTTTGCCACCACACACCTCCCTGAAGGCTCTCGAGGCGACAGTAAAGCGACTCAAATTTGGCCTTACTCGTAGCCCAGCCTCCCTCATAGTCATACCATTGACAAAGACGTGCAACTGTGGCTTGAATTTCATCTGAGACTGCTTGTCTTCTTGCTCTTCGTCCTCCTCCTTATACCTCCTCGATCTCTTCCTTCATGTCTTTCTGGATCCATTGTTCCAAAACTCAATAAACTGATTTGGGCCCTTTTATCTATCTATTGAAGGATCTGATTGATGTGTGTTAAATTTTGACTCTTAGTGTTTCCACCTGGGTAATTGTGTGCTAACTGAGCTGAAGCTGTGCTGACTTGAGTGAACAATATTGAGTGCTAGTGCTTTATACATGACAACATGGTGTAGGCAATGAGAAATGAAGGGATTTGTGTGTAGAGATTTGCAGTGACAGTTCAACAAATTTGACTCATGTGTCAAAACAGGGAATAGTGTTTATAGTTTAGGGAAATGGGTGTGCTTTTTGATAAATGGCATTATGGTTTTGAAATTTTAGTTCAAAAGCCTGGTTATAGTGTTTAAGCAATCGAGAAAAACTGTAAGCACCAGTGTGTGTGTGCACTCCTGGTGGCTGTGCTTAACCAATTGGTTCATGTGTGTGTTCATTTGAAAGCCTTTGCTTTGAAATTGCAAGGAAATTACATCATGATACATTTCTGTGTCAAATGTAAACAAGTGTGTTAAGTGTTTTGCAAATCACTGTGTGTAATGTTTTGCAAAAAGTGTGAAGCTGACCATGTGCTTACAATCGTGCAAATCTAGGCCTGTGTTTTGCTCCGTGAGTGTAAGGTTTTGCTAATTGTGGGAAAGTTTTAATTTTAGTGTGTAAGCAATTGAAAAAAAAACTGTAATTTGTTAGTATATTGTGAAGCCGCTTTGAAACAATCTGTATCGTATAAAGTGCTGTAGAAATAGAGGTGACTTGAATTGTAAGCCAATTCAATATATTTAAAAAATAAACAGAAATGCAAGGGTGATTTTTTTTTAAAATCTAAATATTGAGGATCAAATTATGCATATTTACACTATAAACAGAAATGCAAGGGACTGTAAATAAATAGATTATTAATTTCTCAAAACAATGAGTTTTGAGATAGTTGGATGATTTTTTTTTATTTATTTTTTTTAATGCGTGTTTCCCAAATGAAACACAAAAGCCATTCATTTGAGTGATGTGTCAAAAGAACTGTGTATAGCATTTTGCAAAAAGTTTGTTTAACAATTGCATGCTTGCAATTTTGCAGATTTGGTCTAAAGATTGAGTGTCTCAAGTACCATGCACTTTTAGCGTGTAAGCAATAACAAAAAAAAGACTGTAATAGAACTGCATGAATTTACTGGATTTAAAGATAGAGCTCTTCTGCCCTCTAGTGTTACTTATGAGGGACATATAGTGAAGCAAAATCTGTATTTGTATTTCTGGAAATACAAAACAAAGAAAACTCATGGCGTGAAATTCAGCACTAGATCGCTAAACAAATGTATGACATTGATCATATTATCTGTTTTGCACAGTCAAACGGTCTTGCTTCCACTGAAACACAATATGCTCTTTGAAACATTTAAATTAAGCTAGACAACACGGATTTCGACTAAATTAACGCATAAAAACACCAGATAATCTGAAAAGTTCAAATGTAAAATCAATTAAACTTCACTCAAAGTGTTACACTGAGGGTTTTTTTTTTTTTTTTTTTTTTTTTTTTTTTTTTTTTGTGTGTGTGTGTGTGTGTTCTAAAAAAAAACTAAAAAAAAACATTCGAGTCAGTATTTGACTTGGTTCACTGCTATAGTAAAGACTGCCTGTGCGGCATCACATGTAACAGTAGATGTCACTGTTGCGCAAGTCATGGTAAAGCGTCTCAACAGACTCCCATATTTCAGACTGAAACACTTTTTCTCAGTCGGATTAACAGTCCTACATTAATTAATTAGGGGAGACTTAACCCTTGTGTGCTGTTCAAAACCCTATAACATTTTTGATGTTCCCGGTCAAAAATGACCTACCTATAAAAAAATAGCTTATAAATCACTTGGTATGCTTGTTGTAATCACTTGTTATATATCATGGGTTACATTTTTTTTTTTTTTTTTTGTCAACTTGTTCTCTTTCAATTAGGACTGGTTTTATATTTCTATTTGCATCTGATTAATCGTAGGCCTCATTTATCTGATAGTTTATCTAACAATTTTCACAATAAAAAAATAAAATAAAAGTGCACTGTTGATCACGCTAGTTTACTTTAATGTTTCACTATGAAGTTTGTTTTGAAAAACTTTTACTTTGTACAAAATGGCACAGAGTTACACTTGTGGTGTTTCAATGGGCCATTGAAAGTGAACGTGACAGACCTAAAATAAGAGACACATTTAGTTTTCAGGAGCATGTTCATTATGTTCATGTACACATATGTGCATGTGTGCTTGCAAACGTCGAGCCCCTGGACCTGTGCATATGTGGATACATGCATACACACGCTACCCAAACACACACACACACACACACACACACACACACACACACACACACACACACACACACACAAACAAACTATTTTGAGTAGGCTATTACACATTCTTTTTCACAAAGAGAAACTTGATCCCGCCCTGAACTGCATCTCATATCCATTCATCCATCTGACATTCATACACACACACACACACACACACAAACACACACGCTTATGCGCAAACTGGATATAGGGGAGCGCGGGGCACAACCTAACGCGGGGTTAGTTGTAACACGCTTGTTTTAAATACTTCCGCACATGCTTGGATGACGAAACTTTGTTTATTTACTAGTTGCCATATCAACACTATATATCAAAAAAAAAATCCGCCAACATTTTTTTTTTTTTTGGAAGATATCCATAGACATTTATTAAACCATAGCAAAAGTGAATTTCTTACTTAAAGGCAGGGTAGGTAGGAATTTTATAAAATACTTTTTTCCAAATTTGTTTAAACTTTCTATATATATCAATACATAATTAAAATGTAAGTACTCTGAAAAAAAAAGAGTATAAAAATCGCGTGACTCTAGACCGTTTAATCTGTGTTAAACACAGCTCATTATTTCCATTCGGGACGAAACAAAGGATTGGCTTAGGCAACTGTCACTCTCTCTCGCAACCATAGCAACCACCCTTTTGCCACGGGATCTGCCCACTTGCGCGCGCACGTTTGATTTGAGGAATTCAAAAGGCACGGAACCTAGGAGCAAAACAATGGCAGAGAAAGAGCAATCAAAATTCACATTACCAGCAAACAAGGCTAAAAAAGGAAGACAAAAGGACATTTTACAAACCTACGTTTTGCATGTGCTTCTGCATGCACTTTTCCAGTCACAACACCGCAATCAGAGGAGGACGCGCTGAAAACTGTAATGCTGTTCTCTTCCTTCATAACTCGTACTGAGAAGGTTTGAGTTGCAGAGGAATTTGTGACTGTTTCACATGTTCAACCACATCAAAGTTTCGTAATTAGTAAGTCCGTGCTTTTTCTCTTTTTTTTCTTATGTGCTGAAGGGCTGCTGTGCCTTGGTGAAACGGTGTTTGTAGCCTACGTGAAGAGCTCTTTTCCAAAACGCCATAAACCTAAAAAGCTGCCTCAAAGAACCAGCAAAAGTAATGATTATGAATATGTAAAATATTGCAATAAGACATTTTAATTGTTTATTAATTTCTGTGTCGGCTGCAAAGATGAAATTGACGATAGGCTATTGACTCGCGATCTTCGCAGTAGTGAACGCACCGGAGAAATGCACATTTATTACATAGTTTTATTTTATTTTTGGATGGTTTTGTTTAGAACCAGATTTCTGTAAAGATATTTCACATTTTTTAGGCCTGTGAGGCGAGGTGATGATATAATCTCCAGTTCAAGCACCTTATGTTGTGATTGATATATTTACTTTTATGTAATAAATCCAGGAAATTGGTTAATGAAAAAAATATTAAAATTAAGATACAATTAAAACAAAACGAAATTCGTTTTAAAGAAAGGCTTTGTGCTTTCTGTTTTGAGGTCTCTGTGAAAGTTTGAAAGTCTTTTAGTGCGCTTTCAGAGCGCTCGCGTCCATAATGGAGAACTGTCACATAATATTGTTTTTCCTCATAAATGCAAGACTTTTTTAAAAAGACAAACCATACATTTTTGAAAAAATAAAAAAGATGGATTTATAGCGTTTTGGGGAAAAAAATGGATGGATTTATAGCGTTTTGAAAATATATATTTTTTTTTTTACTTTGAATTGATCATCAACAATATTGTTGTTTGATTTAATAATCACTGTTGCAAGAGATACCTAGTTCCGTTTTTCTTTTCTTTAGTGAGTGGAAAAAGTAGGGGCTACCTCAGATTCTGTTTAGTTAGCTCGGATCCTTTATTGTTTTTTATTTTTCTAAAGCCTACAATAATAGGTCAAATGCAGCAAGTCAAAAGACCAACTGGACCTTCTTTGCCAGTTTGCACACATATCTTTGAAGGATGGCAAAAATATCGCCTGAATATCGATATCGAGATATTGGGAAAAAATATCGAGATATTCATTTTTGTCAATATCTCCCACCCCTACATGCAGAACACCATATATGTTATGAATCTTACACGAAATTCATCTTCATCACAATGTAACTGATGGTAATGGAAAAACGTGTATCAATGCAACCTGTTTTTAGCTTTGCCTTATAGATATAACTACCTCGTTAGCGAATCAAAAAATATATATTTTAAACTTTACCAATATCAATATGCTAGCTTGATAGTGAGTACTAAAATACATCTTATTTGTTTATATTCATAATGATAAAGTTAGATTTTTTTTATTACATGTGATTCGGACATGATGTCACTACATGCACTGTGCTCCTTCCTCTCCGCTCGTCTCAGGTAAATAATGCGTCTTCCAGCTCAGCGGTCGGAGTCGCACGTTCATGTGTTTTGGGGGCGTGGCTTTGGAAGGAGCCCAGAAGGGAGGGGGTGGAGTGAATGGAAATAATGAGCTGTCTTTAAAACAGTCGTGAGAGGTCTACAGACACTCGATTTTTATACTTTCTTTTTCAGAGTACTTACATTTTAATTATGTATTGATATATAAATAAAGTTTAAACAAATTTGGAAAAGAAGTTTTTTAGACAATTCCTACCTACCCTACCTTTAAGTTAATTTTTCATCTCTATTTTTTGTGTTTATTTAAAATAAGACAAATCTGATATTATTTTAATCTCCAATATGTTATTTAACAGCTGAGATAGTTATTTATTGCTTCGCTAACTAGCAGAAGACACTAGCAGGGTTTAAATCCCAGTTGTGCAGGTGGGGTCATGTTGTAACACTGCGTTACAATGTGCCCCTATTAGAAATATGCTATTATATTCTATACTTTTATTAATTTTATTGAGAAAACGTGAGAAAAAGGTGAATAAAGACTGAGTGTCAATGTTCAGAAATTACTAATTATTTATTTGTTTTGAACTATGTTGTATAGCTGTGTTTTCCTGTGTTCGTAGTCAAAACTCAAAAATTTGTTTATATTTAATTATAAAAAATTGCCATTATTTTATATGAAAAAGTTTTATAATTGTATTTTATTTAGAAAATATTTTAGTTTGTTTTGTATATTTTTTTTATTAGCTCAGATAACATTTTAAGCTGCCATATGTTATGTTACAATGTGCCCCTCACATGTTACAATGTACCCCACCTATGGGGCATGTAGTCACATTTCACTTCCATTCTTTCGGGGTATATCAAGAAAAAAGTATATACTGTATTAATGAAACAAAACCACATAATTGTACTAGACATGTGGGAAATTAATGTGGGAAAAAATAAATACTCTGAACCATAAGTAGATTTACACAAACTGAGAAAGTCAAAAAGCGTTACTTTGTGCCCCGCTCTCCCCTAGTCCGCAGTGACCCTGTTTCTCTTTTATGTTCTTTGTTTCATCACAGTTTTCAGACAAAATATTATGACATTTTGTTTTGGGATAAAAATGAACAAAAATAGATGTTATAGCACAGACACATATAAATGCTTCAAAGTGTCTTACATGTCATTAATTTTGTAGAAGCACAATGGAGAAGAAGCTCTGCGCATGATGTTCTTCATCAGATCATTGATCAAGACACTAGTGAGGAGGAGGCAATGCAGGATGAAAATTTCATTTTTTGACCGGGAACACCACAAGTGTGACTATGAGCCATTTTTTTTTTTTTTTACAAAATAAAAGCATTTCAAAACAAACACCCTGATTAAACATTAAAGCACACTAGAGTGATAAACTGAGCAAATTTTCTTCATATTTTATTTAATAATGTGAAAATTATTTATAAATAATGCTTTAAAAAAAAAAAAAAAGAGATGCCTACTCTCAGATAAATGAGGCCATAAAACCAGTCCTAATTGAAAGAAAACAAGTTGACAAAAAGATCGAATCCAATATTGGGTGATATAGTATAATGAGAGATTTATAAACTATTGTAGGCCAGTCATTTTTGACAGGGAACACTACAAGTGTAACAAGGTGACATACAAGATGACTGGAAAGCGTCCTCAGCGTCATGCACATGTTGAGAGTGAGACAGGTAAGCGAGCCATCTGAATAATATTCATTCTAGAGTGTGGTCTAACCTAGGTGAAAAAAAAATCATGAAATCATCGGTAAACCAATAACAATTACTCCCTAATATGCAGGTAAAACATTTAAAGGGACACTTTTATGCGGATGGTACAGCAGTTTTACTATAGCATCACAGCGCCGAATTAACGTTTCGATCATCTCGCGATAACCTTCTGACATCAGACACCTGACAGTTAGTTAACATATATGTTAAGTTAATTTAACTACAAACGAGACTAGAAATTGAGTATATCCTCAAGTCATCGAGTCAATCGTAAAAATTGAGTTAACTATAGTTTACCTATAGGTGAAAGACATGAATCCTGAGGCGATCAGCTGTGACGTCATTAAAACCAACCAAAGGCTGAAAACGTTATGACAACAATCTGTCTACTGTAACTTTCATCCAGTCGCTTCCACCACACCAACAAAAGGTAAACAAATAATCAGTCTTATTTATTACTGAAATGTGTCTAATTATTGTCGGATAGGCTACTGGATGAATCTCGGAAGGTTTTTTTTTTTAATATTTTTATTTTATTTTTTTTATGTAGCCTAAATGTAAGATAAAATAGGCCTATGTTCAATTTTATAATTTTGCTAACATTAGTACGGCTTACGGGAACATTACTTTTGAATGTTAAATGTTTATTGTGTAGCCTATCTGGAGACACAGTGTAGCTCTGCATTCACTGTCTGGAGAACCACTGTTGTTGAATGTTGGCCTAACTCTATATATATATATATGTGTGTGTGTGTGTGTGTGTGTGTGTGTGTGTGTTTGTGTGTGTGTGTATGTGTGTATGTGTGTGTGTGTGTGTATGTTTTATTTATTTATGAAACACACTGACTTGTTGCTTACAGTTGTTGAAGTATTGTATGTGGCATAAGGAGACGACACACTTTTATTTTTAGTGTTTTAGCTATATAATGTCCAGGGTGCAAATATTGCTCACTGGCACTGTCTGATAGCAACTTGCATTTCTTAATCTAATACTTGAAACGTGTTAAGTTCACTCACATGTCACTAAAAGAAGCTTGTTCAGTTTAATTCAAATCAGCCCAATTTAGCCCTATTCCTGAACACTTTGTTGCTCTTCTACAGTCATTGTTATGTTTAATTAATTGTGATATAATCACATGCATGTTTGCTATTGCTAGCTAATAGCTGTAAACAATTTATTTGAATTCATGTGCCTTCATTTTATTGGGTTTTAACAGTTACACAAAATTTGAGTAGATGTTAGTGTGAATATTGTTTGGTTTATTTTATCTTTTATCGTGAATGGTCAGTATAAAGGCAATCGTTCTTCTCAAATTATGTGTTAGCTTGTTAGGCTTTTACAGTGTTTGATTAGTGGAAATTAGACCAGTTTCAATAGTTCTAAGTGCTTACTGAAAGATCTGTTCTGTGTTTTGGAGAAATGACAAAATATTGGATATTTCAGGGATCTTGTGGATGCTTTCAGTTGCTCAAGGAAAAAATATGTAATTTTTATTAGGCACCTTTATTTATATAGTGTTTTTTACAATACAGATTGTTTCGAAGCAGCTTTACAGTAATAACAGGAAAATAATGCAACAAAGTTTGTTCAGATCTAGAAGAAAATAGTGTCATATACTTCAGATATTCATATTCATATGTTCATCAGTGTGCCGTTTATGGAGTACATTATGTGATAAATCTAAGACCAGATAAATGTGAGCATTTCATTTATAGTGTTTGTGTGTGTGTGTGTGTGTGTGTGTGTATATATATATATATATATATATATATATATATATATATATATTATGTATGTGTGTGTATATATTTCAAATTTTTAAATATATAAAATATGTATACATGAAAAACATAAAATACTATTTTTAATATAAATATTTGTATAATAAATTATACTGTATATATAAAAGAGCTTCAAATTTTATATTGTACTTTACAACAAAACCCAAAAGAATTCATATAAAAGTGACATGTATTTTTACTCATGATAACTTCTGAAGCCCAAAGTCAGTACTTGACCCAATAAAAGCGTTTTCTCCTGGAATTCTCCCTTCACGTTTCACAGAGGAATCCCAGTTGTTTTGTAGAGGGACCCCCATGAATGCAAACGCAATATGGTCACAGCATGCCGCGAGGTGGGGTGGGTTTGTTTTCACATGCTTAATTCAGTTTGTCACCTTCATTCAGGGGGCTTTGAGTGCCCTAATTTGTGTTAATGAGGGGTAATAAAGTCATAGTCCCTTATATTAGTGTTGGGGGGGGGGGGGGGGGCAGAGGCAGGAGAGAGAGAAAGCCAGGCTGACTGCTCTCCTTTCTCTTTTTCTCCCCACCTATCCATTGCTCCTTCCTTCCGTCAAAGCCAGAAAGCCTTGATCCGCTGTTCCGTCGTCCCGTGCGGCTCGCCTCCATTGTTCCTCTAATTAGATCTCTTTTGTTGGGTTAGTGGCGACGCCATCTGCTCTGCTGTCAGGAGCACGGTGGGTTTGGGACAGGGGCATTGTGAGGGTGCAGCCCATCTCCCCACTCCCCTCAACGAGCTACAAAAGAGCTGGCGTGTCCCCGGTGCACTCGCATAAGGGCCCTTTCACACTTGATGGAATTAGGAAGAGATTGATGTCCCCGTGCTCAGGGAAGACCATAAGATATTTGTAGAGCTGCAAGCGGGTTAAGCAACGCACGTCGCCTGATTGCACTGCTGTGTGTGTGTGTGTGAGGGGTTAAGGAAAGTTATTGTAAGCACTTAGCTGGTAATGTTAAAGAAAACAAGAGTTAGACCTTGCATAGCACGTGTCAGCTGTTGCACTGGATAAACTCTCAGTCTTTTGAGCTGCCTAAACATTGTTGTCAGAGCTGTCAAAACTCGCCTGTGTAAACGTGAGGCCAGAAATCTCGTTTGAGTACGTGGAATGTGTAGATGAGTGCTGTATGAAAAACCCCAGAGCTACTGTACATATTTGCCCCTTCTTCTTAGAATGGCATTACAATATAATGAAGATTATAAGTTTCTAAAGCTGTAAATAATAATGTTTCATCTAAACTTGTGGGCATATCAGTGAAGGTCTGAGAGTGGCGTGGGGATGTTCTTCTCTGGGTCTGTAGGTGGCAGTGTGGTTTTTCACACATCCGTTCCCAGCATACAGCTCATGCAACAGGAACTGACCACAGGTACTGATAGACCGAACATCTTTCTGTCTGACGCATGAGAGACATGCCTGAGAGAGAAACAGAAAACCAGAGAGATGGAATAAACCGATGTGAACCTGCGCTGTAGAGAGGATGATATAGCAGCGTCAGGTTTGATGTGTTTGCTAACGCATAAAGGCGTTGCGGCTTCTCTGTACTTCTAGTCTGAGATATACATGAAATCTTATTGAGAATATAGTCATCTAAATTGCTTTGTGATCATGACCCAACTACTGTGTGTGAAGCAGTTTTAATTTTAAAAGAGGCCAAATTGTGTGTGTTTTCTGTGGTTTTAAAATACACACCAAGGGGTGTTCCAACATAGTAGCAAAAATCTACATTAGTAAAAAAAAAAAAAAAAAAAAAAAAAAGACAATTTGTTATTATTATTACTATAATAGAGCCAATAATATGCACAATATAAATAATGCAGCCCTAATAGAAATAATGTTAACAGTTTTGCAGTTGATAAGCCTGTTTTATAGATGAGAGCAACATATCATGCAACCTGTCCATGTTGGCAGCTGTTTCATTTCTCTGGATTTTACTAAAGGACTGATACATTTTCAATAGAGTTTGACGGGATTCACAGCTTTTGACTTCAAAAGATATGTGAAGCGTTTTCCCTCCTCTTTTTTTCCTAGCTGTGCATTATATGGTTATTTGCTTTGTATTATTTTGTATTCAGACCTTTGAGCCATTTTTGGGTCATATCCCACTAGCTGGTTAGAGAACCACTGAGTTTTTATTACAGCACTTGTGAGGTGCTGTAATAAACATACAAAGGCAACGTTCGGTCTTTGCTTCTCTAAAAATGTCTGCAACTAATTCAGCTTCAACATAATATACAGAACTTTATGTAAATCATGAATGCACGTAGAAGAGCTATGTTTAGTTTTTTGCTAACATTATATATTTCTAAATAAATGTAAGATTAAAGTTTGACTTACATGTATAGAATGCAGAATGCATTTAAAATCTAACCAACAGCTTGAATTCTGATTGGTCTTGCTGAAATGGTTTAACCATTTATAGCCACCTTTACACTGTAAAACAGTGGCGTGTCATGTGATGATTCTCAGGTATCTAAAATATAAGCTTGCCTAAAACTTTCACGTTCTGTTTTTGTTGCCTTGTCCGCACAGGTATTTCCTTTAGGAAATGCAAACATAGTTTATTTTGCTATCTCAAAAGGCGTCGGACATTTAGGAGACCAGTTGCTTGACAAAATGCACAATAACAGAATATAGAACGATGAGGCTCTGATGTCTCTCTTTTTCACTTTCCCTCACATTCTCTATTGTCAATCAGTATAAGTTATTTTACTCACATTCTTCTTCCTCTCTGCACAGGCGTACAACACACTCCACGTCTGCATTCATTCCAGCCCGTTCTCCCTCCTCCATATTTCCCACCCTCAAAAAATCCACAGAATGCTCCTTGGACCCTGCCTAACAACAAACACACGTGAAATGAGTTACTTTAGCTGCAAACATTTGGCCTGGCATTAGTGATGGTGCTCCAGGCTCATGTTGAAGTTCTTATTGTCGGGGAGTCAAACCTGATTAGGTCGAGGGGCTGATCCGGGCAGTACGTTCGCATGTTCACAAAACCCATTCTGAAAATTTCAGAATATGAGAAAAAAAAAAGAAAGAAAAAAACACTCTGAACAAAATGTCAGAATATGTTAGACTAAAATTATTTAGTTTTGTTGTTATGTGGTGTTGAGTATTTTTGAACTAGCAATTTGACTTTTTATTTGACTTTTTGCTGATCATTTTTATATAAAACCTATTATTAAGTTGTGACTGAAATATCAATTGTTCACACTGCAAAAAATGCTTTTCTTACTTAGTATTTTTTGTCTTGCTTCCAGTTCAAATATCTAAAAATTCCTGAATCAAGATGTAGTAAAATGGCATAAGATATTATGACTTGTTTTCTGGTAAAAAAAAAATTAAGTGAGTTTTTTTGTTTAAAACAAAAATATAAAATAAAAATAATATTGTTTCTGTTTGAATTAAGATTATTTTTATTACCACATTGGCAAGCAAAAAGTCACTCACTTTATTTTTTTTTTGTTATTTGTTTCAGAAAACAAGACATAATATATTATTTTACTTGTCCAGTAAAAGCATCATGATTCAAGAATTTTTAGATATTTGGACTGGAAACAAGACAAAATTACTAAGTAAGTGCATTTATTTTCAATAGTTATTTTCAAGATTCTATTGTTAGATAAAATGCCAAACATAACAATGAATACATTTTAGATTTTAAACAACCATTGGTTTGAAGATTGGAAAGTGCATTCACACTCACACTTATACATATGCATAAAAGGCAGACGCACTTAACTCTATCCATTCTGCGCTGTGTTCAGAAAGGAAAGAGGGAAAAAAAGCTCTTTTCCCTGCAAACACACGGAATCTTTTACAGATTTCACCCTTGGTTGACCATCACTCTCTTTTTCTTTTTCTCTTTCTCTCTACTAGCCCCTCCTCCTCCTCCTTTCAGACCTTGGCGGTCCGCTGCTCGCAGGGTTAAAATAAACGCTAGCAGTGAACCATATTGCGTTCCCTCCTCTAATCTCTCCTTATTCACAGGCGCGTAATTGGTAGTCAATTTGCACTCCCCCTTCACCCATTGTGCTGTATTTCCCTCTGACAGAGTGCGGAAGATAAATGACCGAACCGTGCCAGAGGGACCGCAGCTCGCCCAACACAGGCACCCTAAATTCATTACACCAATTTCCTCTTGTCCTGCTCTCCAAAAGAGAATGAGAGGGAGAATAAAGGAATGAAGATGAAGAAAAACAGTCAGATGGTCTTTATAAATGAAGTGGAAAAGGGAAAAAGAAAGAACAGACGTGAGAAGGAGCATTTGGACTTGAGAGCATTCAAAAAAAGAAAAGCCGTTTTAACCATTTAGCTGGAATGAATACAGCTAAATGGTTTAAGCATTGTTATTATTGATGTGTAAACTGATGTATTGAAAAAAAGTTGTATTTAAAGTAGCATTTTTATTTTTTTTATTTAAATTTTTGGAAAAATAAACATGAAAACATCGGTGAAGACAACATGAAATCAAAATCGATCCTGTATTCATGGTCTCATTATGCATTATTAATCAATACCGGTGATTCTAAACAACAACAAAAAGATTTTTAAAATCAAAGTATAATACTTTCCTCAAACTGTGAAAAGACTTTGAATTATGAATAATGAGCATTTCTCTCTGAATATGTTCGCTTTATGTGGAAATGCGTCTCATAGAAATGTGTCTTTTGCATCAACCCTTAGCACTACATTTCTGAAATCATAACAAAGGCAGGATAATACGTCAGATTAACTTGATATTTTCGGTGTTATTCCGCTGACTCCCTTTGTTTTGCTTCGGACCCGCTCCGCAGTGAAAGCTTCTTCCAGACCTTCTCGTCCTCGTGAGTGAAGTGATTTATCTTCTGTCACTGGTTCCATTGCCTCAGATCCCAGAGCTTCCTGTCTTCCTCTGAGATCTGTATCGTTCTCTCTATCTATCATTCTGTACCTACCTAATATCTCACTATTGCTCATGCTAACTATAGCACATTTCCATTTACTCATTTAGCAGACACCTCTATCCAAATTGACCTACAAATTAAAAATACAAGCAATTAATCTGTATGATATTGTTTGTTCTCTTTAACTTGTTCTTTCCTCCATTTTTCTTCTTTTATTCTGTCTGTTCTGTTTGTTATTGTTTGTTATTTTTTCATTCATTCCAACTACCGTTCGTTCCGTCTTGTTTTATAGAGCAATTGTTCATTCTATTGTTTATTTAATAGCTTTCATTGGTTCTATCAGTTGTTCTTTCTGTATGTCGTTCATTTTACAGTATTGTTTTGTGTTGTACAGGACAGTTTTGTCATGTTTTGTTTGTATTGTTCTATACTGTAGCTATCTTTCATTTGTTCTATTGTCCGTTCTTTCTATTATTGTTTCTATTGTTTGTTAATTCTGTAATTATATCTGTTGATCTTTTGATCATTCATTTAATCTGTTGTACAGTATGAATTGTTAGTTGTATTGTTCTATCATAGAATCTATCTATTGCTTGATTCTGACTGTTGCTATGTATCATTTGTTCTATAGTTATTTATTTTTCTATCATAATTTCTGTTTATAATTTGTTCTATTATTTGCTGTAGTTTGTTCCATTCGATTTGTTATCGTTCATTCACTGTTCTATTAATTGTTAGTTTTATTTTTCTATCATAGAATTTTAAATGTTGTTTGTTCTATCATTCTGTATGTCAAATACTTATCATTCATTCTATAGTTCAATGTTTTCCATCGGTTCTATTGTTCTGTCTATCTATTTACTGTTCTATCTACGGTATCTTACGGTGAATCTACAGTTCTCTCCAAATTGGAAACACCAACGCTATCTCACGACCAATTCGTGATTAAAAGGTGTCTATTTCGTACGAATTCAATTCGTATGATTCGTCTAAACCCACGTGATGGGTAGGTTTAGGGGCGGGGTCAGGGGTAGGTAATTCATACGAATTCATACTAATTGGGCAAATCATAAAATATGTACGTTTTAGCAAAAAATCGTACTAATTCGTACGAGTGCGGTCGTATGAATTCATACGAATTAGCCACCTCGTAAAATTCGTACGAATTGCTGTAAGATCGGGTTGGAAACACCCATGGTTTTGAAAAAAATAATCATTGTTTCTTTGCCTAAATGCATTAACGTAACTTGCAATTATTATTTTAAAAAAAAAAAGAAGAAGAAAAAAAGGGATAGTTCCCCCAAAAATGAAAATTCAGTCATTAATGAAATCCGATGGCTCAGGGGGGCTCCATTGACAACTATTTAATTAACACTTTGAAGGCCCAGAAAGGTAGGAAAGACATTGTTAAAATAGTCCACGTGACTACAGTAGTTCAACCTTAATTTTATAAAGCGACGAGAATACTTTTTGTGCGCCCAAAAAAACACGCATGCGTGTATGGTGATGATGCAGGAGCTGGCGTTCTGATATGTGACAGGGCTGTGTTTACAAGCAGAGGAAGACAAACGCCCAACATAAAACAGTTCATAACTATGTCTGTAGATTTCGACACAGAGGATGAATTGCTTACTTATTCGAACCAGAATATACAGAGAACAACTAAAAGAGATAGAAGAGGCTGAAACACAACGACCGCCACAAGCTTCTGATAGACGGAGAGCAATGGAGAGCTGGTGGTGTAGATGTCATCAGTGCCAAGCGATGCCAACTGAACAGGAGAGTGTGTGTGCTGCATCCATTGTGATATTGTCATGCCACATCTTGAAAGTTTGGATAATTCAGACGATGAGACGACACATGTATCACACGAATGTGTCGTGGTGTGCTCTCGTGAACGCGCGTCAGAGACTGATACGGAAGAGAAGAAATGCATCCATCCATCTTTCTCTCATTCTGTCATCTGAATAGCTTTCCCATGGTTGAGTACATAGTGATACCATCAAAGTTGTGTGTATTGTTGTAAATCATGGATTTATAATATAGTTTTCTTTTCTTTTTACCATAAAATCCAAAAGAGCTTCAGATTATGTTTTTTATGTGCGTGTGCAATGCCTGTTTTTTTCCCCCTCTGTCTTCACAGGCTGTGCCGTTCATAACTCTTGTTTCAGCCTTCAAAGCCTTTGGCAGATTAACAGAGCCACAGAAGAGTGTGATTGAGCCGCTGTGGTAATTTATGTATCTTCCCTGGCTCTGCGATTCAGCTTCGCACCTGTTGAGCTTCCACAATCAGCTCTGTCTCCCTGCAAGGGCTGAAGCGTGTCAAACGGCCTGTAGAAAAGGGAATTGCCGCTGATGTACCTTATCTGAAGAGGGGTGGAGGACCGGGATGAACGGCGTTCTTGAGCGAAACAATAAAACTTTCACATCAATGCAGACAAGCTGACACACACCTTTATCGGCAAGCTACTTAGCAACATGCCCGCAGATGGGACGGTTCCGAAGACACCGCAAATGTTTCGCATTAAAGCCTCACGATGGGAGCGAGACAACAGAAATATGACAGAGGTGCAGGGATGGATGCTTTGAGCGTTAATAAAGATGTCATGTGAAAACATCAAGAGACACAAAGTCTCATTTTCGGCTAAGGTGCTGCCCTCCAGATGTGCGCGAGTCGAAGAGGAGATTGGGCCGTAACCGGGCCTGTCTGCCACGCCACTTCCAGCTAACAGGCACAACCTTGGTGCACGTTTGAAGTGAGGGCCAAGAAGTGTCCGGGCCCTTAACGACCAGCAATTTATTACAACACCGTCCTGCTGAGAGAAAAAGGTCAGAGGTCACCTGGTGAACCCCATAAAACCCCACTCTCTTGTTCTTTTTTCTTTTCTCTTACCCCAGCCAGTTTTCCCTTCACGCCAGCCTGTCTTTCTTGTGCCTTTAGCACCTGTTTAGCACCTTGGTTCCTTTATGGGGGTTGTCAGATTGCTTTTAAGTGTTTCATGGTTGTGGTTCAGGGGGCAAATAAGGGTTGGATATGGTGCCAAAGGTAAGACGTGTTGTTTGGTACGTTCCAATCCATCTGAACTGTCAAGGATTCTGGCATCTTGTTGGATCAAATCCATATACAATACAAATAAAACCATCATTCCACCTTTCAACTTCCTTGGGTGCTTGTTGGAAGCTCCTGTGTGATATATTACTTTTGGAATATGACCAGTTTAGCATTTCCCCTCTATATGAACAGACTTGCTCTGTTTCTCGTTCTCTAAAGCATTAACAGCATTAATTTGCAATGTTCAGTGATTACAATGTGGCAAGTTTTCAGAAATGTGAGATGGTAAAAATGTTTTTCAGAGACCGATATGATTTTCCCGAATCCTCTGACACAGCTGGCTCTGGCTTTAGCATGTGGTAATGTGAGAGATTCTGGTTAAAGGCCAGCGAATAATTTCAGCACAGCATGGACGGTAAAATTTGGCCCACACAGACTCCAAAATGAAATATGGGGGCGGGTGGGGGGGGGACGAGAGGAGTCCCTTCCGACTAGTACTACTAATATTACTGGCTTTGCTTTATACTGAGGGAAAACTGTGCCCAAAATCCCCAGCTTTGTCGAGAAAATGTTCATGTGCTGTACAGGTTCATTCAGCGTGGAAACGGGAGAGGGGAGGGCAAAGAAATCAAAGAACGTGTCCGCCAGAGAGATTTACTACATGGCTGAAAAACAATGCTTTCGCTTGTCTTATAACCAGAAGCTGAGAGAGAGAGAGAGAGGGAAACGAGAGAGAAAGAAAAGATTATGTAGAAAGAGTGAGAGAGAGTTCAAAGACTAGCTGTTCTTGTTATCTGGCTGAAGTGCAGCAATAAAATTCCAACTTCATATTTCGTACCTGCGGACCTGTGAGTTTGGAGAGTCTGACTGCATGTTTGGCCTTGTTATGCTTCCATTTATCAAATCCAGTTGCTTGTTCATTTTTGCTTGCATAAATAAAGACAAATTGTGCACTCAAAGATCATTGTGTCTCAAGGTAGAAACTGTCTTCTCTAATGCCTGTACAGACATTTCGGCAATCCTATAAGATCATTACATATCACGAGATGAAGAATGTGAAAGAGGAAAATATGGAGGGCCACTGCTTAGGAGCCGCGACCACAGAAATCGCCACGATTAGTAATCTTTCAATGTCATACAATGTGTACCGATCATAAGTCAGAATCAAGAGGCGAAGGATTGGTTGGTTAGCTTGACCTTGTTAGCCCCGGCTGGTAGATGTTGTAACTAGCCTACAAAATCTGGTTCTAAACAGCATCTTTCTCCATAGAATGCCATTAATAAAAATAAAAAAAATTCATAAGATCATAAAAGCATGGACATTATTGATGTTTTCCTGGAGGAATGTATTGCTGTGGAATTTATTTCTCAGCTGAAAGCATTGATATAAAAATAGAGCAAGAATAAAAGTAATAATTGACGACAACAACGGACAATGAGATCTACAAGTTTACGGCATTCAGATCAAAGGGAGAGTCATTATTAGACCTCAGACTATTCAACTGCCACATAGAGTCTGTCAGAGGTCTATATTTGTCCAGAGAAGTTGGCTCTTCCTCTCAGGAAATACCAGTGAAATTCACCTGTTGCCTGTTACAAACTGGTTTCATAACAGTTCCAGACAATTAGACTGTGTGTGTGTGTGTGTGTGTGTGATTGTGTTTATAGGCCGTTGTTTGTAAGAACTACATACAGCATATATGTAATTTGGCATGTCTGTGCAAGACAGTGGTGACAATGTTTTGCAAAATGTGATCATCCTATGTGGTTGCGTTTTTGTTAGACTGGTCCTTAGTTATTTAATGTTAAATGACAAGTTGCGCTGTACTGTTTGTTGACAAGCTGGTATGGACTATAATGTACACCACAACCTGTCAACAGATACACAAACACACAGCATTGCCGTCCACCTGCTGCATCCACGTCACTGAAGTGCTTGTAATATTGGCGAGCGGATGGATGTGAAATGAGAGTGGGGTAGATGTCAACCTCTAGTGTTTCTGAGTGGTAATAACCATCGTTTTCTGAGAAGGAGAGTGAATCTGACCGTGACCTCTGACCCTTAGAGAGTGATTACTCTCATGTTACCGTTTATCACAGGATGTTGATGAATGGCCTTTTTTTTTCAATAATGGGGAGTGATTTCAGAAGAAGAAAAAACAATTAAAGTCCTAAAAAAAAAAAAAAGCATTTGCTTTTCTGTTTACATCAACATAAGTTCAAAATATGGGAGAACTTGTAGACAAATAATTTCATACTCTGAAATTGGATTGGCCAAGTTTTAAGCTGTTGACCTGTGATAATTTGGAGGTAACACTTCATTTTACAATGTTCTTGATACACGTTACATGTAGTTACTGTAGTAATAACTATAAATAATGCATAATTACATGAAACTAACCTTAAATCAACCCCTATTCCTAACTCTAACCCTACAGTATGTAGTTAATTGTATTACTCAGTACTTAAAGGAATAATTGCACTGTAACACAGACAATGTTTGTGTTCTTATTATTGGTATTTTTTTTTTATATTCTTATATGTTATTGTAAAAACAATATAGTATATCATTTATAATTTTTTTTTTTTAATTGATTATATTTCTCATAGCATATTCATTCAGAATCTGGGTGAAAAATGTATACATTTTTAAATGCATTTCATTAAATGACTCAACTTCCCCATCTTTAATTACTCATGTGAGAATTCATTATAAATAATTAATCTTTAAGGAATTATTGAGCTCAAAAGTCCCAAAATGTCATTCCCGGTAACTGTCCCAGCTTAAAATCTGAAGACAAAAATGTAAAAAATATGATTAAAAGTATTTAAAATCTACTTGGGCATAATTATTTTTATGTTTTCTACGATACCTACAAATGGAGTGATAATACTAAGCTTATTTACATTTTTTATGACAGAAAGACTTTTTTTTCTCCAAATTGTGATTTCTCTAATGCCATTCCTGCATAACAGACAGCAATGACCATTTTGGATAACACTAATAAAACATTTATAATAACTAAATAAATATATATATATATATATATATATATATATATATATATATATATATATATATATAAACTATCTATTTAATCTAGAAGATTACCTTAAAGTGATGATATATAGCTAAGTTGTAGTTTGTCATAGGTGGTTAAGTTAGTGACTGGTTATAAAAAAATAAAAAAATAAATGTTTTGTTATTCCTGGAAAACAAAAAACCTCTGTTAGCAAGGACATGTCATCCGTTATCCAGAATGACGTATGCATAACAATCTAGTTGTTAATTAACATTTGTAAACTTTTAGGCATAGTTATTATAGTTATATTATTAACATTAACATAATTTACATAATTGTATGTTTTTTGCCAATGTAAATTCACCAGATTGTGTCTCTTACCCCTGGACGATTTAGGCACAGAGAGCTGAACTATACTGTGACTGCTTCAGTTCCAATGAAGTGGACATGAATTGCATAGATGTGTGTGAATTACCCACAGCAGCAACACCACATCTTACTATGACACCAGATATTGTAGGAAGGTTTGTGATTGTTAAATACGATGCTCAGCCATTTGTAGGCCAAGTCCTGAATCTAGTGGGTGATGATGAACTTGAAGTGAGCTGCTTGCGACAGACAATGCCTTTGTGTGGCCAGCCACACCAGATGTAATATTTTATTACATATCAGACATGCAAGCCATCCTATCGGAGCCTGAGCCATTAACAAACCGCTCGTCACAACTATGTATCCCAGACTGGGAGAATTTCCAAAACATGTGGTAGTCACATGCCCACACTCATTGTGGGTGTCACAGAACAAAAATGTCTGAAGTTCATATGGAGATGTTCAAAAGTGAGTGTATATATAATATAACGTTTTAAAAAGTTGCTTTTATATAGAACTATGGCCACTATTTAGTGTTTAGGCACATTTGGTGCATAAACTCATCAATTTGAGCCAAACAACAAACACCGCTTAACCCTAGTAAAATTCTTGTAACATACAGATTCTTGCAGACTATACTGTTTCAAAATAGCATTCAGTTTTCCTCTAATCATGTTGGCAGTATTTCTAGAGTTGTAATGGCTTTGCAAAGAGTTTCTGTAGCAGACAGAAGCAGAGACCTCCGTCACACCGCATCAGAGTCTAACCCAGACAACACTGTCAGCATCTTACTCGGTGTCTCCTCCGCTGGGTCGCCATGAATCATGGAAATTGATTATGCTGTCACGTCCCAAATCCTGCTGGCCAGGGCTTGACCGCACTTGTGTGTGACTATCCACGGTCAAGCCTGCTTAGGAGCTCCGCAGCCAGTGACCGTGGCGAGGGGCCAGCCCTTGAGGACCAACCTCCAGGGTCAGCAGGCCTGAGAGCGTGGAGAATGAAAGAAGATCTTTCACGTCCAATGCAGGGAATGAAGACGTGCTGCTTCACATACCAGAGCCAAACGCTTCTCTTGTTTCCTCTTTCTCTCTCTCTATCTCCTCTTGGCCTCTCCGTTTCCTCGCCGCTCTGTGACATCCATCTTAATCAGGTGCTGACGACATCATCTTTGAGAACGGATTCCGAGACTCCATGGAGACCAGACCAACTTTTTTTTCTTCTTTTTTTTTTCAGCAGCGTTCTTGTGGTCAGTTGATGACCACATATTTCAGTTATTCTGAAATATCTGCAAAAGATAGAAAAAGACCATGAGGTAATGTTTGTCTTAAGTTATTTATGAGTGTTTACATTCTGTCCACGTTACAAGAGATTTAACGAATGCTGGTTATTAGTGATGTGAAAACAAGAATACAGACTGCCCTGTCTGCTAGCTTAGCACTCTTCCCCTGCTCCCTCGCTAATGGCTTCTGCAGATTGTTGTTCTTTTTTATTGTAAATATAAATCTCCTGTAACAAGCTGAAAACACCCGTAAATCTTGTGCCGGTTTCACGTCGCAGGAGTTTTTAAGGGTCAGCGTCAATCCGAGCGGGCCGCTTGTTTTTTTGTTTTTTTTTGTGGCACTGGAACAAATGCAACTTTGTTTTTCCTGAAAGACACCAGCGATAATCAATTGGACTTTATGTAAGATTCTACATCATGCAAAGCATCTGCTTTTGATACCAAGATTGAGTTTCCACAGTGTTTCAATGCTAACCCAATAAAGAGCCGAGAGAGCGTAAAGGGTCTTGTTAAAAGCACCTGGTTCTCTCTGTCTTCCGTGTTCAACGCTAGCGACAAACTGTGAAAGAACCAGATGCAACCGACTCGCGCACACAAGGGGAAACGAGATCTGTGGCCTACGTTGAAAAATGGTTAACAGAAATGGAAGAGTAGCTAGAAGTCTAATTAGTCTAAAAAATGAGCGCAGCACATCTGTCAAAGCATTCCTCGTCGAATGTGTTGGCAAACATCACTGCATGATGATAATTTGTCCTTTTGTAAATTTTATCCAAGATTCCAGGGTTGACAAAATCTTATCTTTTAGGTTTTTGCGGGTTTTTTTGTGTGCATGAGAAATGATACATTCATATTACTCATATCAAGAACTTCTGGGAGTTCTGGCGTTGTTGGCTGTGGCGGAAACATTTTTGTCATTTTTTTTCTTTTTTTCTTTCGTAATTTCTCTTCTCTGAAATAAAACCGGTACTCTCAGTTGTAGCAATGGGTCCTATAGATGTCAGGTCGTCGAGCACAGACTCGTACTTTACCCTGGCCTGTGGTGGTCACTCTCCATAAGACTGTCATTAAAACGTCTTTGGTGATTAAAGGGACACTTCAGTCCAGGCTTTTTTGTCGTTAAGTCGTCTTACTTGGGTTACCTCAGCACAAAGAAAGCAAGATAATGTCCACAAAGAAAGCGCGCCATGTGTCTGTAATTTGACCTGTGAACTTTTCAGGTTATGATATCAAGTGTTGTCTGAAGAACGATATGGTCCTTTTCTATAAATACATGAAAGTACATACTTGTTGTTGTATTTTTTATTTTATTTTATTTAAAGGGATAGTTGATTGTTTTTCTTCCTTAAAGGAATAGTCCACCCAAAGAAAAAAAACATTTAATCTATTTATATTTTTATAATTAATTTTATTACAGTAATTTTACTTACAGTAATAATAATGAAGTCTTAATTTCATTTCGTTTTATTATGTATTTTTATTATTTATTTATTATGGAAAAGCACATACTCTCTTTCTCACACTCTCACAGCAATGTGTTGTCACTGCTGATCTGACCATTTTATCAGTAAAATAGTTTAACAACTTAAAAGCCACATGACATTTCTCACTGGCGAGGTAATAACGCAGCTGTTCTTGAAGCAGATAAACGTATAGTTTCGTTATTAGTAGAGACACTGTTGACTTGGGTAATTCATACAAGCTTAATCTCTCCCTCTCTCTTTCTCTCTCTCTCTTTCTCTCTCTAATAACTGCATCTAAAATTAGCAACAGAGGCTTGGGATTAGATGTGTAAGTCGTGTTTTAAGGACAAAAACCTGAAACGTCTTGAATTACATCATCAAATGATGACAGAATTGAAATTTTTGAGTGAACTAACCTTTTAAGATTAAGCATGATGCCTAAAAAGATGTTTATTTAAAGGAAATTAACCTGCGACGAATTCGCTTGACCCCTGTGTGAGGACATTTAAAATTATTCATAACATATCAGGCTTTCAAAATCTTATTCATACCTCAGCATATGATTTTTATATATATATATATATATATATATATATATATATATATATATATAATTTATAATTTTACAGCATTATAAATTTTGGCCCAGTCTCAAATTTACCAGCCGTCAAAATTGTTCCTCAACACACACTCGCAGGCACACACATACACAGTCCTATCGCCACTTTTCTTTTTTGATGCGAGTGTAGAGAGTAATGTTGTGGAAAAAAGAACGGAAGAAAGAAAGAGTGGGTGAAAGGGAGGAAAATCTCAACACTTGTATAAATTTGTCAGTCAAAGTTTTTTGGGCGGATCCAGCTGACAGTTTGGACTGGAGTGTGTTCTTGATAAAGGCAGTGGTGCCTGATGGGAACCATATGCCGGCTCTCTGAATCAATGAACCGTAAAGTTTAATGGAGAACCTCCAGGGTGACCCTGGCCATATCCAGGTGAAGTTCTCTGTATAATGATGTATAGGGAGGGTCTGGGAGTGTGTATCCTTTTCTAAGTGATTCATCTCTCCCACTGCCATTAGCGATAGGAGCTTAAAGTGGCCCACTGGAAAGGAAAATAGATGCTGTCCGTTGTTTGATGTGTGGAAGTGTCACTTAAAAATGTTGGTCCGTTATCTCTGAAGTCATTTTGTAATGTCGATTCAGAGGTCATGCCATGTTCAAGTGCTCCGATGTGCTGACGCTTATTTGACAGGAGGTGCTTTTGCACGTTTATCGCTGAAATGGATCTGGTGTTGTTCATGAAAAAGAATTTCACTGTGTAAAAGAGAATTCGTCTCCTGGCTCGGCCCTGAACACGCGTTCTTTGTGCCATCTTGGAAGATTTCCTCAAGTCAGTGATAAATGCTGAATCGATGCTACACTGCAGATGAATGTTTCTCCACAAACACTCTGAGGAGCAATCAGAAAGATTGAGCAATGTTTCTTCTCTCGGAGACGGCCAGCTTTCGGCCTATTTGTGATGCGATTGATCCGAAGCCAAAAGTGAAGTGCGTGATTGTGTAGCTCTGGATGTGCGGAGGAACAACTGGCAGTGATTAGCATGCGTTTGAGAGGATCTCCTCGTAGGACGAGCAGCCGGTCACAGAGAGCAATGGTCTCGCAGTGCCCGGATCTGGAGACGTCCCTCTTTCAGCACCTGATCTGTTTCGCTGCAGGGGCGCCTTGTTGGGAGTGCAGGATATATGGATGCTGTTTTCTAGCCCTCTGCAGGCTTGAGAAACACTAAACAGAATCCGAACCGGGGTTGAATGAGTTCTTTGATCTTCTCGTCTTTCTTCACTGAGAGGGATGCTGGTGTTCAGTTATTCTAAATGGAAATTTGACACTTAATGGAGTCGTTGTTGTCCGCCCACGTGATGCAAGTGAACAAATGGTCTTGTGGTTTGAAGGACTGTGGGATACAAACATTCCATCACATTTCGTTTTCAAGGGCAATGGTTTTCCCAACACTATTTTTGTCTAGAGATGCACTCCTGCAATGCTTGAATCAGTCTCCACACTGAAACTAATGCTTGGGTTTTCAGTTAGATGTGACTGGTCCAAATGTGATGATGTATGTTACTGGAAAGGTACTGCTGTTAAATTTTAAAAAGATTTTTTCCAATAATTGGTTTACAGCTCTATTTTTAAATTTTACAAGATTGACTAAAAATTTTTACTGGAATTACTGAAAATTTAGCTACTATATTATCCTGTAGCTTTTCTATTCCTTTTGAGACACATTTTGATTATGATTAATATATTTTGATTAATATCAGACTATTCTTGTCCACTGAAACGGCCACTGAAGAATAGATATTTCAATGCCTTGCATGAAAATGGGACATTGGTAGAAGACGCATCTTCTGCTTTCTAAATAGTTACTGAAATTAAAGGGTTAGTTCACCCAAAAATTGAAATGGTCATCATTTACTCACCCTCATTTTGTTCCAAACCTGTAAGACTTTTGTTCATCTTTGGTACACAAATGAAGATATTTGTAATGCGATTTCTGTCCCTCTATTGACAACCATGCAACAGGTTTAATTTAGACTTTTATTCACATATAAACATTCATCAATGCACAGCGAGAACCAATGAGCTTCTTTCTCGTGTTACGCAGAACGTTTTAGGTTCTTCAAGAACCAATGAGGTTCATTCTCGTGTTACGCAGCACGTTTGAGCTTCAGCAAGAACCAATGAGGTTCATTCTCGTGTTACGCAGCACGTTTGAGCTTCAGCAAGAACCAATGAGGTTCATTCTCGTGTTACGCAGCACGTTTGAGCTTCAGCAAGAACCAATGAGGTTCATTCTCGTGTTACGCAGCACATTTGAGCTTCAGCGAGAACCAATGAGGTTCATTCTCGTGTTACACAGCACGTTTGAGCTTCAGCGAGAACCAATGAGGTTCATTCTCGTGTTACGCAGCACGTTTGAGGTTCCGCAAGAACCAATGAGGTTCATTCTCGTGTTACGCAGCACGTTTGAGCTTCAGCAAGAACCAATGAGGTTCATTCTCGTGTTACGCAGCACGTTTGAGCTTCAGCAAGAACCAATGAGGTTCATTCTCGTGTTACGCAGCACGTTTGAGCTTCAGCAAGAACCAATGAGGTTCATTCTCGTGTTACGCAGCACGTTTGAGCTTCAGCAAGAACCAATGAGGTTCATTCTCGTGTTACGCAGCACGTTTGAGCTTCAGCAAGAACCAATGAGGTTCATTCTCGTGTTACGCAGCACGTTTGAGCTTCAGCAAGAACCAATGAGGTTCATTCTCGTGTTACGCAGCACGTTTGAGCTTCAGCAAGAGGTTTGTTCTTGTGCATCAATCAGGTTTGGTTGAGCTTCTGTTTATGTTCGCTGATCAATGTCTTTATGAATAAAAGCCTAAATTTAACCAGTTCGTCAAAGCAGTTGTGTCTTAAGAAATTTTTTACTAAACCGCTCAATTCATATGGATGAGTTTCACAATCTCTTTATGAACTTTTTGAAGCATCAAAGTGGTTGTTGCGTAGTTGTCAATGGAGGAACAGAAATCGCTCAGATTTCGTTAAAAATATCTTCATCTCTGTTCCGAAGATGAACGCGAGTCTAACAGTTTTGAAAAAACATGAGGGTGAGTAAATGATGAAAGAATTTATTTTTGGGTGAAAAGCCCTTTAAGCCCTAATTAAAAGGTTCTTCATTATCTTTTCTGAGCCATCGAGATGGCATTAAAGTTTGTTTTCCTTGTGCATTATTCATCCTGAGGGCCAGCGTAGCTACAATTCTGTCCTGCCAGAGACTCACTAAATGAAGCCCTAAGTGCTCTACAAATCCTGTTTCAGCATCTCAAGGCTGCTGACAGCCACGCCAAACATACATTTCTTCGGAGGAGGAAAGGGAAAAAAAGCTGTGGTTTTCAGGCTTTTGACCAAGAGCATCTGCTGCTGATCTGCTTTTATTTTCCTCATTAAACTTGCTGCTTGTCCACAGAAATGGCTGCCGCTGTACATTAGCTATTCCTGCCCGAGAGGCAGTGCCCACAAATCAGTCCGTGAGAGGATTCCGAGCCAGAGCTGGTTATCACCTCCATTAAACTTTCAGCAGCCATTTAAGAGCTTTTGGAAAAACTGTAGATCAAAATAAGACACAAAAATGACACATGCTGGTGATGATATTCATGCCCTCAGGCATTGGTGTGACTGTTTTTCACATGCTCTGATTTTCCATGCAGACAAGTAAATTGTGAATAACTCATAGCCATTGTGTATGAAGAGCATTCTGGGAAAAAGTAGTACTTGCTCAAAAACACTCTTCCTTCACGCACAGGGCCTTCCAAGCACCCAGCTGAGCCGAAGTCTTTAAGATTCTGCCCGAGTCTCACACGTCTTAATACATCTGTCAGGTCTTGTCAGGCTGTCTATGACAAGGTGGATCTTTCAGGCAGTAAAGTGCAATAATGTTCTGTAATTTCCCACATCCTCCTCTAATCTTAGCTAATGAAATTGTCATCCGACACCGTGTTTGAAGAGGACTCGGGAAAGCGGCGCTCTGTAATTGACTGGATGCAGCAGTCATCCCCAGACTCACATCTATCATCTAATCTAGTTATTGCACTCACAGAAAAAAAAGACAATGTTCCGCTGGTTCATTGCTTTTTTTTTTTTTTTTTTTTCTGAAAGCATCTCAGTAAATAAATTAGCCAAAGCAATATCGCAGCATTTATCTGTTCTGTGTGACGGATTTATGTGCATTACAGAATAATGTTTTTACTGCCGATAAGAGCGATGCGGAATTCTGCTGAAAGCTACAATGTTGTGCTTTCTGTGATACGCAAACAAAACTTTCTTAATATCGTATACTGAGATAATAGTATTTTCCAAATCTTAAATAAACGACACTGAGCAGAAGCCTGTCTTGCATCAAGCCATGATATAATTTATTAATATCAAAGACATTTTTAAGTTTAAGAGTCAATATTTCACTTTCAACTCATAAGATAAACTATAAAACGTTAATGGATGTGATTAACACTTGATTTTTTAACACTTGATAAATGGCCAAAGCTAAAATTATTTCATTTCAATCATTTTGTTTTCTTTTCATAAAAGCAAATCGCAAATTTTATGTGAAAGTATGCAATTAAATATTTGAATCAATTTACCGCCCTAGTCGGAAAAAATTTATCAAACCAACTTTGAGTGACTGTGGGTTAAAAGGTCACAGTCAATGTACAGTTATTGCTCAACCTTTTGGGGGAGTGCTTGAGATTGCTCTTTATTGAGAAAGTATGTTCTCGACGGACAGACTCGGAGAAAGACAGCGATTTATGCTATAAAGAGAGAGAAAGCACAGGCGTGCAGCAGCTCCACACACGTGCGCTACGCCGCCTGCTCGAAGCTGTTCTTACGGCATTTTGAACTGATTTTTGGGGATATCGTAAAGCAAAAGATACATTTGTACTCCTGTCAGGAGGAGCTCCGCTCCGACTGCCGCCTCGTGGGATCGAGCAGGAATGCTATATATCCCGAGCTGTTTGCAGCAAGAGCGCTGTACGCCACAAGCCCCGTGACATTATTAGGGTACCACAGGAAATCACTCTTCTGTACGCTCACCTGTTCCCCTGACGTCCCGCCGCACTATTTAGAGTCAGAAAGATCTATGTGGAGTGAAGGAAATTGAGCATGCGTCTTTTCAATGTACAACATGCTTTTAAATTTGTTAGTATTCATGCGGCTCACTTATCTATGTGCTTAGGGTTTGAACGGGCTCCAGAAAGATCTTGGCATGCGCATATAGCAGAACTGCCACGCCATATTGCTCGCCTACGATGGATGCCTCCAACACATGGGTCTCATGCATATCTCTGCACGTCGTGTTCCATTCAGATACGTATTTATTATTTAACTCTCTCAACGTTGGAATAGGTCAGCGCCGCCGAAACCTCCTGCCAAAAATAATGCAGCAATCCGTGCGCCGAAGAAGTGTGAAGCATGTGTTCCCACTGTAAATAGATCAATAAACTGTTTGCATTCCTCCGGGGGTGCAAATGTTGAGACGGGCCGGATTCTATTGTGCTTTGAGAGATTAGCCAAAGCAAGCATCGCCATGAAATTTCATGGCGTGAGAACGGGTTCTTCTGAGCGTCGGGAGGTTGAAGGTTGTTCTGTGTGGCGTGGGGTCCTCTTGTTTGGCCCCGGGCAATAAAACTGAGATTTCTACTGTACCTGCCAGCTGAGCTTCTTATGATATCCGAGGCGCACACAGAGCGTAACATTCCAGAGGAAGCGCTATCAAAGGCCCGGGCGCTCTGTAATGACATCAGAGCCCTCTGATGTAAACAGGCATGACGGCTCTCTGGACGCAAGTGCGGTTTCACAGAGCATAAGTAAATCGTACACAATTACAGTAACAACAGCTAGTCGGGCGGCCTGCGAGTGATCACTCACAATGCCTGCTACTGCGGCCTTCCCCTTGAAATCTAACAGTTTGTACTCACACACACACACACACACATGCTTTGTCCTGGTGATAGGAGCTGTAACTCTGACAGCAGAGATGGTTGTAAATGTTGTGTGGCATGTGGTATCAAATGTTTATGGCTGAAAATGAGAGTGGGCTGTAAATGGTACAGGCATTCGGTGGCTGATGTTATAGGAGATGGAAATATCTGATTGAAATGTTTCTTAGTTTATTAAATGCTCTGAAATATGATGCTGTTTTAAGATCTGCATAAGATTTTGTTGTACTAAATTGTTTCCATATCTTCTTATGAATCGTCTGTTTGCCTTTAAGACTTGCATGTATGGCAAAACATATTTGGACAGCGATAATCTGTCATTTTAAAAGACATCGACAAGCTATGTGTAAGTTAAAATCAATTGATAGCATCTGTTGCATGCTTTTGATAACTACAAAACTATGGTTTTAAAGTAAACAGGTTAAGCTTGTATTAAGTAAGCTTTTTAAATAAGTCTATGTTTTATTATGAGGTTAATATTTAGATTTTGAGAACATTGGCTGTTCTCACGTGACTTTTCACTTTATCTTTTGCGGTTACCCCTTTGCATTTGTGCTATACATAACTCCATCTGAACCTTCATGTTGTTTTCATACTGGATATTACACATCACCATTTGATCTCAAATTTCGTAGTATTTGTCTTTATTTTTGTTCTGTCAATTACTTTCGAGTCTAATTGATTTTGGAAGGCACTGTCTCACGTGCACCTGCAAACTGCAGAGATCATAAATTCATCAAAATCGAAATCTTTGTAATCATCTTCCTCTACAGAGATGGATATCACCTCCGCAGCCTGAAGATCGCTTTGTAATCTTCTTCCAGTGTTTTCAGTATGAAACCGAACCCTGGGAGCATTTCGACCTGCGCTTCAGAGAGCAGAGAGACTGATGTGCTTTTGTAGATGATGACAGATACAGGGCCTTGATTTCACTTGATTAAATAAAGCAAGAATCTCTGCATCATAGAAGGAGACCATCTTTCTTTCCTGAACTCTCTAAGGTTTGAGGTCATTTTGTTAATCACACACTCAGACCTTCTGAGTCACAGGTTAAAACATGTCACAGCAAATCCGTTTCTCCATTTTTGGGTTTGCTGCTGAAAAATATTAATCATTTTCAGCGATATCAAAGGAATGCGTTGTTCCTAATGAACACAATCTGTTGTCTTTTTGGTGGCTTTTTTCATTGCGAGAACAAGGAAGAGGCTTTTACTCTCCTGGCTTTAAACTTTACAGATATATATATATATTTTTTTTTACATATTTATTATTACATATATATATTTTTTTAAGAAAAATGATGCCATAAATTCATTCCTATTTTGTTGGATCTTACATGTGTAATAGGGGTGGGCAATATGACCAAATTCTTATTTCACGATACATTTTATTTCATGATAACAATATATATCACAATATTTATTTTCTGTCATTTTATCTAATTACTGTTATTAATAAGAAGAAAAAAATAAGCAAATTACAAACAATAGGACAAATACAAATTAGGTTTTTCAGGTACGCCTACAATAGGTTTATTTAACATATAATTAGAACAGAAATGTAATAATCAAATGTAAAATAAAACATTGCATAGTCTTCACTGTATGAATTAAATATAAATGAATTGTTATTAATGCTAAAGTTATTCAGTCAAGAACAGTTATTTTCTCTTTTGTTTGATTCACATTAATGAGGGAAGCAGCAGGGAAGTATATTAGGCTGCTGTTACTTTAAAACCAAACGCACAGATCCATTATACTGATACACAACCGGTTTACACCCAGCTGTTTACTTTCACTTGAGACATAATTGACTGTGTTTACATGAATATTACACTCGATGGGCATTTTGACATAATTATGTGTGTATTCGACCATTTATTCACAATCATGCTGAGAGACGTGTCTTTCTGTGCACACTCTTACGCTGTGTGTTAGCGCGTGCACCGCATTGAGTACTTTCTCCACTGCTTATTTTACTTAACACTTTTTAACGTCAGCACCAGCAATGCTCTTTATATGCATTTCATCACTCTGAAATGTCAATATATTTACATACCGCGATATACATGATATAGCAAAATCTCGAACGATAGACATTACAACGATATATATTACCGCCTAGCCCTATGTGGAGAGATATTACACAGAACTAAACCTGTACTTCATATTACAGAAGCAAGAGGAAGGAATTTTTTTAAAAGGTGAAAGGTTAAATTGTAAAGATGTGATATGCCGTTTCAGCTGTGTTAGCTTTAAGCATGTGTATTTTCCATTTAGAGGACCGTTCTGAGTGAGATCAAACCAGGCCAGGCCTGTTTTATAGTCTGTTATACTTGCATGCAAAACTCTAATTCTGAAGGAAAAACATCTTGAAATATGTCTTTTTGAAATATAAATTCTTATTAAATATTCCCAGATCAATGGAAATAAACGTCTCTGCTGGGGAAAGTTTCGGGGGAGAGGAACTGAAATGGAACACCACCTTTTTGCGGTATGTGTTTCTTGACAAATGGAGTTGTGTATTAGTCTGTTCTATCAACGCTGATTGAAAACTGCATTTCTGCAGTTTGTTCACATTAATTGTAGCCATATGTTAATGTTCTGCTTTCTTTGCTTCTTTTTAAGGAAGTATTGATCCAGGTTATGAAAGGGCCTCTCTGTCCACAGAAGAATTCTGTGTGATTATTACCACTGCTGGTTTGTGTTTAATCTGACCAAAAGGATGGGCTGTTGTGGAACCATCTTTTCTTCTTCAGATCCACTCTTTACTTCCACAAGAGTTTGACATCCTGATTCTACAGATGAACCTTTAAGTTTGAGGTTTCTTTGATGTTTCCAGGGATTCCCAAACTTTTTTCAGCTAAACAAAATATTTACTTGAAGCATGCCCTGTTTAATATATATATATATATATATATATATATATATACAGTCTTGCTCAGAATTAATCATACCCCTGGTAAATATGATTGAAAATGGCTGTAAAAAATAAACCTGCATTGTTTATCCTTTTGATCTTTCATTCAAAAAATTGCCAAAAATCTAACCTTTCATTTAAGTAAAAGAATTGAAAGTGGGGAGGAAATCACATTATGAAATAAATGTTTTTCTCCACAACATGTTGGCCACAATTATTGATACCCTTTTTTTAAATACCTTTTTGCAATCTCCTTTTGCCAAGATAACTGCTCTGAGTCTTCTCCTATAATGCCTGACGAGTTTGGAGAACACCTGACAAGAGATCAGAGACCGTTCCTCCATACAGAATCTCTCCAGATCCTTCAGATTCCCAGATCCATGTTGGCGCTTCTTCTCTTCAGTTCACTCCTCTCATCAGGTCAGGGAACTGGGACGGTCATGGCAGAAGCTTCATTTTGTGCTCCCTAACACATTTTTGTGTTGATTTTGATGTTTGTTTTGGACCATGGTCCTGATGGAAGATCCAACCACGGCCCATTATAAGATTTCTAGCAGAAGGCGTCAGGTTTAGATTTTTGAATATGAATATGCTGGAATTTGTTTTTGGATGAGCGAGGAGCATTTTTCTTGAAAACCTCCCAAACAACATGTGGGGATGTAGGGGTTGTTTGATTTTTTTTTTTTAAATAGGCTTTCTGACCCCCAAGACTCAACTAATCTCTGCAATTCTCCATCTGTGATCCTTGAAGAGTCTTTGGCCACTCAAACTTTCCTCCTCACCGTCCATTAAGACAGTATAGACACACGTCCTCTTCCTGGCAGATTCGTATAACATCTTTAGTTGATTGGAACTTCTTAATTATTGCCCTGATGGTCAAAATGGGGATTTTCAATTCTTTAGCTATTTTCTTACAGCCACTTTTTATTTTGTGATGCTCAACAATCTTTTGCTGCACATCAGAACTATATTCTTTGGTTTTACTCATTGTGATGGATGATTAAGGGAATTTGGCTTTTGTGTTTCCTCATATTTAAACTCCTGTGAAACAAGAAGTCATAGCTAGACAATTTCATGTTCCTATTCACCCTGGTGTGCTAAATAAAGGTAAATATTAATGGGAATATACTTCAGAGATATTTTATGGGTATGATTAATTCTGAGCACGACTGTATATATCATTTATTTATTTATTTATTTATTTATTTATTTATTTAATAGGGTCAATGCATATTAATGAACATCAGTATAAAATACTTAAATGTAAACATACCAGATTAAGGGCCAGATTTACTAACAGCTTGCACTACTGCAAACCTTCTTTTGGCGTTAAAAAACTACTGTCAAGATTTACTAAAGACACTGTAGTGGATTTTTCCCTAAACCCTGACTATCTAGCGTCTGCAAATCGACACTTAATAAATATAAATCTGGCGTCTTCCAATCGACACTTAATAACCTTTATACTCTAACTCTTTGCGTCTTCCGTCGACAACTGGCCGAGTCTCTTACTCTAACTTACTTGCTTCCCTAAACTGACCTGCCAGAATTTCATTATTCTGGTTGAAACTCTCTTCTGATAGCAATCAATAATAGAAGTGGTCTAAATATATTTTTTTTTAAAAATACATATCTATGTGGAAGTCTCGGGTCCAAAAAATGTTTCGTCCAATCGTTGCATTCGGTCCGAATGCACTGATAGGATGTCCTACCTGCCTCTCAACATGTCTTTCCATACCTCCGCACACCTGCCTGCGCAGACATCACACGTCTTCAGAGGTGTAGACAGACAGTCACCGATCGCCACAAACAAACAGACAGCAACCTTTTACAGTTCCTCCTGAACCAAAGCAACGAGCTTTTGCTGCGTTCATAACCAAAAATTACGAGATGGCAACCCATGACGTTCTACTGCTGTTCATGTCCTCAGACTTGGATTTATGCATTTCTATGTCAACACTATCAATGCTGAAATGAATCTGCAGCAGTCAGGTGGTACAACTAGAGCTCTGTAAGTTGTTTAATTGTTATTGTGCTTTGAGACATGAGGTAATTTAATGCCATCTTTGGTGACGCTTTGCAGACTCTACTCTGGCTGTGCGCGCTCATGTGTTTTGAAGGAGGCATGGCTTTGTAGAAGCTCTGAAGGGAGGGTGGGATCACATGCTTTCAAAGCTAAAATTTCGGCCTCTCCGAAATTGCCTACCCTACCTTTAAGTCAAGAGTGTCCGAACGCTCATCGGATGATCCAATAATGTAACATCAAGAACTTTTGTAATGTCTAGAGAACCTTGAATACTGTGTGAACTACACTTAAAGAGTGCAGATCATTCTAGAACATCTTGCCTTCTTGCTGTCTAACTCAGAAGAAGCTGTGCTTTTGGCCGATAAGCTTACTGGCAGAGGTATTCCGATACAGAGCCGATGTACTCGGGGCTGCACATCCTGTATGCGTCCAAGTGAGTGGGAGTAGAAATCCCTGCTGATGGATGGCTGGTATGGAGCCAGCGTTCCGGATGGGAATGGCTGCCCAGTGCTGGGATGCTCTCCCAAATCCCCCCTGTGAAACGGTCGCAGCTGCCACGTCAGTCACCTGAGCATTCCTGCTTTTTCATCGAACAAACTGCAATCAGGCCCTCAGCGGCTGACCTGACAAATTGATTTGGAATCCCTTCTGACGTTCCATCCCTGCCTCGCATTCCCTCTGCGGTCAACATCGAGCCGAGTGAGGCGGAGATGAAAAAATAACGGCCTGTACTATCGTTCCTGCTCATCGGGTAAAATGATCAAAGGATGAGTTGGAAAATGAACGATTAGACCTAGGAGGACAAAAAAAAAAAAAAATGAAAGATCTTTTTTTTTTTAAATGCATCCTTTATTGAAAGTGTAGTAGAAATGCTGGTGACATGGGAACTAATCATGGTTGGTAAAAAAAAAAAAAAAAAGATATGTTTTAAATAAAAGTGTAATGTTGCACTAAATTAGGCTTGCCACGATCATAAAAATTGGATGAGGAGTATTTTGTTATTTTATCATACAATTTAAGCTTAATACACATACACTTTAAATAAGTTTATTTTTAACTTGGAATTATACAATAAAATGTAACATTCCCTTTGTATAGGCTAGAAATATTTAACAAAGGTAGAATGACACGAATAATATTTTAAATATTCAAATATTAATAAATGTTTCGAATATTTATTTTGGGTACACTAAATTTTTATTTAAACCGAGTCAACCTGTATAATATATTATTATAATATTAATACAATTTACCATTGCTTTTTTGAAATATTTATTACAATAATAATAATACTATTATTACTACACTACTGCTAATAATACTATACTACTATACATATAATAGTAAATATGTATTACAACATCAATCAATATAATAATAATAATTGTGTTTGTATTGTTAAATAATTTTTTTTCTATATTTGCTTCCATTATTTGGATGGCAATATGTGACTGGAACTGCATAATAATTAGATTGTGATAAATAATTGTGACAAACCTCTGAATGTTGTCTGATTGTTTATGTTTGTTCATAAAAAAAAAGAAAAGAATAGCATTTTCCTTTAAGTTTCTCCCTTGTAATGCTCAAATTTACAGCTTAAAGCCCACCTTGAGGAAAGCTGTACAGCAGGAGAGCGTTAAAGAAAGAACATAATTCCGTGAGAATACAGCGCTTCTACACACTCATTTGGGAGACATTGTGCTGTCAGTGAGATTCACCATCTCTGACCAACTGCAGCTGATGAGCACGTATCAAATTCAGCTTCTGTGTCTTCCCTCTTTCTATCTCTCTCGCTCTACCACCTTCCTCTTCTCCCTTGAGGGATCGTTTCAGTGTCTTCCTTGACTTGCTAAATGATGATGTCTAAATCTCCACACAGCTGCCATGCCAGATCCGCTGCAGGACCCGGTAATGATTGAAAAAAGTAAAAACTCTGTCAGTCATCCAGATACACTACTGCTTTCCCACAACACACCAGTTCAGGGAGCGAGTGAGATTGAGAAAGAAAAAGCCGCAGTGCTAAACTCATTTTAATCTTTCTTTATGCCAACTAAAGCCAGTAAATACATAAGATCCATGCATAAACACACACACACATTTGCACTAAAGCTTAATTTGGTTTATTGGCTGGGTAGATGGCTCATCTCCAAGCATAACATGTTTCTGCTCAGGTTGGAGAGCTGGGAAATCGGAGATGCAGTTCCAGTATAAAAAGTGAGAACTGGTCCGGCCTCTACACCCTGTCATACCACAAAGCGCCTGTGTCCTTTACGCATTAGCAGAGGAAAGAAGGTGGGGTCTCCTGGACATGATATTTCATTTCTTCTGACCCTTAACTTGCCTTTTTTGAAGCTCTGTGCTTGAAAGTTGAGCCTGGAATTAAACGACAAGCTTCCGCTCATGCCTACACCATTGGCGACCTGTGGTCATATTAATGAGTATGCTTTCTGAAAGAGCATTAGATTGCTTAGGTCTTATAAGATCTATACGTTTATGTGGATGTATATTTTTCTCAACATTTTAATGGTCTCTCACTGCTTGCTTGCTGCCTTTACCACAATCCCTGACGTTTGCCTGTCGAGGATGAATTGAAAATGCCCGCTCACTCAGCGCCAGTGGCCTCATACGTACGCCAGCTTGTCATAAGCTGTTTGAATGTTAGAGTTATAAGCTCTTTGTCCTTGTGTCTTTTCTTGGCACCTTATTAACGCTGTAGCATCTCTCAAAAGTACATTCAGTCACGACTGCCACGTGTGGTACTTCTGGCCCACAGCCATGCACTTCACCAAAACCTATGTATAACCCGGCCAGGTCCAATTGGATCTCATGTTAAAAACCCGAGCTCTGTCGTGGGTGGAGGTCACAGCAGATGGACATAGCGAGATCCCTCAGCTCTCTGTTCCTCATCCACACTGACTTCAGCTGCTCCTGTAAAGCGGGGTGGAGGCGTCTTGCTCTGTGTGTTTTTTTTTTCCGTCTCTTCTGATGATATGGCTGCTTATGTGGCCCCTGCGGTTTATGAGGAGATAATGTTTTAGATGTAATGGCGTAAGGAAAGAGGTGTGTTCTTTAACCCATTGATGCCTGTATTATTCCCAGAGATGTCTTATGCAATTTTTAGTAGCATTTTATTTTACAGTATGTACATACTATGGACTTATTATAGTAATTAATAACTGGGTAATAACTATACTAACCCTGAACCTATCCCTAAACCTAACCTTAATACATACCTTATATTACCAAGTACTTTCTTAGGTAAGTACACTGTAAGTACACATACTGTCAAGTACACATACAATGCAACCCAAATTTTATATACATTTGTTGTTGTATTGCAAATTATTTGAATATGCCAACTTTAGTAGGCGGTTATGTAGCCAAAAGAATGTGGAAACCCAATCATGATGCGTGTTGCTTGTTGAATACTTTATTTCTAAGCATTGGCATTAATAGGGTGTCTCAACCTCAACCCTTCTGGAAACACTATTTATTAGGTAAATGTCTTTCCATGTGTCATCATAATGAATAAAAACTTTATCCATCTCAAGTGTGAGCATTTTAGATTTTTTTATTTGCATTTTGGTGTTTCCATCCAGCAATTTTATGCAATGTCTCAAAATTCACATAAAAATATGTGGATGTAAATCTAGTTATTAAATGCCACATCATGAATATTTTTCTTTCTTATAATTAAAGGACTTGCCAAACTCATCAATCAGAAACAGATGTCACATACTGGACAATAATAAAAGTTGTAGTGGTACAGTTTGGGGTTGTTAATAAAAAAAATGTATACGTTTATTCAGCACGGATGTATTAAATTGATCAAAAGTGACAGTAAAGACATTCATAATATTACAAAATATTTCCCTTTCAAATAAATACTGTTTTTGGAACTTTGTATTCATTAAAGTCAAAAAATTATTTCTAAAGGATCATGTGACACTGAAGACTGGAGTAATGATGCTGGAAATTCATCTTTGCCATGACATTTTAAAATACAATAAAAAGAAAATAGTTTTTTTTTTTTGACCTACCAACTTTTGAAAAGTAGAGCCTATGCTATTTTATTAAACATAGTCACTCAAAAATATTTGCAGGAGAAACAGTAGTGATACCTTAGCTATTTTAGTTTAACTTCAGCTTGAGTAAGTTTAAGCACTCTTCACTCTGTTGTGTTCCTCATTTGTAAGTCAATTCAGATAAAAGCTTCTAAATGAATAATAATGCAATTGTAATAGAGCAGTGGTGGTGTTTGTTTAAAGCTTCTGTGTTTAATTTCTGTGGCACTGGAACCAAACAGAATTGCAGAAGTAATGTAGGTTTCATTGAACTCTCACCTTAATTGTCTGCCATTGTTCTCTTTCGGGTCAAGAGCGACCCTTTTTACAAGAATCGTGCTGATTAAGGTGGATCTCCTAAACATATTTATAGCTTACTGCCTTACCACATTCGATTCATTGACACAGGCAAACAATGAAGGAAAACAATCGTCCCCTGGAGTACTGAGGTTTGTTCCCAACAAATACCTCAATCATGTATATGTTTGTTTCTGATCTTGTAGTTACGTATAAATTCGGGATAGGAGGACACATTTTACCATAGAAAAAGTGACTCGTATCACCCTTAAAGAATGGATGCATCCCTCTCGAGCTCAACCATGACCAAAAAACGGCACGTGATCAAGCACACATTAATGCTGCCAGGACCAAATCCTAAAGCAACTAAATACACACATCCTATACCAGATTAAACCCTAGCAACTAAACACATACACACTCACACTGCTGTGTTCAAGCCTCTCCTATTACTGTTTTAATAGGGAATTTGAGAGTGTGTGGAGGCCCAGGGGCGAAGGCTGTCTCTGCACATGATCGCCCGCAACTAATACATCCCACAACTGCACATGAGTGTGATGGAGCCCCTGCCCATATCACTGTGGAAACAGGTGCTCTCTGCAGCCCAGCAGATGTCCCATAATGCCGCTGTGGCAATATCTGTGCACAGAAACAATGTGTGATGCCCTGCCAAGGTTGTCCGACTTCTGTTTGACTGTATGTGTGATACAATCAGACTTGTATGTTTGTGGGTGGACTGTTCTGATTGGTTAAATACAGCAAGATCTGTGACCTGCTGTCAGTTTGTGTAATACACTTATGCCAAGCAGGCAAACAAGCTTCACCTTGAAGTCATAACCACACTTAAAGTCAAAGAGAGCTGTTCAAAATATATCTTATTTGCGTAATCTAATGTATTTCGGAGTGAAAATAGATGTTCAATTTGGGGATAATTCATTTTTATCCATCAGGGATTGATTGGAGTGTAGTGTTTGAATAACAAGAGTATTTATGACATCAGTGGAGAAATATATATAAATTAAAATTAAGATTATTATACACATTAGATTGGGGTCGGGTGAACCTGAAACCATCTTAATTTTCAATGTAACATTATAGCTTACCAAATAACAGACTGGTGTGTAAGTGTTATGTTGGTAATGCATAATTAAGTTCATAAAAGTATAGTAAAACTATTTAGGTTTTACATTTTTATTGTTGAAGGCTTTAACTAACTTATCTGCTTTTAAACTCTCTGGTCATCTTGTCTACCAGGCCTCCATTGTGAGTACATTACAGCTAACAAAATTCCATTCTTCACTAAACTAAAGGACTAGTCTAATTTGCAGTGGCAATTGTCCCTGTCCCAAATGGCACACTTTATTACGGTGCTGTGGACTTAAATGGCTGCCGTGTACGTGTGGTTTTGAAGCCCATGAGACCGTAGGGTGTCCCATTTGGTGCGAGCTCTTCAGACTTCTACCCCATAATCAAAGCAATGTTATGTCACGAATGTGCGGCCTCGTAGGAAGACCACAAGTGTTTAGGGTGCAATTTGGGACAGCAGTTGTGGTAAACGGAAGCTCAAGTATGTTCGCTTGACGTGCGAGAACCAATGATGTTCATTCTCGTGTTACGCAGCACGTTTGAGCTTCAGCGAGAACCAGTGAGGTTCATTCTCGTGTTACGCATCACGTTTGAGCTTCTGCAAGAACCAATGAGGTTCATTCTCGTGTTACGCATCACGTTTGAGCTTCTGCAAGAACCATTGAGGTTCATTCTCATGTTACGCATCACGTTTGAGCTTCTGCAAGAACCAATGAGGTTCATTCTCGTGTTACGCAGCACGTTTGAGCTTCAGCGAGAACCAATGAGGTTCATTCTCGTGTTACGCAGCACGTTTGAGCTTCAGCGAGAACCAGTGAGGTTCATTCTCGTGTTACGCATCACGTTTGAGCTTCTGCAAGAACCAATGAGGTTCATTCTCGTGTTACGCATCACGTTTGAGCTTCAGCAAGAACCATTGAGGTTCATTCTCATGTTACGCATCACGTTTGAGCTTCTGCAAGAACCAATGAGGTTCATTCTCGTGTTACGCATCACGTTTGAGCTTCTGCAAGAACCAATGAGGTTCATTCTCGTCTTACGCAGCACGTTTGAGCTTCAGCAAGAACCAATGAGTTTAATTATCATGTTACGCAGCACGTTTGAGCTTCTGCAAGAACCAATGAGGTTCATTCTCGTGTTACGCATCACGTTTGAGCTTCAGCAAGAACCAATGAGGTTAATTCTCGTGTTACGCAACACGTTTGAGCTTCAGCGAGAACCAATGATGTTCATTCTCGTGTTACGCAGCACGTTTGAGCTTCAGCGAGAACCATTGAGGTTCATTCTCATGTTACGCATCACGTTTGAGCTTCTGCAAGAACCAATGAGGTTCATTCTCGTGTTACGCATCACGTTTGAGCTTCAGCAAGAACCAATGAGGTTCATTCTCGTGTTACGCAACACGTTTGAGCTTCAGCGAGAACCAATGATGTTCATTCTCGTGTTACGCAACACGTTTGAGCTTCAGCGAGAACCAATGAGGTTCATTCTCGTGTTACGCAACACGTTTGAGCTTCAGCGAGAACCAATGATGTTCATTCTCGTGTTACGCAGCACGTTTGAGCTTCAGCGAGAACCAATGATGTTCATTCTCGTGTTACGCAGCACGTTTGAGCTTCAGCGAGAACCAATGATGTTCATTCTCGTGTTACGCAGCACGTTTGAGCTTTCCGCAAGAACCAATGATGTTCATTCTCATGTTACGCAACACGTTTGAGCTTCAGCGAGAACCAATGAGGTTCATTCTCGTGTTACGCAGCACGTTTGAGCTTCTGCAAGAACCAATGAGGTTCATTCTCGTGTTACGCATCACGTTTGAGCTTCAGCAAGAACCAATGAGGTTCATTCTCGTGTTACGCAACACGTTTGAGCTTCAGCGAGAACCAATGATGTTCATTCTCGTGTTACGCAACACGTTTGAGCTTCAGCGAGAACCAATGAGGTTCATTCTCGTGTTACGCATCACGTTTGAGCTTCAGCAAGAACCAATGAGGTTCATTCTCGTGTTACGCATCACGTTTGAGCTTCTGCAAGAACCAATGAGGTTCATTCTCGTGTTACGCAGCACGTTTGAGCTTCTGCAAGAACCAATGAGGTTCATTCTCGTGTTACGCAGCACGTTTGAGCTTCAGCAAGAACCAATGAGGTTCATTCTCGTGTTACGCAGCACGTTTGAGCTTCTGCAAGAACCAATGAGGTTCATTCTCGTGTTACGCATCACGTTTGAGCTTCAGCAAGAACCAATGAGGTTCATTCTCGTGTTACGCAACACGTTTGAGCTTCAGCGAGAACCAATGATGTTCATTCTCGTGTTACGCAACACGTTTGAGCTTCAGCGAGAACCAATGAGGTTCATTCTCGTGTTACGCATCACGTTTGAGCTTCAGCGAGAACCAATGAGGTTCATTCTCGTGTTACGCATCACGTTTGAGCTTCAGCAAGAACCAATGAGGTTCATTCTCGTGTTACGCAACACGTTTGAGCTTCAGCGAGAACCAATGATGTTCATTCTCGTGTTACGCAACACGTTTGAGCTTCAGCGAGAACCAATGAGGTTCATTCTCGTGTTACGCAACACGTTTGAGCTTCAGCGAGAACCAATGATGTTCATTCTCGTGTTACGCAGCACGTTTGAGCTTCAGCGAGAACCAATGATGTTCATTCTCGTGTTACGCAGCACGTTTGAGCTTCAGCGAGAACCAATGATGTTCATTCTCGTGTTACGCAGCACTTTGAGCTTTCCGCAAGAACCAATGATGTTCATTCTCATGTTACGCAACACGTTTGAGCTTCAGCGAGAACCAATGATGTTCATTCTCGTGTTACGCAGCACGTTTGAGCTTCAGCGAGAACCAATGATGTTCATTCTCGTGTTACGCAGCACGTTTGAGCTTTCCGCAAGAACCAATGAGGTTCATTCTCGTGTTACGCAGCACGTTTGAGCTTTCCGCAAGAACCAATGATGTTCATTCTCATGTTACGCAACACGTTTGAGCTTCAGCGAGAACCAATGAGGTTCATTCTCGTGTTACGCAGCACGTTTGAGCTTCTGCAAGAACCAATGAGGTTCATTCTCATGTTACGCAACACGTTTGAGCTTCAGCGAGAACCAATGAGGTTCATTCTCGTGTTACGCAGCACGTTTGAGCTTCAGCGAGAACCAATGAGGTTCATTCTCGTGTTACGCAGCACATTTGAGCTTTAGTAAACCGCTCTATTCGTATGGATTAGTTTTATGATCTCTTTATGAACTTTCCTAAAATGTCAAAAGTGCTCTCAGATTTCATTAAAAATATCTTCATTTGTGTTCCTAAGATGAACGAAAGTCTTATGGGTTTGGAATGACATGAGGTTGTGTAATTAATGACAGAATTAAACATTTTGGGTGAACTTACCCATATCATACAGCTTTTTTTTTCAGTGTGTTGTATGGTAAGAGCTGCACAATAATTCTTCAAACAATTCTAGTTTTGTTTTGAACAGAAAAAAATAGAGGTTTGGAACAACATGATGGTGAGTAAATAATGACAATAATTAAATTTTTGGGTGAACATTTTTGTTCCCACACTTTTATTTTGTACTCCCTCACAGTCTCTCAAATTTTTACTATGTTTCCTGTTTACAGAAATAGCCTCTGTCAGTTTTTTCTCCTCACTGGTTTAAACATCCTAAACATCCCCTGCGTCCCGTGCCAGACAATGAACGTGATCTGTTCCTGGCTAAAAATCTGGCCCTGCTAATGTCACTTTGTGAAGTCTGCGCTCAACCATTTGCTCTGTCTGTAGAAATAGAAGCAAGCATTACCGGCCTGATGGAAGTAAGGTTATGGCTCTGTGCCAGCCTCCGGAGAGCGCCAGAGCCAGATGGCATTAGACCAGGGCCCGACACACATGCACACACACCTTAATAACCAGCTGTACGGGCACCCTTTTGTTCACTGATGCTTTAACGATGTGCATGTTTCATGTAGTAACATGTGTCTTTGTGCATGTGTGTGTCTGTCTTTGAAGTCTAATGTATTCTGAGGCCGGACATTGAAGTGTACAACCCTAAAAACCCTCACGTGATAACTAGACAAAAAAAGAAAAAAAAATGCAAAATGAAAGAAAATGTGAAGCTTTTAAATAAAACTGAAATACACACTAAAAATATATATTTTGTTCTATATAAATTATTATTCTAGTCTAAAAAATAATCCATACCTGAGCTGCCTAAATTCAAGTTTCAAACACATGCTTAGTGAGGTCTTCATGTGTCACTAATATGTTCAGTGTTTGGCAGGCAGGGCAGTGTTTAGCGAAGAGTCACGTACGTTGAGTTTCTGTGAAGTGTTGGGTCACGTTTCCATGTCCACGGTAGATCCACATGTCCAGGGAGCATGAGGAACTCCTCGGTAAGGATTGCACTTAGTGTTTGATATCATAATCCTGTTATGATTTTGACTGATCCCCAAAATTTGTCCCAGATGGTGAAACGATGGCAGAAATCGCATGGTGTGCTCTGGGATTTAGAAGTGAATCGGACCTGATGGATTTCTTAAACTTCTGGTTGTTTTGGTGCATGTAGTTCAGGTTCTAAAACAAGTGAATTACATGGACCTTACACTTACTTACTTTAATATCATAATATATACCATTTGAATATAGATTTTGAAATAAATGCTGTTTTCTTAAAAACATTAAGCAGCAATAATAATCAGAAATCTTTTTTGAGCAGCAAATCAGCATATTAGAATGATTTCTGAAGGATCATGTGACACTGAAGACTGAAGTAATGAAAGCTTTCCGTCATGGGAATAAATTACATTTTAAAATATATTCACATAAAACAGTTATTTTAAATTGTAATAATATTTCACAGCGTTTACTATATTTTAATCAAGCAAATGCAGCCTTGGTGAGCATAAGAGACTTATTTCAACAACAAAAAATGTAATAAAAATTCTTACCAAGCCCAAACTGAACAATGGTGTAAATATGATAATCAAACAGTGATATAATCTCAAATACAACAGTGTTACAAATATTTGATTCCTTCTAATAAAAGTTAATTGTCTCCAAATGAGGTTTAAGGTCAACTGGCTGCCAGCAATATAGCACAGCAGTTATTTTAAAGTAAACCTGAGGTAAATTTCACTTCTTAAAGATATAGATCATCACCATGGCAACTGAGATGTCAATACTTATATTTTTCAGCTTGATGGTCCTTATATATATATATGAATCAATCAATATCCAATTAATTATGAACAAGCTGAACTGTAATCTGCAGTTACTCGAGCGGCTCTTTCTTTGGATTAGCAATATGTCTTCAACTAAAATCAATATTTCCCACCACTGTTGCTTTAGGCTTTAATTATGAAATATGCATCACTGAATCAGGAGTGAGGCACATTATAGTATATAATGTTCACTGTGTTTATAGTTTATGATATCCATTGTGTCTCATTTTTTTTCTTTTCTTGTTGACACAAGAACTACACATTAATACAATTTGAACACATTTTTTCTATGTCTCAGGAGTATCCGTCCATCCATCCATCCATAACTTCTTTTACTTAATCTGCACTATAATAGTATACTGTGCATAGTGTCAGTATGCATATAATACCTGGATTACATGTGCCATTATGTATAGTGTGCAACAGAGGCACACATGCAAGGAATAATGTGTGTAATGTGGGTTACCTAACTCTAACCCTAACTTTTAACACAAAATTGGATTATGAATGCAAAATTTCTATTTCTAAGATGACAACTGGATGCCACTCACTGAATTAAAGATGAGCGATGTGCCTCGTGACAGCAATATAGCAAACTAATACTGTTAGAAAATGTTGCATAATGCATACTATTGAATAATACTCATCCATTCAGTATTTGCATTTGTACAGTACCATTTTGAACATATCCAATGTCTCGATCCCAGTAGGAATGACTGTAGAGCAGAGGAAGGAAAGAGGAGTGTTGCAGTTCAGGACAGACAGGGGCAGCACTGCCTCACTTCATTCATTAGTCATCTGTTCACAATCACACCATCCATCGCTAAAGCAAAGAATCTCAGCAGGGCTTTGGACAATATCGCTCTCTCTGTCATCTTGTCTCACAGTCTATCTCTTTCTCAATTTCTCTTTTGAAGGAATTTGCCTAATGACCCAGAGGTGTTAGAATGAGCTTCCCGTCTGACCATCAGAGCCAGACGAGATGAGCTGACTGTACAGGAAATGAACACACACCGTGACCAGGGTAATTACACAAGATTATCTTCACAACCAGCCCGTGACTTGAAGCTTTTTTGTGTTCTTTTACAATGTCAATGGTTGTTATAATAATAGTTTTATATAGCTTATAATATAAGTAATCAGAACAGATTAGATTCATCTCATTTCACGTGAAATTATCTTTGATAGAGATCCACAATTGAAAAAAACTTTCCAGACAATGTGAAATCATCAGGAAACCATGTGTTTTTTTTGTGTTTTTTTTTAGTATAGTATAGTATTTTCTTTTTCTTTTTTTAAAATAAATAAATAATCAGTAGTGAGTCTTTCTTTTTCAAATATACTGTACTGCAGCAATCTTTGTCATTTTCACTGATAAATAAATAAAAATGCTAAATTACATACCTAAATGTTACCAGATGGTCAAAATTATATTAGATTTAACAATGCATATGCTTACAGTAAAATATAAATTAATTTGAAGTAAAACGTAGAATTGGTTTAAAAATTACAGTAAAAGAACTACAGGACATACAGGACATAGTCATTGCATGACATCACATTTGATTTATATTTTATTTAAATACACAAGTATTTTCATGACTTGGCTCATTGAAAAAAACTATTTTGATTAACTTTAAGTCATCATATGGTCTTTTAATTAGCCACCTGTGTTATTGTGGTGGTTATTATATATTTTGTCATTTATATATATATATATATATTAATTTATATAGAAGAACATTTAGAAGAAAATTTCCGATGGCACTTGATAATGATAAAGGCAGATTTAAGTAGTGATACCTGTATATGGTATCACTTTTTGTGTAAATTGGAATGGTTTCTTTAGTGTCAGTATTTACTATAGTTTTTTGGGAAGCGGTGTGAGTATTGTCTTTAGTCGCTGAGGGTTATCTGTGTGTTGACAGGCTAAATCGAATGGCCTCTCTAATCAGATAGCACTTGGTTTGAAGCACTGGTCCAATAGCTTAAAGATCACATAAACACCCTCGAGCTGTTCCTTTTCTCACCATGCCTCATACAAACACTCAGATATTCAAAGCAAAAGCTGCCGTATATCTTAGTAACAACCTGTTTTATGGCTTCAAGTGTCAACAAATAAACGGTGTCTTCACACCAGCCTCAAATCCATCTTTACTCTCGACTGAAAGCATTCTAGTAAACTGCAAGAGGCCTGTTTGTAAAAATGTGCATCAAAGAAAACATTCCAAGCACTCGCTCGCTCACACTGTCACTGTAATGCTCTCTAATTTCACCACATACACACCTAGTTTAGTGGTAAACTTTGGTGCACCCCTGCTGAGAGGGACTTGGATTTTCCCACGCTGAAGAGCTCCCTCACATTTGGAGCATACCACATGTCTTGCTTTAGAGGATTTTCCCCCGCATAGCCGTGTGCCTGCTTGCTAAAAAAGACATGGGTTGTTTTGTCAGTAGACTGTTTTTACAAGATCACAATGACATGACTGGCATTCTCCCATTAATTTGAAGAGCTTTATGGAAATCCTCTGAAAATAACCGATAAACCAGAGCCTAGTCTTTTACAGTCCTCTGGGGTTGAGTCATGTCACAATGTTATGCAAATATCCCAAAGTGTTCATGATCAGTCAGCTACTCTTGTGCTTGTTTTGGAAAAAATGCACATGTGTACCAGGTTTGTACGGCATTCTTAATCGAATTGGATTTGCATATATTGCTAGCAGTCAGATGACCTTATACCTCAATTTCTAGGGTTCTGAGTTTAAATTGAGGTAGCAAACATGATGATGATTTGCAGTTTAGATTTGATTGCAATAATGTAGAATCGGAATGAACTGGAATCATACCTAGAAAACCTTGAATGTTGGCTTGACACTACAGGCAAAACCATTGTTTGATTGTTTTTTATGCACTGGGATTTTTGATCTCCAATTTTTGAGATTTTGGCCTATTTTGCTTTGATAACATGTTTTCTCTTAGACTGGAAGAAAACATCCAAAATATACATACAAGTGTTTATTTTATTACAATGTTTACCATTGCCAGTTTTCTCAAAAATATTTTTTTCAGTACTTATATAAATATTTATATTTTTATATTTTTATTTTAATTATTTGGGTACTTTTCTGATTTATGGATAAATAAATATAATAAAAATGTATAATCCAAAATCCCCTTTGTAAAAATCTTTAACTCTAATAGTGTTTTGTAGAAAATTATATATTCAGATTTCTGTGCCGGATATGTATGCAAATTAGTGCACATTTAATTAGATAGGCAAATGAGGCATTATTTAATGTAAACAACATTTCACAAAACAATTGTCTCAATATACTATCAAGTGAGGAAGTATGGTGATTTCTATTGGGGGGTTTTTCCCGCTATTAGTGTCTTGCCTTAACTTTGAAGGTTTACAAACCAGATAGATAGATAGATAGATAGATAGATAGATAGATAGATAGATAGATAGATAGATAGATAGATAGATAGATAGATAGATAGATCATCTTATTTTTATTTTATTTTCAATTTATTTAATAAATGCACTTGTCAGGGTGGAAAAAAGAAACATTTCACATTGATTTATGTATGTTTATATGTGTATGTATATAACTAATGTGTATAATATAGTATATAATATAAACGTTGGAAAAGTCGGTGAAGATACTGACATGGCTTATTTTGGGAGTTCTAATTTTGTAACAGCGTGAGTCAAACAATACACGATCGCTCGCCGGGATAGATTTCACATTCATACATGCAGAACACACACTAAGCCTATTTATAGTGTCTCGAGTTAATGCTAGCCCAGGTTGGGGTCCAGAAATACGAAAGTAATAGCTAACACTAATTCTGCCTTATACCAGTCGAACAAACAGCTGTGGAATCTGATACGCCGCGTGAGCCGTCATTATATTCAGGATCTCCATCCATCAAGACAGTGACAATGCTTTGGCCCATTCATCTTGAGGATCTTTTTGATGTGTTTGTATAACGTATCTGGACTGTTCCACTTAGCTGAGACAGCCATGGCCAACCTTTTATAGTCACCCAACCTCCCCTTCCCAGCATTTATCCTCTGCCACAGTTAGACGGCTGCGAGGTGACTTTCAGATAAACTTGAGGTGAAATGGGTGAAATTATGAATCAGTTCACTGAAAATGTAAAGGTAACTGGTAGATTTTTCATAGATGTCTAAAAAGAGTTTATAGAGGGAGGCTCAGGCTCTTAGGTAAAGGACACACTCAGCTGCTAGATTAACTCATCAACGCCACATTGCTGGGTGTCAACAGAAATGTTTCACGCACAAGACCGGCAAGGAATGAGCAGCATTTGGAGGTCAGCAATGGCCTCCCCCCCCCCCCCCCTCCTTTCAAATGTTAGCGTCTGCCTTTGAAAAGAGTCGGGGTGTCACGCCGCACCTCCTCCAGGAACTGCAACGCAGCTGAACACTAGTGGTTTAGGTTTGCAAGCTACTAATGATTACAGAGAGATTCATTACTGATAATTGATCAGTTGAAATGTTCTGTCAATAATTGAATTTACGTTTTCTCAGCTAGAACATGCTTGGCGTGTGTTTTATGGCTTGGTGTCGTTGACAGATGCCTTACGGTGTGTGTAAGATGTGGATCAAATATCAGAATTACACTGTTTCACCATTTTAGAGCGCACAAGCAAGAATAAACTAGATGTTTGCATTTTCTGTTGAGGATGGTTGCCAGGGAGTTGCCATATGCCATTTTTAAGATGATGTGAGGTTTCCGCAAAAATATTAAGCAGCAAAAACTTTTTTCAACATTGATAGAAATGTTTTTTTGAGCAGCAAATCAGCATATTATAATGATTTCTGAAGGATCATGTGACACTGAAGACTGGAGTAATGATGTTGAAAATTCAGCTTTGCATCACAGGAATAAATTACATTTATAGAAAACAGTTATTTTAAATTGCAATAATATTTCACAGTACTGCTGTTTTAACTGTGTTTCTGATTAAATAACTGCAGCTTTGGTGACTTTTTTGCAAAAATGTGTGTGTGTGCGCGCGCATGTGCGTATATGTAACTTTTTTATTATAGCTTAATCTGTTTTTAATAATGTCCTAATTATTTGTGTTTGATGAAATTGTGAGGATTTCGGTTCAACCTTAATATTAAAGATGATATTAAACAGAAAGCTCTATGCCTCTACAACAGATAAATGATAAGTTTGTAGGTGTTTACAAAAGATAGAGAACTAGATGGACCACAATCTCTGAGCCAGAACTATGAATTATTAAACCTTTTACTCATTGTGCTTTTGATACCAAAGAGAAGATCTCTGTATGTCTCCTAAAGCCACAGTAAAGTGGCATGAATTTCACACCGCTCTTGTATATTCTGAAAGGAAGATCGGGTGCAGGACTGCGGTATGCACACAATGTGTTTACTCTGCCACACGTTGCAAATCTCACCGGTGATCCTAAAACAAGTGCACAAATCTCTGCACAGTGGGGCTATAGTTTGGAGGGCCAAATTACACCTTGATTCATGGGAAAAGTAATTCTCTAGAGGCGCCATGGACAGGTTCTGTGGCGTAAACACGTACATGCATTTCTCATGTCAGTTGCGGCAAAGGCCCGGCTCTTGACCTGCCCTGACAGTGTTCTTAGTGTAGTGTTTTGTCCGGCTCCCAGGAGGGTAAGGGGTTGTGGGAGGGTGCAAGGGGGCAAATAACCACACTGGCCATGTCAGCTCTTGCACTGCAGCTCCCTAGGGCTGGCGCCAGAAGCGCTTCGGCAGCCGGTGGGCAAAAATAGATGTGACACCTCCACCCCGCAGTTGCTCAGACTGGGCGGAGGAGCACGAAGTGCAACGGCATTGAGTTTCCGCGGCTGTCATCGTAGCTCGGTCATTACTTCTGGCTAATTATCTCGGCCCATGTGTAAACACACATGCTGCCAGTGCACGGCACACAATGTATTTGCAGATCCACTCTACTTTGCATTATCTGCTAGATTAGCTACTGCTAGGCTAGACTTAGCCAGCTGTAGCATGCCTGAACCCGCTATTTCAAGCATTGTCTGTTGGTCAGCTCGGATACAGCAACATGCTGAACATGATCTGTATTATATAACCTGATTTTGATTGTATACGTGGTGAATGGATTTAAGTCAAGGTAGACACCGTATTTAATTTGTTTGCGATTAACATCGAGGCTGTGAAAGGCAGGCCACCCCACTTTTATTCAGTATAAGTTATGAACAGAAACAGGTAACAACAACTGAAAAAATACCAACAATTGTATTGGTTTTCTGTTGATTTGGACTCTTATATGTGAATTTTAAAGAATTGTAAATGGCACATTTTGTCTAATATACTCAATAATAAATGTTCACAACTCTAAACTACAATGATAAAATGTCAATCCACTTAGATGTGGAGTGTGTGTTACAGTAGCTGTTACAGTAATATTATGTGAATGGGACTGTTCTAACTTCATATTAAGTTGTGGTTAAACTATTAAAGATTTAAACTAAAACTGGAATTGATATAAAACTAATAAAAATGACAAAAGCACATAATAGAATTACTAAAACTTAAAGTAAAATTAAAAGTGCAAATTGAAAATATTATACTAATAGTATCCAGTTTAAATAACTCCCTCAAAAACCTTACTAATCGACTAGTTGATCATACTGACCCATCCATATTAATGTGTCATTTAACCTTATAAACTAAGTCTCTTTCTTTTAATTTAAGTTTGCTTTACAATTCAGGGAATGCACTTCTTTTTTTTTTTCTTTTTTTTTTGTGCTAGATATTTGCAGAATGAATGACTATTCATCACGATTTCTGATTATTAATGCAAAGAAGAGTAAAAACCCATCACATCATTGCACCATTTCTATCACGCCAGAGTCTTCATGCTCTTTTCCATTTCCCTCTTATCTTTCAGTCATTAAATGGGCGTACCTGTTCAAGAAGGCCCAACTGAAAAGTCCCACCACAGAGACGTCTTCCCATCTTCCCATGTGAGTTTGTTTTGTCAGGATCAAGAGAAAGTCTATGACAAATGCTTGACATGTTGCCAAACTGTGAGTTGTCACATGGATGATTCAATGGTTATTAGATGACAATGAATCATAAATCAGACGGCTCTTTGGCACATCTCCACCGCCAATTATGAGTGTTTGTCAGAGAATTGGCTGTCAGGATTTGCTCTGGAGTTCTGATGCAGAATGTATCCACTTAGAATGGACATCACTGGTGCTCGGTTATTCATGGATGCAACAGAAATCGCATTATAACATCCCCTGACGTGGCTAAATAGCTTGTTTGCGTGCTGTACCTTGTTGAGAGGGTCATGAGTCAGCTGTAAACTCTAGAAGGCTGTGTGATGAGCAGGTGCCACTAGTTATTCCCAGCTAATAGACTGATGCTGGGAAGCTAAGCACGGATTCAGCCATGGAATTATGCAATCGCTTTGATGGCGGCTGGAGTAACCCTATAGGTAATTAGCCTTTGAGAACATGTGCGTATATTCCAATCAATCCCAGTTTAGTGGGGTGTTATCCTCCATTAGCTAATTCAATTAGTGTGCTGTTTTGGTTTTAAATTTGAGAAGAGCTTGGTTGGAGATATGCTTACAGCATTCTGTCACAGAGCTCTGGGCTTAGAGCATGGTATAATTATGAAGTGCAGAACATGGACCCGATACGACCTTTATCTGCAATGTAAACATTTGCCCGAAAGCCTCTTTCCCACCACTGCTGGACTCTGACTTGACAGTCTTCATGTAGATCAACCTTATGCGTAGATCATTTGCATTATGTAAATGCAACAATGTTTAAGTCTCAGGGAAGAAGGATGTGGGAACCCGTGAACAATAAACGTAAATTGAATCACCAAATGAAGAGTTCATTTGCAAAAACCGAAAAAACTGCCGTGCGTTATTCTCCACATATAGCACGTTCTGAACCCTAAACACGTTTTGTCACAAAAGCCGGTATTGTCCATTGTCAAGGCATCGCGAGTTTCATGTTTTACAACAGAAACCGACAAGCACCCTTGTTGTTTGTGAACACAACCCGGTAAGTCCGTTTTAGCGAATCAGCGCGCAGTATTCAGGTCAGGTGACAAGGCTGCTAGTCACTTCGAAATGACGCGTTTCGTCAAAGCTGACTAAAAGTGATCGAGAATGGATCATTTCAACGTACTTGATGAACCCGTGATATCTTCTTCGGGGCGTAAAAGGAAAATAAAAGCTGAAACTTTTTCACGCAACCTTGCCAATGCAGCACGTTACAGTGTTGAGGGAAAAGCTCCCTCAGGGTTCTCAAGTTTTATCAAAAGCTTGGAGTGAGATCACATGCGGTTAGGGGAGGAGCCCTAATGGAGCCCCGCCCCCGCCCCCCAATTTTATCCATTGTTCATAATTAACCAGCACAAATTGAACTTATAACAATTGGTAAATCTGGTAAATGGCAGAGCAATTCATCACATCAAATATACTCTTTAATGTTATATTTCAAAATTACAAATATACAAAAATTACAAAAATATAACAAATTGCTCCAAACAGTTTGGAAAAACAAATCTTTTTTTGCATTTTGAATGTGTCTAGTTGAAATGGTATAATGATTTATTGTGTGGTGGGACATTGTGAACAAATGACATAGAGTATTAAGGTGTGTGTGTGTGTGTGTGTGTGTGTGTGTGTGTGTTTGTGTGTGTGTGTTGTGTGTGTGTGTGTGTGTGTGTGTGTGTGTGTGTGTGTGTGTGTGTGTGTGTGTGTGTGTGTGTGTGTGTGTGTGTGTGTGTGTGTGTGTGTGTACACAAGAGTACACACTCCAGCTTATGAAATGTGTTTTGTGTTGGACAGGATATAAAATATTACCCAGAGCACTCTGCTTTAATACATGTAGCCTTAATGTAACTAGAAAGACTATTAATACAGTATAATATATCATTTAAAATAAAATGAAGAAATACATCTTCATTCCTTCCCATTCCCACTAACATTTCCCTTACTTTCAGATAACGTAAGCTAGCCAAACTGAGCCAAAGCTTCTGGCCTGGTTGCAAAGTAGTTGTAGAGTTTTTGACTGCATCAATAATAATGTATACGATGGACTATATATTAAATGTTCTAGCCTAAAAATGTTAGACGAGCTTTCTTTCCAACTTACCTTCTCCACCACGACGTGTGTTCGCGCGATGTTGTTGGTTACCTAGTAACGAACGTACGGTGGTCGAGAATGTTCCGTCAATTTCCGTGTGTTCGCGCATCTATGTTGCCAAGTAACGGACGCAATCTGGCCGAGATACGTGCTGGCGGCAGGAAACTTCACTTTGTGTGCCTGCGCCTCGTATACAATGTTATAAAGCTTGCAGGACAACTTGGTTGGCATTGCCTTTTCAGCGTGAGAAATACACGGTGTGGCGTGTGAGCGTGTGAACTGGTTGAATTGCGTGTGTCTCACGGCCAATGCGTGAGACTTGAGAACCCTGAGCTCCCTGTTGAGTGTAATCACAACAACAAAGTTTGTCAAGCGTCTATTTCAGTTGAGGAGATAAAAGTTACAAAGATTAACCTAGTGTTTTATTAATATACCAAATAACTTGGTTTTGTTTAACTCTGAAACATGACTCTTAACTCTTCTCATGGCTCTCGGCCCCGCCCTGCTTGCCACTGTTGTTGGGTAGTATTTGAGGTGTCAGTGGTGTCAGGGGACATGGCAAGATACATTTTAACAAATTTTTCAGCAGTGTCTTTTCTATAGAGTGGTGCAGGGATGACATATTTTTTGCAGGCCAAATCCCAGAAACGAGTTAGCATTTGGATGGATTTTTTGAATGGGTTTTTTAAACACAGGCTCAAGATTTATTCATGTTTTATTCTACAATATAAAATATATCAGTAATACCCTCTTTTGATTTTTAAAACTTTTATTTGTCTTGAAAAAGCCGGTTGCCAATAAGTGTCTAAATGGGACTACAGTTTGTCTCGGACATTAAACGTCATCAGCCGAACAGGTAAACTAACTACTTGTGTAAACTATTATAACTCGATCTTTTAGGGAAAATGTATTTAAGCCTCTGGTGCACTTCACATAGTGGTATTTTAGTTTGAAAATGTTTTTATTTAATATTTTGTATTTGTAGGGGTTTTTGCGGTATTAAATTATATATCTTTAAATTAAAGCCCAGACCTGAAAAGGAAGTTTCCAACTTTAACTGTCATAAATCTTGAATGCTTTGGAGCACAGACTGAAGTCTTGGTCTCTTTTTAAAGATGATACATGGCAGATCATAAATGAAGTAAAAAAAAAAATATATATATATATATATATATTTTATAGAATTGTATGTTTATTGTCATAGAAAAATGCACAGAAATACTATTTTAAATTTTTATATGAAAAATATATCTTCCAAAAAAGGTTTTACTCTAAGACTCCGAGAAAATCAATGCCATAAATTTGAGTTCCAAATTTGAGCTTGATATCTCAAAAAGAAATTAGCATTCATTAAGATTTAGGCTGGGTACAGTACCAAAAATGTCCACTAGGTGAAATTTGTTTCCCATTCATTTCCAGTCTGGTAATTGTTGACCATAAGGAGTACTTTTTTTTTTTTTTTTTTTTTTCACATTGCAAAGTGGCAAAAATATTTACCAAGTTCTGTACCATTCCAATGCTGAAAAATAATAATAATTATTTATTTTTTTTAAAGGAGCAGGCTGGAGCAGCAGAGGGTGAAACAGACTGAAAGAGTCGTCGGAAGCTTAGTGATGGTGACACTGAAATCATGCAACCGTGATGCAATTCATTTATTAGCTTTTGACTCCTACTGACTGTATTTATGCTGACTGTTAATTTGTGAAGGTTATCACAATGAACAAAATGTGTAATAATCATAAGCGTTTGTTAGTCACAGACCGTATTTTCTACAATAATCCCAAATCCTATTGGGGTTTTTGTTGAGGGAACCAGAGTGATGCTAACTTCCGGATTGGCGTCACCACTCTATTGAGTAGTGATGTAGCATTAGACAACATTAGACAAATCACAACATTGCTACTTTTCCCTGCTTTCTTTTATCATATTGTATCATGCATGTATCTTTTTCAGCCATATGATGTAAGGCAAAACTTGAAGTCTTATAAGTCTCTCATATGTAGTTGGAAAGTCTAATTCATTTTAGAATTTAGTCAATTTAAAGGTTAATTGGATGGTTCATGGCAATCCGGAAGTCCAAAAAACAGGATTCAAAACAATCAGACAATAAACTATTATAATTGTTATTAGAGGGATTTTTTATAAGAGCATGTTTTATTATTGCCTCATATGGCTGTAAAGAAAATGTGCACAATAAAATATGATAAATTAAAAAGAAAAGAAAAATAGCAATGTTGTGGCACTTATAAGGCACTGACAATACACGTACACTAACATTTATTTGATTTACTTATTTACTTACCTTTAAAATCTCGTTCTCTTCTTTTCTACATTTTATTTCTACTCTAGCTTGGCATTGTGTACTTTAAATTTTGAGTATGTGTAGTCATAGCTAACAACAAACTAACAGTCCGTATTGTTAAAAGCTGGTGTATTTATTAATAGAGAAATTAGCATGCATTTGAGTAAGTGTAGAGAAGTGAGCTGTTCATTTAGATTCAGAGATAGTGAAAAGGGGTAAGAGAGGAGGGTCATCGTCATATCTTTCAGCAGCAGAGTGAATACATGAAGGCACATCATTATTAACATAACTGCTGTGACACGGCTTTGACCCTTGACCCTTGACCTCTGCTGGCTCCCTGGTTCACAGTGGAGACAGTTCCTCTGTTGCGTCTCTCGGCTCCTGTGACAAAAACTCCAGCCTTAATCTCAGCGAAGGAATAACATTATCAGCAATGCAAAATATTGAATGCTTTCTTTAAGAACGAGCTACATAAATTGCATTTGTTCAGTACAATTGCACAGCTTCCTTTTGTCCGTCGAAGAACTTTTTGTCTGTTATGCCAACATTAAGACATTGCATTCGTAATGCGTTTATAAACTAAGTATTCAGCAGGAAATAAAGTAGATCAGGATTAAGTTTCTGATTGGGGAGGGGAAATCATGAAAGTTGCTAGGCTATGGTATTATTAGTTAATATATTTCCACTAAACATGCAGCCTTGGTTATGTCAGCAGAAAGGAAAAGTTGTTTCTGAGACTGAGAAAGATATTACATTTTGATGAAAAACTTTATTTTCTTTAGAATAAAGTTGATAAATCATGCACAATAAGACCAGGAACATTTATTAATATGGTCAATATCGATTTGCTTTTAGTTTTTGTCATAAATATCCATGAGTGTGCAGTGCAATTCCAGGTACGAGTCTATATTAATAACCAAAAACAGAAGATTTTAGACCTTCTTCTCTGGAGAATACCTGGAACCGAGCCGGTCGTGCTTCAGAGAAAGAGAGGATGAACAATCGCACAATTAAACTGTGATTGGAAACATCTGACAATTGCTTTGAATTAAACGTTTAAGTACAGTCCCTTTCAGCCTGTATATTAAAACAGCCTCACAACCAGCTGACATAGCTTGAAAAATGAAAATGAAAGAACGGTGATGAAAACGTAAAAGAGAGAAAAGCTCGGCCAAGAGACTGCTCATTGTACAAGAGTATGAGCGGGTCCATCTCTTACCGAAAGCAATTAAATAGTGGTTATGGGGGTCTGGTAACATATGTTCGGTGTTGGTGCGCGGGCCGCAGAAGGGGGCGGGTGAAACGCATAGCCTTCGTAAGCCTGAATAATATGTGGAAATGGTGCGGCATTTGTTGTGCTGTCGGCCTGCCATCTGATAGACACTATCCTCTTACACAGACGAGCCTCTCCGTCGCTGAAGACATTCACAACTGGTGCCAAGGCCCAATAAATCAGCCAGTATCAAAGAGGCCATGTAACGCTTTCTGGATTTCAGCATATGTGGAACCAGAACCTGTCTGTCAGCGGGCTGAGCCACTCAGGGGCGCGGGGGTGGAGTTCAGCAGGACGTCCCAGCTCTAATGTGGACCATATGTGGACGGCCGCACGGGGCGCTACCTGCTTTCATCCTATCGTCGGCTGTCCCACAAATGAGAGGATCCCAGCGCTGGCAACTGAGCTTTCTTAAACACAGGGTGAAATCCAAAGGATGCTAGATTCTTTTATTCTTTTTCTTAGTAATTTTATTAAATGCATTAACATTCATAAGATTAAATAACTCCAACATGTGTAATATTTATTCATTTGTTGGTTCAGCAATCAAATTTGGTTGAACTTAAAGGGTTAAAAATTAAATGAAAATTCTGTCATCATTTACTCAAACCTGTAAGACTTTCGTTCATCTTCGGAACACAAATTAAGTTCTTTTTGATTAAATCTGAGAGCTTTCTGTCCCTCCATTGACAGCTACGCATCTGCATTTTGATGGGTCAAAAAGTCCAAAAACAGATTTGATCAGAGACATGATCGCTTTATATGATGGCCAGATTTAATTTAGGCTTTTATTCACATCAACTCACACATCAGAAGCTCAAGCATCTTCGCTTGACGTGCAAGACGTGCTTATTTGCTGTTCAAGAAACATTTCTGATCATTATCAATGTTGAAAAAAAAGCAGTTGTGCTGCTTAATATTTCTGTGGAAACCGTGACAAAAAGATTATTTTCTGAATAAAAAGAATAGCATTTATTTGAAATAGACATATTTTGTAACATTATAAATGTCTTTAAATGTTGTTTTTTGGTAGAAATGTTATCCTTTACAGCAAAGGCATGTATATTTATAGAGTAAATCATTCGATTTTTCTTATTTATGAGCCGTCGTCAACAGTTAATACAGTCTCAGTTGCACTTGTTGTTGAAATGCTCATTTGTATCAAGTGAGACAAACATTTAACCATGCCTGGCGCTGTCATAAGAAGCCAATCCATCTTGATGTTTAAGACAACCCTCGCTGTCATCTGTGGTTTTAAGTTCCCCGAGCAACTGAAACTGGCATTTTGGCATCTCTCTCTCTCTCTCTCTCTCTCTCTCTGGGTGTCCTGCTGCTTTGTGTTTAAGGTTTGTGTTCCATCTTGCCTCTCTGAAGAGGTAAAGATCAAACTGTGTTGCTGTTCTAGAGTAACTTTGTCTTCTAGAGCTCTCGCTGGAGCCCATTTGTCTGAGTTGCATTACATGAGTAATGGTTACTGTACATTTGTTCTTTGTTATTCTTTTTTTATTCAACATTTTTTAAGCTCTATCCTTTTTTTAAGCTCTATGTTCACATAACGAATGACAAATTACTGTCTACAACAGGAAATAGAAATCAGGCCTTTCAAAATGAAAACATCCCAGCAAATGCAGTTAGTTTCATAAAGTATTATTAGTAGTAACATTTATTATTATTATTATTATTATTATCCTCTGTTGATTATTCTATACCTGCTTATTTCTTTCCAACTCTTTTAATGATATAATATAATTAATTTCAGTTATTTAACTGCGGAACCCATAAAGGGACATGGTTGAAGGAAGAAAATATGTGATGAGAGGAAAAAATACATGTCAATGCTTTTGCGTTCACTCGCAAAAATATTTGAGTTCTTGGCGAGCAACTGCAAACTGTCTTGCGAGGGATTGCAACGGTATTGAGAGTGAATATAATGTTTCTCGGGGGAACCAAGAACATTTGCAAGCGAATGCAAAAGTATTGACATGCAATTTTTCATCCCATCTCATATTTCTTTTTCCATCACCATGTCCCTTTAGGGGCTCCGTATTTAACAGCAAGAGCATTGGCAAATCAAATAATAAAAATCGATTCATATCACATTAATGTTAGAAAAAATTTTCAAGGGCTTTAACTTTAATAATAATTGTGCTTTATAAAATGTGCAGCATTTTTTAAACTGATAGAATAATTAATAATAATAAAAAATCTATTGAATATATATATATATATATATATATATATATATATATATATATATATATATATATATATATATATATATATATATATATATATATATATATATATATATATATATAGTAACTATTTACAATTTTATTTATGGAAATAAAATTATTATTATTATTATTATTATTATATATCAGTGTAATAATCCAAGCCATGTGCAAGTAAAAATAACAGGAAACTTGAGCAACAGAAATCTGTACAAATATAAATCATGTTGCAAACGAAAGTTTTCTACAAGGCCTTGGCTCTGGTCTGAAACCGGGTCCTGCTGGAAAGTTTAGTGCTTACGAAGGAAGGGCTGCATAGTGAGCATTCCGAGGATGAGCGTAATTGACAAGGAATCTGCAACTCTCTGGGATTTTAGATCCAGGGATCAAAGTCTTGTTACTTTCAGCTGAACGGTGGGAACTCTCTTCACTCAGCACAAGCTCTCAAATAACAGTCTGAAAGACCTAAAGACAACATCTGAGACATAATGTAACTGTAGAGTATTTTTATACTTGTTAAAAATACCTTTTTTCCCTTAAATATAAGTTTGTACAATGCTTTTACGCTTATTTGATTCATTAAAAACAAATATTGTGAAATATTATAACATCTTAACTGTAAATTCAATTTATTCCTGTGATCAAATTCTCATTCTGTAATGAATAGAAAGTTCAAAAGAATTATATTGTAACATTTTAAATGTCTTTTACTTTCACTTTTGATCAATTTAATGCATCCTTGCTTAAAAAAACAACAACTTTTGAACGGTAGTGTAAATACAGTATCATCTAAAACAATTGGACAATCTGCCATTTATCCGTGTCAGAGAACTGATATAGCAACAGTACACTATGCATATGCTTCTCATATCCTAATAATTAATATGAGTTGAATGTGCTGTTTTTCAGCGGATCTGTGTGTGTGTCGGCTGAGAGTTGGCGTCCTCCGGCCAGCTCAAGGTGACAGAGACGCATGGTCATCGATCCCTGTCTCGCCTCCTCTCTGTTATCAAAACGTAACATCATTATCTCCTAACCTTTGACCTCTTCTGATGGACATAGGTGACAGCAGTGCTTACATCAGCGCAGCGAGGTGAGGAGGGTCATTATTATCACATTATTCTCATCCTTTCATCACCAGTCAGTCATCAGTCGCTCCGGTCTGCCCTGGCGTAGATCTACACATCTTCCAGTGCACTAATAAGAAACTCTGCTGATATGTGAAATCCAAAAGACCACACAAAATTGTGTTTTTGTTTTGTCAGAGAGGAAAGGACAGTCATGTGTTAAATGTGGGTTAAAGGTGAGCATCACTATATAATTATTACTATCATTTGATTTAGCGATTTCAACACTAAGCATTAAACTTTGGTGTGTAACCCGTCTCAGTCCCATAAACCAACATTAAAGGAGGAACTCAAGCCATATCTCAAACCTGAATATCATGCATCCTCATAGCAACGTGTAAAAAAAATCAGATCACCTTAGCATTTGCATAGCAGCTCCCTGGCAACCACTCTAGCAGTTGCATGGCAACATCTTGGCAATCACCCTAGAAATTCCATAGAAACACCCTGGCAATCACCCTAGCAGTTGCAAAGCAACTCTCTGGCAGCCACCCTAAAAATTCCATAGCAACACCCTGGCAACCACCCTAGATATTCCATAGCAACACCTTTTCAACCCCCTTTCCAATTGCACAGCAACACCCTGGCAACCACCCTAGCAGTTGCATACCAACACCCTGGCAGCCACCTTAGAAATTCCATAGTAACACCCTGGCAGCCCCCCTAGCAATTCCATAGCAACACCCTGGCAATCACCCTAGCAGTTGCAAAGCAACTCTCTGGCAGCCACCCTAAAAATTTCATAGCAACACCCTGGCAACCACCCTAGATATTCCATAGCAACACCTTTTCAACCGCCTTTCCAATTGCACAGCAACACCCTGGCAACCACCCTAGCAGTTGCATACCAACACCCTGGCAGCCACCTTAGCAGTTGCATACCAACACCCTGGCAACCACCCTAGAAATTTAATAGCAACACCCTGGCAACCACCCTAGAAATTCCATAGCAACACCCTGGCAACCACCCTAGAAATTTAATAGCAACACCCTGGCAACCACCCTAGAAATTCCATAGCAACACCCTAGCAGCCACCCTAGAAATTTCAGAGCAACACCCTGGCAACCACCCTAGAAATTGAATAGCAACACACTTTCAACCACCTTAGCAGTTGCACACCAACACCCTGGCAGCCACCCTAGAAATTCCGTAGCAACACCCTGACAACCACCCTAGCATCTTAGTGTTGTATGTTGAAATTTCTGGGGTGTATAATTGCAATCTGTTTATCTCTTTGTCACATTATGATCACTGTTTCAATATGGTGCATACATGAAACATCACAGAGGACAAAGGAGGAAATAATTATTTAATGGACTAAACATATAAATAAATAAACTCACTTTATCATGCTGCAGCTGCACTAAATTGCCAGATTGATTAACTTCTTTGTCGCCCTGTGTGAATGAAAGCACTTTCCCTGGGGAATGAGTTACAAGACAGCATTTCAAAGACAAGCTTTCTCCTCTCTGTATTACACACACATACTACACACACTTAAATCCAGGCTGTGTTGAAGGCAGGACAGCTCGGGGCCGTTATTCCCAGAGGGCCGCTGTGTTTCAGGTCTGGGTTATTGGCTCTCTGCTTCGCTTCATGTAAATGACTCGTGGTGTAATTGAAAAAAGAACTCTCGGGCGTGTTTGCCCACTTAATCCCTTTAAGATCATTATGAGTGTAGTCAATTGGCTTGACCCAGCTGCAGCAGGACGGGGAACAATGGGGTTTGTCTCCGGAGCGGGTCGATCTCCAGACCCAGCGGGCCAGAGGTTAATGAATGATTATTTCTCACTTTGTGACCTAGCTGGATCTGTGTCTCACTGCAGGGCCCTCGTCCCTGGAGAACATTTGGAGAACAGAAGAACAAGCACAGCCAGGCGTAGAGGGACACATTAGACACACACATTGGTGATTTACATTTTTACATTTTGTTTGGTCTTACACTACCGTTCATAAGTTTGGGGTCAGTAAGATTACATATAATTATTTATATATATACACTCTAAAAAATGCTGGGTTGTTTTAATCCAATTTTGGGTCAAATATGGACTAACCCAACGTTGGGTTAAAAATGCAATTTAAAAAATGGACAAATTGCATTTTGAACAAAATCAAAAATGGACAAAAATGTAATTTAAAAATGGACAAATTGCATTGGTTACATTAAAAATATAACCCAACGGCGGGGTTTGTCCATTTTTAAATAGCATTTTTAACCCAACGTTGGGTTAGTCCATATTTGACCCAAAATTGGGTTAAAACAACCCAGCATTTTTTAGAGTGTACATACATACATCTATAAGTGTTTCTAGAGTTGTCCAGTATGTCGCAATTTATTTGCCATGGAATCTGTAGTAGTAATAATCCTGAATGGTTTGTAAAATGTATTATAATTATAGCTATAATTCAACATGATGAAGGGCAGTGGTTGTTTTAACTAATACTGGAGACTTGGAAATACATGTTCTGAGACAGGAGAGTGCCTGTGATTCACAGCGAGAGATGAGGAAATCAGACTTCCATAAGTCTCCGAAATATCTCCATCTGAAATAACAGAGACATTGTCTTTGCTTCACTATGTGACCGGCCGAATGACTAATATCTTCCGAGGTTATTGCGTGCAACGCATAGTTATCCATCTACAGCAGCAGAAAACTGCAGAATAGACTGTCCCAGACTATTGTTTCGTACTGTGCCGTTTGATGTCGGAGTGGCTTCCTGGACAATTCCTGTATGAGCGATTTGTTTGCATCCACTTGGCTGCTAAATAACTTCTCACATCAAAGAGGGCCGATGTGTCCCGCTCACACAATGGGATCAGGACGGGCGATGAATGACTGGATTGTGGACAAGGGTAATGCCTTCCGCTCGTCTGATGAATATCAGTGTGTACAGATTTATGCCCTGAAAACTAAACAAACAAGTTTAGTCAAGTTTATTTATATAGCACATTTACAACAGCCACTAGGCTGACCAAAGTGCTTTACAGAACAACCAGGTTAGTAATAAGAAAATAACACCTGCATAACAACACATAAACAACACAAATAATAGCAGCAAAGCTAAGAGTAACCTTAAAACCGGAGTACAGTATCAGACTCAAATATAAAATAGTAAAACCAACCTAAGAATAGAGATCAATATGCTAAAGAAAACAGGTAGGTTTTAGGGTGGGGTGTTCTAGAGTCGTGGCCCTGCCACCGCAAATGCACGCTCCCCTGTGCGCTTGAGTCTAACGCGAGGGAACACCAGCAGAGCCTGGGCGTAGGATCTTATGCTTCTGGACGGAGTGTAAGGATGAACAAGTTATGTCGAGATTTAAAAACAAAGAGTTGAATTTTAAAATCTATTCTCTGTCGAACTCGCAGCCAGTGTACGTGTAGAGATTTGAGAATTGGATTGCCTATATCAAAACTTACTGTAAAAAAAAAAAAATATATATATATATATATATATATATATATATATATATGTTTTATTATTGACAATAATGATATTTTGAAAGAATTTAGGTCAACATAATGAAAGAAAGAGTCTATGCAGACAAAGTGACCTCATATTGGTCAATTATATTATTATTATTATTATCAATATTTATAAAATATTTATGTTACTAAATTAATAATGTTATATGAATGTGTAACATTTTTATAAAATAACAAATAATAAAAATAGTTAATATAATAATAATTAATGCATTTTTAAATAAATGTTATTCTTTATATTACATTTATGTAAATTATTGTTGTTGCTATTGCTCTTATTAATATTTAATTATTATGATTGGTGAATTGTGGCATTTTGTGACTAATTTGGTCAATACATATATTTACCTTTAGTTAAACTATTTTGCATGACTATATTAGGTAGCATGCTAAATATGTAAGTTATATATATATATATATATATATATATATATATATTGCTAATAATAATAATGATGATGATAATGGTTATTATTATTATTATGTATTGTTGTTGTTGGTCGTCTTCAATATCTTTAATTGACTTGTCAACTGTCAGACATTTCAAGACATTCACCCATCCACCCTCATAAAACACATACAAACACTTATTGATTTATCGATCTGCTCTCTCTACTAGACTGGGCCGCTGTCTTCCCCTCACATCCTTCCTTTCATTGAGCCATTTACCCCGACAGAGTCTTCTCCTCTTCTTCAAGGTGTCTTTGAGACGGCCTCTGTTAAAACGACCAGATGAACGGCAAGTCAAGCCAAGATCTGAGCAGTGACGTCTTCGTTTCTCCCATAGAATGGGACGGCATGGAAATGCGGCCATTGTTTATGGGAGTCTGGTTTCTGTACCAAGTCATTTGCCTATTAAATGTTAACATAAAACAACCAGATGATTGAAAAAACAAAGATGAAAAGCAGTTAGGCGTTGGGTCGGCGAGGTTATTTTAAGTGGTTTCATCCAGACAGGCCAAAGAGAGCATACACTACCTGCAAGCCATCTGAAACATTTTAAAGAGATTGACAGAGCGTGTAAAGTTCAGTCCCACGCTGCAGAGACGAAGCCTGCCAACTCTTCAAACACGCCTTCCAATTGAGTTTTCACAGTCTTTTTATTTGACATTGAGATGATCTAATCATGAGAACTTTACAGCAGTAAAATGATTGTCATCATTGGAGTCCGTAAATGCAGCAGGAAACGGTGTAAATCTTTCTTTCCGCACTAAACACTACTGTAGAGGATCATTTAGGAAGCGGCGTCTGCTTGGCAACAGCGCCAACTCTCTCACGCTAAAGGATGTGCTGAGAGCCATATCCCGTGTCTTTACTAATCACAGAAAAGCATTTCACGCTCTGTCATTTCCTCTGGTGGAGCTTCTCTCTCTGGACCAGAGTAAATATAACCTGTCTGACAGAAATACACTGCTATCTCGACCGCTGGAGAAATGATGTCTGCTCGTGCGACGAGGATAAATCTAGTTGCAGTGAGATGAATAATGCAGTCCTGTCCAATGCATCAAGTGGCCCATTTTTGAGATCCTGGGCTTGACAAATAATAGCCCTTTTTTTTTTTATATGATAGTATGCACCCAAAAGTTGATTTTGATTGGTGAGTTGTGGAATTCTGTGGTCAAATATATATATATTTTTTTATATATATATTTTTTATATAATGTATACAAAAATATTTGGAAAACATTTTCCTACATAGTAGTTCTAGTTTCATGGAAATGTCATGTTCATTCATTTCTGGTCCATGTGTATGAATATATCAGAAGCATTATTTTATCAGAAGCAAGTTGAATGCTGAATGTGTTACAATTTATAATAAATAAAGTTATCATTTTTTTAGCTAATAATAAAATATATGTATTTTTAATATATATATATATATATATATATATATATATATATTATTTTTAACTTATTTATACACTAATAATATTAATAATAATTATGAAAATAATATATTAATAATAATATTTTTTTATTTACAGAATAGTGGCATTATAACAAAACAACTCCTCATGTTACTTCCAGTGGGGGGAAAGAAAATGAGCCATTGCTGAAAACAGTGAACAATAAATATATTATTCATTTTTCAAATATGTGCAACTATTTCCAGAGTGCGGGCGGTGTAAATTTAGACACACTTAGACACTTTCATTCTATTCTGTCATTGATCTGCTTTGCCACAGAGGAAGAGAGCACACTTCTCTCAACACACACAGGAAGTCCCGGCTGCTCTGACGTCAATCAGGGACGTTCTCCACTCCGATTGGCTGCTCCTACTCTCCAGAGTGCCAGGGGACGATGCCAGTGGGACGGGAAGTTGGTGTAGGTGGAGTGAAGTTGCCCAAAGCTCACGGGCACGACTCAGAGCCAAAAAGCACTCAAGGCCAACAAACGTGCTCACATCCTCTCTGGAAGCGCTACCTTTCTTAGCCACTTCCTCTTTTTTACATGCCATTAAAGTCAAAAAGACGTTTGAGTATATGTTTGAGTCACTCGTACTCTTTACTATACTGTGCACTATCTGTGCTGTATTTCACAGACAATGTCTGTGAGTTTGCTTTGTAAAACTCATTTTTACTCAATTGGTGTCTTTTTGTGTTTTGACCGGTTTGATTTGCAGTCTGCAGACGAGGGCATATATGTGATGCTTTGTGGACGAGAGCATCTGCTTAATGCCTTGAATGTAAAATTAAATGAAATTTACTAAGCACAACCGAACAAGGCTTTTCATGCATACAGACTGACATGTAGGGGTTTTTTTTTAAGGTCTGCAAGACATTTTGCCCGGGGTGAATACAGGTAAAGTAAGACACTTAAACAATTTATTATTTTCTGTATGTTCCACACTTAGCAAATTTTTTTTTGTTTATTCTAAACTTGTAAAAAAGTATGTGACATTGCCAATGTTTGTCAAATAGAATCCAAATGGCAAAGTCAATGACAATTAGCCTATCAGAAAAGGTCCCACGTTACCTGTATTCACCCTACTTATTCACATTTTCAGAAGAAATTTTATTTTATTTACTTTTTTTTTTTTTTTTTTTATGTACTTGCTCGTTCAAAAATATCCAACACAAACCTAACGTGTTGTTGTTGCAGTTCTCTGTTTTCAGTGCACTGTTGTGTCCTTGCTAGATTTTTAATGCTGTGTTTTGGGAGGTCAAAAACCCACTAAGTCTCTGATATATTACTTGTCAGATTACACTACTGTTCAAACGTTTGGGGTTAGTAAGATTTAAAAAGAAGACGACAGTAGTACTTTTTGTTTAAGAAGGACATATTACATTGAAGTGACAGAAATCTTTTGTAAAATTATAAATATTTTTACTATTTCAAATAAATACCAAGTTCTGGCATGAAACTCTAGATGGTGCAGGCTGATAGGTCTTTTGGTAGTGATCATCATTTACATAGCACAGCTGATTGGTTGCTGTTGCATCAGAGGCCAATGAGCTGTGGCTCAACATTCAAACGAATATCGGTAGTGTTGCTGTTAGAGCACTTTCAGAAACCCTCCCCCTTCCCCAGCTCCACCTGTATAGATCTGCTCTGGGGTTATTCCAATATATATATATTACATGTGCAGCTTGTACTTGCTCTGCAGCAGCAGCGTAGCAGATCTATTCTGCTAAGACCATACATTAATATTGCCATATACATTACCATTACCATGCCAATCTCTCAGAGAGTTGTCATGACAGAAATGCTGTTCTTTTTAGCTTCCTATTAATCAAAGAATCCTTAAAAAAAAAAAAGTATCACGATTTCCACAAAAATATTAAGCAGCACAACTGTATCAACAATGATGATAATAATAATAGAATAATTTCTGAAGGATCATGTGACTCTGAAGACTGGAGTAATGATGCTGAAAGTTTCCATCAGAGGAATAAATTGCATTTAAAATTTTTAAAGCGTAACAATAATTATCAATATTGCTGTTTTTACTGTATTTCGATCAAATAAATGCAGTGAGCATATGGCTATGTTCAGATTGCAGGTGAATGTGGCTCAAATCCGATTTTCTTTGCTCATATGTGACTCTGATCTGTTTTTCTCATGACAGTGTGAATGGCACAAACCACACTGAATCTGATCTATTCCATTCTGATATGTGCCACTTCCGTATGTCGTCCTTAATCAGATGCAGGTCAGATCTTTTGCAATGCAACCACAGTCTGAACAGTCATATCGGAATTCGTGTGACTTTTACATCACTCTCGATCGACATCCGTCACAGTTCTGCGCTCACGGGAGTCACTTCAAAGATTTGACATACACAAAGTTATCAAGACAGTTGCGAAAGGTAGTCAGTGAAGGACAGTGATGTGTCAGCACTCATAAGTATTACAGTGACAGCTCTATATACTGTACTAGCAAAACATGAAGTCTTGTATCATAAATGTTTAAAAAACTGCTCTCTTTTTTTATGCATTCTCGTCTTAGTTTTCAATATAGCCTGCGCATAAATTAGCCGGCTTCCGCGACAGATCACACAATGAAGAAATGTGTAATTGTTAACTTTAATGTCCTCTGTGTTTACTTCCACATGACAGCATGCTGCGTGACGTCTTTGCATCGTTCCTTTGCGCATACGGGTCAGTTCAGGATGATCTGTTCACACTGAATTGAGTATTAAGGCTTGCAATGTGAAAGTAGTCTAAGAGACTTCTTTCCAAAAAAAACGTACCGACCCCAATATTTTGAATGGTTATGAGTTTTTGCTCCACCTGTTTATAGTTCACATAACAACAATTGTTTGTTTGAAAAGTAATATCACAGGTTTTAACAAATCATTCATGCCTGAACTGCAAATATTTGATGTGTAGTATTTAGGAATTAGGGATTCATTCAAATCTCTTACCAATGCTCTAAAGTAAGCAGTAATAATAAAGAGTCTTGCTTAAGCCAACACTACTAATGTTAATTATGCTTTTCATTCAACTAGGCTGGTGCATGTGGCAGCTAATGTAACTCCATCTCTTCATATAAAGGCAGAGTTAAAGGTCAGACATTCAGCTGACAGTGTCTCTGTCACACACAAACACACACACACACACACACATATACGGCCCTGACTGTGATGCGTCAGGGGTCGCTGGGTCTATTACTAAGGGAACATGAGGGGACAACACTGAGGAGAATGAGGATATGAGCCAAAGATGCTTCAATTCCCCAGTCTCTCGCTCTCTTTCTCTTTCTCAGACCCTCAGGCTATGATCACCCTCTCCATCCCCTTCCCATCACTGCCAACATGGCCGTCTCCATCACTGCTGCGTGCTCGTGTGTGTGTGTGTGTGTGTGTGTGTGGTGAGCAGGGGTGCGAGAAGGGTTGCAGAGAGGCATGTTGGTCCGTCAGCTCTGCTGGTGTCCCGGGGCTCGCACCAGGTGTTCACACTCGTGCTAATGAAAGAGAAAAGAGCAGGCGAGACGAAGGGAGAGCAGCCAAACTGAATGATCTCCATCTTCGCTTCGGCATTAACATCTCTATTAAACGCTAGCCAACATCTGCTACCGCTGAACAGGCAAACACCGTTCACTTACTCACCCTGCCGAGAGCGATCTGCCATGTGTGTGCGTGTGTGTGTGTCTAGCTTGACTGAAAGGCAACCCGCTAGTCATTTGTCACCTTTGCCTGGAAGTAAAAGATATGAGTAGAACCGCAGTGCATGATGGGATTGCCTCCTATACATTACCTCATGGCATGTACTAAATTCGTTAATAACTTCTCAACAATAATGTTTTTTATTTCCCCTCGTGATAAAGAAGTGAGCTTAATTGTATTGAATGTGCACTTCAAATCTTTAAAAAGTATATTGAAAATAAATAAAAACTGTACTTGCAGAAAATATAATATGATTGAAATAAAAGGCCACTTAAGTGTATTTAAAGAGAGTACACTTTCATGGCTACGTTTCTTAACACATTTAAAAAAAATGTCAGATGGTAAAGTACATATTTAAAGTGCACTGAAAAAGAAATTAGTTTAGACACAATGTTCTCTCAGAAATTGCCAGTAAATTTCACAAACGGTTACAAAGAAATAGCAAGTAACACATTAAGTTAAACATGAATTTTGAAGTAAAAAAACTGAAATAGTAACTATGAAAAAAAAAACTTTTTACAGTGTATACATTTTAAATCAGAATGTTTTAATAATTGCATATTTTGATGTGTTCACTAACATGTTAAAGCAAATTTAGCAGCTTTATGCATGAGTCCACAATTTAGAGTGATCTGTTATCAGAGGTAACTAAGTTATGTATTTCAGAAATGTACATACAAATCACAGTTAGCTAAACAATTATTAATTTAAACAATGTAATAATTTAAGGCAGAATCAGTGAAGTAATGAATACTTGTTTGTTAACAAATGATTATGAGTAAATGTAAAGTAATTGACTATCATTAGTGTGTTTAATAGTGTGTTTTTTTGATATTACATTGAATATATTTAAATGTACTAAATTGCAATTTCATCATTACAAATGTGCAAATACAAGTATATTTAAATATATGATACTGAAGTTTCAATAGAAATGACATTAAATTACTTTGCTTTATAGTATATTCAGCAATACTCTTTAACCATATTTCAAAGTAATTATGAAATTACATATAAAGGTATACTTTAGTGGACCAATAAAGCACTCAGCTAGTTGCATTTAATGTATATTAAAAGTATGATAACTTTTCCGGAGTGGAATAAAGTGTCCGGAAACATTGCATTCAGCTTGCACTAGTAAAGTATATTAAAGTATCCTATAAGTATACTTTTTTTTCTTTTCTTTTTTTCTGCAAGTGTTCCATTGTTTTATATAGAATGATCCACTGGTTGCACACTGGTTGCAGAATCTCTACAGATGCAATGCATCATCCAGGAATTGTGTGTCTCATGACTACTGAGTTTTTGTACATTCTACTTATTTGACAGAATGGATTTTGCATACTGTGTTTGAAAAACTGTGCATATTTAGCCCTCATCATGATGGGCTTCAACACATAAACAGTTGAGTGTGTGAGTGTGAGAGAGACAGAGAAAAATGAAGAAAGAGTGCATCCCAGACTGGGACTTCATCCATCATTGGAATCAGCATGTGCTGTAATTACTGTGTCAAATAGATGGGAAGATGCCTTTGAGGAGGATGGCGGCTGTGTGTGTGTGCGTGCATGCGTGCGTGTGTGTGTGTGTGTGTGTGTGTGTGCTTGTGCATCTCCCTCCTGATCATTTTCCTCTCCCGAGTCACTTCCTCCTGCACTGTCATCTGTCATGCCTACATATGCTGTCACCGAGTGCTGGCAGCTCTGGCCAATCCCTCCACTGCAGAAACAGCGGGATTTCATACGCGCTGAAGGTTATATATCACATCAGTCGACGAGAAGGCTATACATTAGGGAAGACTGATGCGATTAGGTAGGGACAGCTATTCCACAACACAGCTGTAACCTTTTATCAGCACAAAATATTGTCAGTGCACACAGCGCTGGCCTGAGATCTAAGACTTGAAGGTGTTAATTTACGTTAAAGTGTTAGTCGGAGCCGTAGCGTAGCGGAAAGCGTACAGGCTTCAAGCACATTGAGCCCAGGTGCTCATGCAGGAGACTCACGTGGACTAAATGCTCATGCATTCGGTCCATTTTGCACCCTGTTCTCTTTTCCTTCAAAGTCATTTTTCTTAACATTTTGCCTGCATAACAACATGCTAAAATTCCTTTAGCATCCATTTAGAACACTTTAGTAAGAACATTGCAATGTGTTCAAACTGCATAGAAATGTGCTAAAACGACATTAGCCACATGAAATTAGCCACCACCGCCTTTTGGCAACTTAATGAAATAATGTAGCCTACGTTAAATAAAGAAAAGAAAAAGAAGCAATAGTTGGCTAGTTTTATAGATTTTTAGCTTTAGTTTGTTGACTATCAACTAGCTAGGCTACATAACTGGCCAAACTGGATTAGCAACGGTCCAATGTGATCAAAAAACGTTAGTAGTGTAAACAATACATGGATGATTATACTTCATATATGTCATTTTACAAGTCATTACACAAATATGAATGAATATTTACTTACCAGATTTGATGATGATGGAAGATAAATCTGCCGATAAACTCTCCAGCATTGCCGATGAACGAGACCTGTTTCACGCTTCACGTGATCTCGCGATAAATAATGAGAACTTATACCTTAATTGTTCAGCATATGTTTTTAGTTAAGTCAACTTACAGACTCATACCTGCAAACTTGTCGCTTTTCGGCGATAATCGCCGTTTTCTTGGTCAATTGGGTCATTTACGTGAATCGCGTAGAACCGGAGAGTTTTTTTTCGAGGGGGGGGGGGGGGGGTAATATTGTTTCTCACAGTAACTGCCATGCAGGCTAGAATTGTGAAACATTATTGGATAATTCTTATAATTGACATTTCTCTGGGCCAATCGGAATCTTAGCACTTTTTCTCTTGGCCAATTGGAATCTTAGGACTTGCGTCAGAATCTTGAAGCACACAGCGTCAACTGAGCTGAGCTCGCCATTTGATGAGACGGCTGGCTACCGTGCGAGTCTAATGGAAACTCGCGCATGAATTTTCCTGCATTTTAGCGCCCACCAAAATGATTTTTTGTCCCGCCAAAGTCTTATTTGATCGGTGAGTAATGTAGATGAACGGCTGCGTTTGTGACCGGGTGTATGTTTAACTGAAAGAACGAGCAGAGAGAGAGAGAGAGAGACCCGGTCGCGCGCGCGCACTCTCTGTGTAAACGACTTCACCGTCTCCAAACTAGGCGCTGTGTTGCTCTCTCTCCCTCGCACGCACATATTAATCAAAAATAAATCGACACGGTGGTAAAAGGTCGAAAGACCTTTTTTTCCTGAATTACTGCTGGGTGTGAATTTTGCTAAATAAGTTTCCTTATCTTCTCTGAAAAGCGTTCTGGACATTCAGCTGACTTAAACAACACTTTAATTAAACGAAATAAAACTATACAGTGATGAAATGTTTTTATGTTGACACAAATCTTGGATGTCAGTGTCCTAACTGCTGGCATAATCACACAACGCGCACGACACGTCCAATTCGCGAACTAATGACTCCTTTGAACCGATTCATTTTAATGAATGGTTAAAACAACTAATCTTTCCAACAGTGAACTCAGGTGACGTCTGAATCGGTGTAACTAATCAGTAACACTTTACAATAAGGTTATATTTATTACATAAATTATATAAAAAAGTACAGTTTGCTAACTCAAGCTTAAACTTCAAAATAAAGAAAACCACTTGTTTAAAAAAAAAAGAAGCATATGACTACATTTTTCCACACAGTGCTATCAAGAATCGATAAGAGAATCGATAAAGAATTGGATCGATAATCAGAATCGTCAGTGGCATTATTATTGATAAAATCTTATCAATTCCCATCCCTATGTGAAGACCGTAAAATTATAATCAAACATTAAAGAACATACATGTTTTTTTTAAGAGTTTTTTTTTTTTAAGAGTTAAAAGATTAAAACATTTTGCTAACATGAGGTCTTATTGTGTCACTGTCAGTCTTTTTACATCAGTGCAAAACTAGGGTATGCATATTAATTATTATTATTATTATTATACATTGTTCATCAGCATGCATTGATTAATCCCATGGCATGTAGCAAAAAAAAAAACATGCACCCCCCCCCCCCCCCCCCCCCCCACCCCCGGCGACACTGTCACCTTTTTTAGTCTGAGGAGTTTGCAGGTCTGAGACTAGTTGAGACAGTGAAAACTTAACATGTTAAGTTGAACGAAGAAATTCAGAAACTACAAGTTGTATCAACTTACTAAATTACATTGAACGAACTAAAATGCAGAATCATTTTATACAGTGCAGGGCTTGATATTAACTTTTTTTTCCTCACCAGCAACTGTGGCTAGTGGCATTTTCACTGGCCACAATTTTGACATTGATATCATAGGGAAAAACTGCCATTTAAATATTATTTTTTTGCAGCCATATAGATATTTCTTAGATATTTGGCAGCAGGTATATTAGGCTTTAAGACTTGAGACACTGATCCATGCGTTTTCTTTCTCAACTGTTTACGTTCACTAAAAACATAACTGACTATGTTTACATGAATACTCGCCAAGTATTTTTGTGATTAGGCTAATGAGAAAATCAAAACACAATTTAATTCTTGTCAGCAACGAGACATCTTTACTTTGTGTGTATTTGACTGTTTAAGCGCAATATGCAGTGAAAAAGAACTCAATTTAGTACTGAGAGGCGGCTATATGCGTGCACTTTGGGTGTGAGCACAAAATCTGCAGGAATGAGTACAATTATGCGCATTCACGCCAAAATTCGAACCCTGTAACACCAACAATATTCATACGGAGTAGAAGAAACAAGTGAGTGAGGGGAGGCGGGTTTGTGCGTCAACTCGCTGTCGGAGAGATGAGAGAGCGAGAAAGCACAGCTGGTATCGTCTGTCTATTCTGCAGACAATGAGGAAGCGTTTCAGATATTCAGTATCGATATGCATTTAAAAATATATATATATATCTTTTTGACAACACTACATTGCACTTAGTTACTATTTCAGATGCCTTTTGAAAAAGGGAAAAAACTACAATTGAAAATTGAAAATTGACCAAATCCACCTGCATTGGGCGGGTTGCTGTGGATCAACATCTATTGTTGATCCTGGAACAACATTCCTGTCCAAAAACATAGTCCTAACCCGATCCCTACCCCTAAACCTAACCCAACACATAATGAATCGCTTAAATCAGTGGAAAATTATAGATGATAGATGAATAAGAATGGTAGAGAAGCCCCAACATAAACTTGACACTCACTAAAAAACTATCCCTCAAATCTGATTGGTTGATTGGAATGTTAATTGGTTGATCTTAGTCACCACATATCAACTGTTGTACAAGCATTCTTTTCAGAAAATGGTCAAATTTAGTTTCTCAAAATAATCCTCAAAGGAGTGACTTTTTTTTTTAACTTTTATGGTTTTTACAATTGATTGTGTGCAAATAGTAGCATGTGCTTGTTTACAAAAACATTCTCAAAAAAGAATTGATCGTAAACAAATCCTTTTTGCAAGATTAGTTGTAAAAGCTGTGAACGTGAAAAGCTTTTGTGTAAAAAAAAATGTAGCATCAATAGTCACGACAGTGGTTGTAGAATGGATCTGAGTAGATCTGGGAGCTCATGTGTTCATGGAGTGTATAAAAGCAGTGATGTGTGTAAGACATGTCTCTCCTCCCCTCACATGAGCAGAAATCTGAGAGATGAGGAGAGTCCCGGGGCCATATGGCTCAGCTGGAGGTACCAGGAGTGCCCAGGCGAAACCATGAGGTGGAAACGCTTTACTCGCTCTTCTGATTCAGCGTCATGTCAAAGAGCCGGCGAACCTGTAAAGAACCCCCTCCCCCGCGCCGGCCCAGATACTAACCTGTGTGACAGGAAAAAATGGTAAAACCATTTGACCCGGTGCTGGCCACTGTATCCTTCATCCGGATGAGGATGTCTCGTAAAAATATAACAAAACAGGCTGAGCAATGGGGAGAGGGAGTGCTAAGGTTTGTTTGTTTCATGAGGCAGAAGTTAATATTGGCTATGTAAATGTCACGGTTTCCACAAAAATATTAAGCAGCACAACTTTTTTTCAAAATTGATAATGATAATAATGACCATCATGTTAGAATGATTTCTGAAGGATAATGTGACACTGAAAACTGGAGTAATGTCTGCTGAAAACTCATCTTTGCCATCAGAGGAATAAATTACATTTTTAAATATATTCAAATGTACAAGAATTATTTAAAATTGTAATAATATTTCAGAATATTAAAGTTGTACTGTATTTTTTCATCATATTTTCATTGTATTTTCATCAAAATCTTACCGACCCCCAACATTTGAACGGCATTGTACTACCACTCCATATAACTGAATTATGATACCACAGATCCATTGTGTCACATACTGTTTATGTTCATATGTAAGCCCTAGCATCCAGCTGTTAATTAATTGCCTTAAAATTCATAACATTTAGGTAATAAATAAAAAAATCTAGCTTTACACTGGAAATTTATGGAATGATAAATTTAAAGAGAATCTTCACAAACTTCTTATCTTGCACATTATGCACACTTTGAAAATACATCATAAGCATGTATTTGGCATGCTATACTGATTTGAGTTGCAATTACACACTGTTTAAGATGGTTTATTAATTCAGTTTTGTATGTTCTCTGAACATTCAAAACATCTATTTTTTATATATATATATATATATATATATATATATATATATATATATATATATATATAAAAAATAGATGTTTTGAATGTTCAGAGAACATACAAAACTGAATTAAAGTTTTCAAAACAATATTGTTATATATTTCAAAACTATACTGAACAAAACTATATTGTTATATATATATTGTTATATATATATATTTCAAAAACGTTTCTTTCTTGGTTTTGCTAACATTAAGGATGCACTTCGAAAATCCATGGTGTCCATATATTTGGCTCTATTTTCAGCATATTACTGATTTGAAATGCACTGATTGTACTTGCAAACTGTTTAAGATGGATAGTGTGCAAATTGAAATGTAAAACTTGTGTTGGTTTTGTGCTTTTGTAGGCCGAATCAGCTACTGCAACAACAACAACACACACATTTGACATCACCACCCAAAATGATGATTTGAGGTCCATCAGTCCACCGATAAGTTCATCTCATTACTGGGGATGTAAACTGGAAATCAGTAAGTCATAATTATGCATACAAACATGCCATGCTAGAAGAGGCAACAACCTAGCTACCAAGTAGTTGTGTTTTTGAACTTGGTTACCAGTCATATCTCAGCCTTTATCTCAGCAAAAAACAGTTTGAACACCTGCAATTGTAGCTTGATTGTTGCAAGTCTAACACGATCTATGAGCTTGGACCAGCCAATGGACATCTTAGACCACCTGGAAAAGTATATATTTTTTAACTTATTTCCCTCCATGACAGTTTGTTATCTTCCATTCACGAACACCATAGAGAATACTTTACCGATCTCGTGCGTTCACATTTAGGTGAGTTACACTAACAGGTTTTGTGCTTTCAGCGCTGTTGCAGCCGCAGGTTTATTAGGAAGTGGCAGCTCTCATGGGCTATTAGGAGTGTGTAACATTCTGTGCCATATGCTAGCTGGTTGTTTGGGAACAGGAAACGAGCCGCTGTGTGGCTGAATGTAACAAACATTTTGGCAGTTAATTACCACGGTGACATCTATAACCAAGACTGGACGACAGACGCCGAAGACAAAGAGACGAGACAAGACGAGCCCTTGTGAGACCAATAAAGGGGAAAAAAGGTAATGTTCTGCATTTTGATTTAAATTGAAAACATTTACCATATGTTGTTGGTGCAAATATCTCAAATCTACCATTTCTCCCTAAGCACTTCCCATCTAAATGTGTGGCATGTATGAGGGGGCTAGCATTCAGCAGTTCTGAATTGCATCACAGCTCCAATTCCACTCAGGTAATTGGTTTGCACGCTCAGCTTCCGAACCCGAACTGTACGTTGAAACTTCGCCCGGAGTCAAACCTCAGGTCAGATCTTTATTACAAGAGCGGAATGAAACGGTTCCTTTCTTCCCTTCCTCCACTGCAGATATACAAAGCAAACGTGTCGTCCAAAGAGCCGGAGGGGTATTTTAAGCAGCCTCTGGCTGAGTGGCGTGCGTCGGGTAATCAGCATGCAAGGAGAGGTAATTTAAAGATGTCTCGTCGCTGACAAGAATTAAATTGTGTTTTGATTTTCTCATTAGCCTAATCTCAAGTGGGCCTCGTTATTGTGTAATTTTCCAGCGTTGACACGACATCTTGTTTTGGGAGCTGACAGCCTTATGCTGTCGGGGAGGTGGAGGGGTATCAAGCGTGAGCTCGGAGGACACTGATTGGTCCCCTCCCTCTGAGCTGATATGAGCAGGGATGTTATATATCGACACCTGGGGCGGGGCTGGGGAGGGGGACGTGACTGGCTTGGGCCTCTCTGATGGATCTTTCAATGTCACATTGTTTTTGAGATGCCATCACTTTTACAACAGAGTAAATTAGCTTTTCAGGGTCCTGGCGTTTCTCTCTGGGAGGCTGTCGGATCTTCAGTCATTCCTCTCGGTCTGACACTGGCTTCATATCCCAGTGCCGCCAGTCCCCTGTGCATCCGCTGAATCTGATCAGACCGCCGACCTCTAACGAAGTACGCCCGTACGTGAACACGTGCTGAAACTTCGTTTTTATCTAACGTTGAAAAGGTTCTTAATCTTAATATGAAGCCGTGTTTTTTTTGTGTGTGTGTTTTTTTTTTACAGCCGTGTTTTTTACAACACAACAGTGTTTTTTAGCGCGTCGCCAATATAATCATCAAATATACAATTACAATTGGAAAGATGCAAGCTTTGTTTCCAAATGCCCAAAATACAGATGCTCTTATTATGCTATTTTAAAAGGTTCTCCTAAGAGTCTCCTACAATAGGTTTACATGCATCCAAGCGTCTGAAACTGTTCAATAAAGGATTCAGTCTGTCAAAACCACTCCTTTCCAAGAGCCTACTCTGCTCTTATTGGTCAGATGGCCCAGTCTGTTGTGATTGGTCTACCACTTGCAGCAACGAAACGCCCATTTCCATATTGGAATTTCAGCTCCGAGTCCTCATTCTTTGGAAGTGCATGCAAAGTGGATTTATTTCTTGACAACACGAACCAAACTCTTCCAGGCCTCAGCTAAAACTAGTGTTTGAGGGCTGGTCAAAGTTGACGTTGTTCGCTGGCAGCCAATGAAGACCATAGACTGGCATTATGCAAATTTGTTACAAACCTACGTAGGCTGTGCAGGAAGTAAGACTGGAATTACTGATGACCTGTTTCAGGCAGTTCAGAATCGGTTCTTTTATTTAGGAGACAATAACAATAACTTCCATTACACACATGAAAGGTAATATCCGGGAAAAAGTACAATAGGAGCACTTTAATAAACTTTTGTGAATGAACTGCAAACACCCACTCTACTCCACTCAATCCGCTGCTGTATAAAAACCTTTAGTCGTGTGGACCTCATTTCACTTTGTAAGATTTTAGTCACCTCCTTTTTTTAAAGAAAAAAAAAAAGAAGGCAACGTCTCATTGCCTCGTTATGATTGTTCCAATAAACCTCCTTAAAAGAGTAAAAAAGAGTGAATAGCACACAGTTTAGTCATACATTTTGAAAATAATTATTTGGAACATTAAGGGAACAACAAGACCCCTCAGCATTTCTACTGAAATCTGAGTGTATCTTTTGCATAGTTTCACCCTGATGCATTTTTATTGGCTGTCACATTTTTGACAGCGGAGATAAATCATCTTCCCTAATATCTTGGATTCTCTCCCTGCTTTCGCGTTCTGTTGCCAGTCTTTAGCAAGCCAAATGTGAACAGTGTGACCCCAGCTCTGCTCCCTACACCTGTTGTGCTGAATCCTGTGCTTAGACAGGTATAATGGGCTTCATTTCAAAGCAAAGACGCAAGCTCTGTTGCAAAACATAGTGAGCTGTTTGCCTAGACAGCATAGTAAGGCATTATAAACATCAAAGACCAGAAGGTTGGCAGGAATACAATGCTGCCATCAAATATATCTTATTTTGTCTAAACTTAAGGTAGCATCAAATAAATCGTTGATGGAGGGTGTAACCCCAGAATTCATTGCAAGAAGGTCAGTGAAAGCTCAGTGTTGGTGAACAAAGTGAGAGAATTGTCAGCTATAAATGTAAAAGAAGGGGAAAATGTGCCACGGTTTCCAGAACAATATTAAGCAGCACAACTGTTTTCAACATTGATAATAATAAATGTTTATTGAGCATCAAATCAGCATGTTAGAATGATTTCTGAAGGATCATGTGACACTGAAGACTGGAGTAATGATGCTGAAAATTCAGCTTTGATCACAGGATTAAATTACATTTTAACATATATTAAATGGTAACAATATTTCACAATATTATAGTTTTACTTCATTTTTTATCAAATAAATGCAGCCTCGTTGAGCTTAAGAGACTTCTTTCAAAAGCATTAAAAAATCTTAATAATTCCTAACATTTGAACAGTGGTGTAAATATGTGTGCGTGTAATGTATTGTAAAGTTTACTAACACTGGCTAACTGTAAAGCTACATTATAGGATTGTGTTTTTGCTACATATTGCTAAAAACAAAATCCCAAAAGGATGTCTGCTAGAGCAACTCATTTCTAATATGATTTATGTGTTCCTTGATTTTGGCATCAATGTCGGTGCAAAAGTGACAGTCCACTTGTAAATCCTGTCCACTGCTTTGTTAGATAAAGTTTGTAGATTTTCAACCTGACGTTTTGACCTTTTTAAGTGTTTTTCCTGTGCGATAAAAATCTGGTACCTTGGATGTGTATGCTAGTATATTACATAAGAGCCGCTTGGCATGTCTTTGTCTTACAGGAAACATTGACTCTGAACACTTTACGGTTATTGTGTAGCGGTGACTCTGATAGTCTCTTATAATTCGGAGAGGTACTCTTGAGATCTATTAGCACCAGTCAGTATTACGTAAAAGCCCAAACCAAACAAAGGCTCATCAATAAAACAATACCGCTACATAAACAATGGAAGAGCTCAGACGCGACGCTCCATAACCTTGGTTCCCACACCTCAACGCCATGCAGGAGCTACAAAAGACACGTCATCATGCTAGTTGCGCAGGGAAGGGTTTTATTTCGACAAGCCTTTCGCATGATGACAGCTTCCTGTTTGAGTAAGGATGTGCTAATTTCCCAGAGTTCCTGCAGCGTCCGTGATTTTCGCGACACACGCACAGACTTCAGCTGGGGGCTCGTTTCTTACCCTCATTTGTCACATTGGCACATCCTGGCCTTTGATTATGGCAGGCATTCATCGGTTTGTTTTAGCAGGGGAACACAGGAAAGCACAGTAGCCGGTGCCGATGCCTCGCTGTCTCTTTCTCTCGTACTATCTTTCTTTTACAGTGTCAGAGGGCAGATGACCAGCTCTTTGTTACTGTGACGAGTTCGACGGCCCCCGAAGCTTCTGAGAAACCCTCCGGTCGCGTTGGAGCGAGCGATTGAAATGTCTGTTAAAAATAGCGAGGAAGACCTTGGCCTGACGTCTCTGCTGATGCCTCGCAGAGATTTGTTTTCCTGCTAACGTTTCGTCTGCTGTGTGTCTGTCTGTTGACATCCATTAGCATAAGAATTAGCCCGCATTTAAGAGACAGGATGGAACATCTGTGTTGATGTGAATTAATTGAAATCCTGAATGCTTGCAGCAGTGCTAATTCGCTGCCTTACTAACAGCATAAGGTAGAAAAAACACTTTTTTGCTATTTAGAGATGTCTGTTTTCCGCTAATTAAGAAACAAACAAAGAACGGATGCCGCAGAATTCTTATCGGCTAATTTCCCGCTGCCGTACTGTGTTGCATATTAAGTGTCTTCGTTTGCACTCTGTCTTTTTGTTGTGGGTGCACAACAGCTCAACTGATAAGACATCCCAAAGGTCAAAATGTCACCGATCCCATAATTTCCTGTAAATGCCAAAGCCGTTCTGTGCCCGAGGTTGGCGTGCCGGCGCGGCCTCATTTATATGGGGCTTAATGGGCATGTGGGTGTCAACTAACGGGATCTGACTCTTACCTACATGTGCATTAGGCAGCTACTGATCTGTAGAGGCTCTCCGTCGGGGTACGCTTGCGAGCGAGTCTGCTTTACGCCGTGATCTATTGCCACGTTTAACTGCGGTGATCTATCGCACGGAACTGGCAGTAACGGATGAGCCGGCCGAGCTGGAAAAACTCCCTCATTTGTCTCTGTCGCGGCCGCTGAAGGAGAGGAGACGCTAATGCAGGCCGACGGCACAGAGAAGGGATATAATTATGTCTCTGTGCCTCCCCAAGTGCTCGCTGGGTACCCAGCCGTAATAAAGCCGAGCTTATACTGCGCTCCTCTCCAAATCCCTTCAGGAGCCGCAGGAGGCAGCCTGTGCTGTGTGTGCGTTCCCGACTCTCGTTGAGTACAATCCGAAGGGTTAGGCTTTCCCTTGTAGCTGGCTGTTTTATGAGCAATATGAATGTTCTGGCTAGGGGAGAGTGGGCTAAGCAGCGACACCTTTTACTTATGTGTCCCCTGGTCGAGGAGAAATGAACTAGTTAAACATTTACATGCCTAGTAATATTTTACAATGTGTGCTGTCAACTGAAATTAGAAGAAAGTGTCAGCTGGGAAATTGTGTTGCGTCAAGGGGAGCATTTAGTCATTGGGCAATACACAAATGTGTTCACGTTATCTGCATTTTCATACAAATGTAATATTTTATTTGGAGAGAAAGCTATTTGTCGATCCACTGACCCAGCTTACCCCAAACCTAGCACAATTGACCGCTTAGCTACAATTTTGGCCAACAATAGTCTCAATCTTTAGAAAACTAATAAAAATAGCGTGTGTGTGTGTGCAATCACTGGTGATCCCAGATTATTTTAGTTCAAAATATGTTTGAGCTTATATATCTCAATATTAATAACAGTCTGGTTAATTTTGAGTCTTGAACTATAAACTCTCAAGTGTTGGCTTTCTAAATGTATGTGTGTTATGTTTCTATTCAGAATTACTTATGAGCAGTAACCTTTTTATTTTGGGCATTTCATGTATGCAGCACTTGCCAAAATTGGGGGTGATGGGGAAGGGGTTACATTTTTGTACACACACAGACTTTGACATCATTTTTTTTTTTGTATTTTACCTACCAAGAAAATTAACATTCATTTACTTGCTTTTATTTTTTTTAAATAATAATCACTTCTCTTGTCTCTATTACAGGCAGCTGAATATGAGAGGCTCTTAATGGTTATTTATGAAAAAAAAAAATATATATATATATATATATATATATATATGCACCATTTACAGATCGGTGGATCTTTTCCCACATTCTCCTTTTTGGCTGAAATGCATGTCTTTAGCAACATACAGTATGAACTTTGCTTTGAGCTTATTTGGCAAGAAAGCATCTGTCAAGAGCATAAATGCAAACAGTGTGTAAATTTAAAACATAATTACCAGGAAATCGAGGGTTAATAATCCTGGACTAGTCCATTGAGGAACGCCATCATATGATTTATGCAGGAGATGAATCAAAACACAATTCTCCTCGGTATGGAGGCTGGGAAACATATGCAGGTCTGTAAATCTGTACACAACACTAGAGTGAGAAGAAAAAAACACAAGTACACACACAAACACTTTTCCTTATGTTGGCCCTGAATATTTCACTGTAGAGTGGGTCCCAAATTTCCCTTTTGCAATCTTTTGCAATGCAATATTTATTTTTGCTTAAAAAATGATATTATTAGCAAAGCATTTTGGGTAATAAACTTATTTGAACATTGATTTGAGAATGTCTCTATGCTTTAATAGCAGCACTGGAGCTGACATGAACGTGGTGATCATGTTCTCCAGCATAATTTGAGATGATTCAAAAAGCATCTTGAGTCTCAGTGGAAGCAAGAACGTTTTAAAGTCTACACAAAGAGGCAGGAGATAATCAGAGTCAGAGAATGTTAGAATGTTTATTATTAATTTCCAACTTTTTTAGTTTTTAATTTTTCAAAAGTTCCACAAACGATTTTCCACAAAATCAAAAGTATTATCTTATGTCACTGTACACCAAGCGCACATATCACTGTACACCTCGAAGCCATTAAAATATTTATATTTATGCATTTGGCTGATGCTTCTATCCAAAGCAGGGTTGTATATAACTAAAACCATTAAAAATCGTCTTAAAATAAATAACCTTTAATTGACTAAAAAATATTTTTGAAAAATGTCAAATTTATTTTATTTGACCGAAATAAAATTAATAAAAACTTTATAGACATATAATAATATCAGCTTAACATTAAAAACCTCTCATTCAGGAACTACATATTAAACACACATGCATGGTGTCGTTTATATTCCCAATTCCTGTCAGAATCTGGAAATGCTCCAAACAGAGGGTTTGAAACTCTTCAAGACGTGGCTGTAGTTGTCGGATCAGAGAAACCCATCACACAACCAATGTGACTTCACATGCTCCGGGACACTTTGAAGTGTCGGCTGACCACTTGTAGCACGTCTTAGCACTTTATTTCGCCCGCTACAAGCCCGAGACAGAGATGAAGGGCCTGTTATGTCAATTAACCAGCCCGGCTCACGCGTTTGGCTGCGATTCAAGGTTGCACGAGAGGAGGGAAGGCTAGTGTTAGAACGGTGGAGTTATTCATGTCACCGAGTATTTCCCCAACAATCGCTGCAGACCGCATGCAATCGGGCCGCAGACTGGGAGAGATTATTCCTTCGGTCCTGTAAATGTTTTGATGGATGAAGTCTTCCTGGTTTCACATCTATCTCCCAGGTCTGTGGTCCACTGAAGTTCTTGTGCAAACACAATTGGCTCTGACAAACAGGAAGGCCCTGCTGTTTTATGAGGACCTGCTAGAGCGTCTATAAAAAAAAATTGTCTTTTGCTTCTAAAATTTTGCTCCTGAGAAAAAGACCCCGTAATCTCAAATTGTGCAGATTTACCAAGATACTGAAGTCTGTGATCAAAAGTTATCACAATATGACTTCAATTATTTCTCATCTAATTCCCCAGTGTTATTTTAGTATTATATATGCTTTTATAGTAATTATTCTTAATTTTAATAATCACTTTTCACTTTTATTTTTAGTAATTTTGTTGTTTTTGTCATCTTCATTAGTTTTTTTTTTATATTTAACTTTAAGTTTCAGTAATTGTAGTACTTAAGATAAACAAGGCACCAAGCACACTCTAAAAACTAATTCAGAGGACCTTTAGTCATTACTTAAATAAATATATTGTTGTGAAATAAAAAATCAAGTTCTGAGATGCTGTTAGACTTTTTACTTGTAATTGTTATTTTATTGAGCTGGGATGACACACAAATTATGCCTATTGATTCAATATACTATCATGACTTGTCAGAGTTTAACATTTTCAGTTAATCAAAAATTAATTTAATTTTAAGTTCTGTTAATGTAAAAAACAATTTGATGACGTGTAAACGGTCCACAGTTTCCTTGTGCATGTTTAAGGCCAGAGGAGTGTGGCCACAGCTGAAACTCGTCTCGCTGAAGCGTAAGTAATTTTATGCTTACACATATTCGCATTCGCTCAGGATTCTGTTGGTGATAGCCTACTGTAACCGAATACCGAAATCTGGAAGTCTTTACTCTGAAATTTGAGCAGTGTTGATAGTATACGTTAGTCTGTGTGCCGAGGTAAAGTTAGCTAGTAGCTGTAGCCTGTCACTGATTGAGTATAGCGAACGTTATACTATTTGTTCAGATACTTTGCTCAAAACAAGTCGGAGTTATGTAGGGCCCTATGAATTCCGTTTTAGTTTTCCAAATTTCGTTTTTATTGTTTACAATTGTGACAGGCGCCCGCGCATGTTACTGAGAGAGAGAGAGAGAGACCCTCCTCCGGCCGCGCGCGCGCATTCTCACAGTCTTCAAACTGTCTTGCTCTCCCTCCCTCCCTCGCGCATGTTAACGTTAATCAAAATTGATATTACGATCAAAATCAATAGAGAATTGACACGATAGTAATAGGTCGGAAGTCCGAAGTTTCACGTTAAGCATTCAGAGATTTTTTTTCTCCTTGAGTTACCGCTGGGTGTGAATTGTACTAAAATAACGTTGCCTTATCTTCTCTGAAAAGCGTTCCGCACATTCAGCTGACGAACGAAACCTATCCAGTGATGAAATGTTTTCTGTGTTCAAACTTCACAGAGGCAATTTATGAGATCAATGTAGATCGGAGGAGAACAAAAAAGTGTTGGCTGATTTTTATTGACAGATTGTCACACTCTACAGCCAATGATATCGTTAACAGTGTGTGCGCGCCTGTCCAATGACAGTGTAGTGACCATACATTTCAATTGAATGTTTGATTTGAAGTGATAAGTACACAGGTTGATTTCTAAGAAAATGTATGCTTTACATTGTATTAGAAAGGACATGGTAATACAGTTCATTTAAATGTTTTGAAAGGGAAATATATTAAAAGATGAATGTTACATGTATGTTTAAAAGAGTAATCAACTTCAAATCAAATCAAAAGGGCTCAACTTAACTCTTGCAGAGATCAACTTAATTATTAAGTTCATGTTACTTAGAAATGTGTTTTATTGTGGCCAAAAAACTGCTTCACCTAACTTAAAACATTATGTTGGATCAACTTAATTACTTGCATTCATGTTGAAAATTATTAAGTTCATGTTACTTAGAAATGCGTTTTATTGTGGCCCAAAAAAAGTAATTCACCATACTCAAAACATCGCTTTGAATTAATGTAATTCTGCCAGTAGTCTTAACATAAAAATTCTAGTGGAAAACGTTAACATATTTTTTTTTGTTGACCCAATGTTTTATTTTTTAGAGTGCACCATTTCAAAGTTTTTCATCCAATATTTCTATTTTATTTTATTCCATTTCAGCTTTGGTTTGATTTCCAAAAACATTTTTTTTTTTATATATATATAGTTTTAGTTAACAATAACAACACTGAAATTCTCCAAAGACCAAATGACCTGAACTGCTATACACATTCATTGTATAGCTCTGTAATATTACTCTATGTCAACTATTGTCTCATTTCTTATTTCTCCTAAGGAATTTTAGGAAAAACATCTGAGACAACATTGATATCTTAAATAAACTAAACTGAGCAATCCATTAAAAGGATAGTTGACCTAGAAGTGAAAATTCTGGCATCTGCAGAACATAAAATAAGATATTTTGAAGAACACTGGGAAAGAAACAATTTTGGACCCCATTGACTTCCATTATATGAATAAAATAAAATAAAAATCAATAAAAAATCTAAATATCTTGTTTTTTGTTCCACAGAATAAATGAATATCATGTCGCTCCATCATTTTTGGAACGACATGAAGGTGAGTAAATTATGACAGAATTATTATTTTTGAGTGAACAATACCGCCATGTTTCCTGAGCCACGAAAGAGCAAACTTTGAGCAATGGTCTCTCTTTCTGCTCTGTGATACAGGAACTATCTAGAGGAGTTTATCTGCAAAAATAAATATTATGCAAACATACTTTCCTAATAGTGTCAGACATGAGCCAAACTCTGATTAAGCTCTGACCGAACCGTTACCTCGACCTCATTCATAATCCTCCTCCAGAACCATTTACCTGGAGAGCAGAGCTGACCTGCAAAGACAAGAAGCATCATCATTAATACAAACCCCTGCGAGAATGAACTCACTCGCACTCAGTTTGCTGATGAAGAATATTCGGGCCGTTCGGCCAATAGGTGTTAAACTTTTACTAATATGTCCAGGATTGTGTCTTCCCAACACGAAAATCCTGCCAAACATGGAAATTACACGTCAGCTTTTGGAGATTAATGAAAGCGATCTGAGATAAATGCATGTGAAGGGATTATACTCACTATAAAAGGCTCATCATTCTCATTAAGCCACAGTTGTGCTCTTTTAATTGGAAACTTAACAGATGCACATAAAACATCTGCTCAGTAGTGAACTACTCCAAATATATATCTTGTCTTTCATTGAGACACTTTGTGCATTCACAGGTCATCTGGTTTGAGGTCTAAGCAACTGGTGACTGTCAGAATACACAGAGAAGATCTGAACCTGCCATTGGAGGAAGATGAAGAGGAGCAGGAAGAGAGAGTGCCATCCATCCATCCATCCATCCATCCATCCAAGTAAAAAATAAATCATTTGTTGGCTACGATACAATAAGTTTCCCTTTGCTTTCTGCAACATGAACTAACAATGAAACATGTCTAAAGCATTTATTAATCTTAGTCAATGTTAATTTCAACATTTACTAATATATATTTAAAATCAAACTTTTTATCTGTTAATATTAATCAATGGATTTGAGATAAAATGAACTAACAATGAATATCTAACAAAGATTAATAAATCCTGTAACAAATGTATTGATCACTGCTAATGTTAGTTAATGCATTGATTAACGTTAACTAAACGGACCTTATTGTAAAGTGTTACCAATTTATTAAATATTAAATAGGTCACGTGTTGTCTTGGGAAATCAATGGGATTATTAATGATATCCTCTCTATTGCCATTAGTTGTTCTGATCAAAGTAGGCCTTTACTTTTAATTTGACAAGAAAAAGAAAAGCCTTAATTAAATCTGTTCATCATATTATTATTTTTTTGACAGGGACAAAGGACAGTAAGAAACTGTCCCAGAATTAGCTACAAAGCAAAATTTCATCTGCAGTCCCTGGTTCATTTAAAGCAATCTCTTCAGAAAATTTTGACTAAACTGCTCAATTCATATGGATTAGTTTTACTATCTCTTTATTAACTTTTTGAAGTGTCAAAGTGTCAGTTGTGTAGCTGTCAATGGAGGGACAGAAATCTCTCAGATTTCATAAAAAATATTTTCATTTGTGTTCCGAAGATGAATGAAAGTCTTACGGGTTTGGAACAACATGAGGGTGAGTAAATGATGACAGATTTTCTAGAGCTAACCCTCTAAATCAGAGTATCACATGGCATACTACAGGCACACTCTGGTGTATAATATAACATAATAGATTTTGTTGTTAAAAATAATATTTTTTTAATATTTGTTAACCTCTGTAATAGTTTAGAGTGCCTTTGCATTGATCAAAATGCATTCATATCATTTATAAAGTGTCATTCTCTTCTAATAACTGTGAAAGATCTAAAAAAGTTCTTTCATGTAGCCTAATGAACTCACATGTGGTCCAAAGCTAACATTTGTATGTGATTCTTACAGTAGATAACGATGCTTTTGGGAAGCATTTTGGGAAGATTAAGTGCACTAATGTTGTTCTTAGTGCTTCTGGAAACCCAGCCCAGTTTTGTTAATTCTTTATGAAGATAAAAATGGGTTTTGCGCATTGCTGTTAATGATTGTTACCCACCCAGCTGACGCGAAATATCACTGGCACTCTCGCGACATGAGAACACGAGACAGGAGACGTGTCCAGTTGTCCCCTGAAGCAAGCAAGTGTTGGTATCTTGGCTGTGTCCCGTCAGGTTAGCCTAGTGGGAGAGGACAGCCCGGCCGAGCTGCTGATCTGGGGCAGCTTGGCAAATATCCGCCCCCAGAGACGGTGTGTGTGTGTGTGTGTGAAGGACTCGACTGGGCTGCCCGTGAGAGTGCTTGAGGCACTTTACCTTCTTTACCCTCTGCTGGAACACATGAACGTGTTGTGTGTCATGTTCCATAATTCATGCACGTCCCTCTTGCTCTCACTGGATCTCCCTCCTTGGCAGATTGCCGTCTTCTGTCTGTCTGAATGACAGATATGAATTACAGACGTGCCACAGGACGTCCTCAATGGTGCATTCCTCACTTAATGCTGAGCTCTCAATGAAACCTGTGTGCAATCATTCATTATTTTGGTTCTTTGTTCAGTTCTCAACAGTCTTCTAGATGTATCAAAGACCAGACGAGGCCAGAAATCCCACAGACTTGCACTGAAGGACCTGAGCCACATCTAGCAACACAATGGTGGCAAAATCTTCTTAATGATATAAATATGCTAGATTTTTTCATGCAATCATCAGTTTCAGTGATGCCAACTATTTTCAAAGGAAAGGAGCTAAAAGCCTGCTCAGGAAGTAGCTAAATGTCGCTAGATGACATCCTGTAATGTGCTAACTGTCTTCACTTTACATCTGTTTTCTCTCCTAATCCATGCTCACATATATTTATTGCTGAATGTCCAATAAAGCTGTTCTCATTTACATATTTTCTGTCAGACAGTGGACAGAGAATGAAATAGAGACTGACTACGTTAACCAGCAGTCCAAAAAGTCGCTAGATTTGTAGCTAATCGCTAGTTTTTGATAGGAAAAAAGCTAAAGGGGTCTGAAAAGTGACAAAGTCTCCAAGTTGGCAACACTGAGCAGATTGTCTCCCAAACTTTTTAATAAGGAATTTGTGTTGGGTTTGTGTTTAACTAAATGTATGTTTGTTGTATTTGTTTATTAATTGATAAGTAATTAGAAATGTAACCAAAGTTACATATTAACGTGTTTACATCAAATAACCATTATTAATGTATAGATAGCACAGCCCTTGTGAAAAAGAAGTGTACACGTTTTTTTATATATATATATATATATTTGAACTACACTACAAGTGCACATTCAATAAAAGTCATTCATGTACTTAAGAGTCATTTATATAATTTTAAATTTCACTTGCTTTAATATTGGAGTGACAAATAGCGTCTTGACTGTAGCTTTGGGTGAAGTTGACTTCATTAAATTGTATCACTATGACCCTCATGTTTCTTTCTTCTGTTGAAAAGAAGATATTTTAAAGAATGTTGGTAACCAACTGATTAGCAGTTGACTCTATTGACTTCCATAAAAAAATAAAAATAAAAAAAAAACGATGGAAGTCAACTGTCTTGTTACCAGCATTCTTCAAAATATTTTGTCTTCAACAGAAGAAAGAAACTCATACATGTTTGGAACAACATGAGGGTGAGTAAATGACAGAATTAAAAAATTTCGGTGAAATGTCCCTTTAAAGAGCAACGATCGGACCCCCTGCAGAACTGCTTCCTTAATACAATGATGGTGAGAAAAGAAATGCAAAAGTAATATTCAGTTACTTTTTGAAGAGTAATGCAACAATGTCCAGCCCTGGTCCTAACACACTCTTTGTTCATATTGATGTGTGTGACGTGAGATCATCCCCCTCTCTCTTTACAGTCGCAGCACTTGCCGAAAGCGCATTGCTTTTCCATTTCATCTGGGATGATGTGCTCTCTCCTCTCTCCGTGAAGACATTCCTGACGGCCGAGGTAACACAGATTTACCCTCTGCACCACAAATGTGTTTAGAAAAGATATGATATACGGGGCCCAGCGTTTTATGACTGGAGCTGTTCATTACATTCCTGAAGTGGCAGCATATCTCAGCGAATACTGGTCTCCTTCACCTCCCAACCTGACCTACGTGTGTCCTCCCAGATCAACAGTCAATTACGGTCTCTCTCGTGCGCTCGCTCTCTCACTTTCTCCCTCAGAGAAGAAAGGAAGTTTTTGGGCCGGCCGCGGTGCCACTGCCTGGCTAATTAGAACCAGGGTCTGTTAAAACGAGAGCTTTAGTAAAACATGCAGTAAAACCCTGAAGGCGAACCATAAACTAACCCATTTCTTTCATTCCTTCAGAGGGGACTCGGTCCGAAACCTGGGCGTAAACTTTTACGAGCACCCCTGGGGTCACCAGTAAACCCGTTAATAGAGATGAGATATGAGGGCTCCCAATGGCCTCCCATTTCGTTTCTTTTTCTGTTTTCTTGTGTTTTTTGTGTTCTTAAGGAGGGTCAAGTGCTCGGGTTCTAGCTCAGGGTTTCTTAGAGGAGCAGCACCATATACAGTATATGCAGTATATGTATATGTCTGTACAGTATATATATATATAGTATAAACCTAAACCTACTATCATATAGTACATGGGAATCTTCATTTTCAACTATATTTTACTTGATGTAGAAAACAAATTTATAATAAATATTTGAATGTTTTAAAATGTAATGATCTGTCAGAAATCATTATAATATGCTAATGTGCTCAAGTAACATTCATTTTAAAAGCAGTTGTGCTGTTTTCTTTGATGCATATGTTCAAAAGATCATCATTAATTTAATTGTGCAATATTATACATTTATTTACTGTCACTTTTAATGCATTTAATGCATCCTTGCTGATTAAAAGTATTGGTTTCTTTCTTTAAAAAAAAAAAATCTTACTGACCTCAAACTTTTAAAGAGTAGTGTGCTGTATATTAGTTATTTAAATGATTACTAAGAAAACTATACCAAATGAAGACATTGTTGTGTGTAAAGTTGTGAATAAACAAAAAGTGTCTTTAGAAGTAAAAAATAAATAATAATAATAATCTCAGGCCATTCACACACTGTCTGAAATCATTTTTAATTGTTGGGTGTACTGTAAATGCAAACAGACATCTCATGAAAAAGATGGTACTTCAAGCTTTTTCAACAATTTTCTAAATGGTCAGGAACATCATTTTTAATCAATTTACATATGGGTTGCAATGATTGTGTTTGGTCCAAAAATTATAAATAGCCTACTATTTATTTAGTAATGCCATTCAGTGGCATGTAAACTGAAGACTTATTATTTTGTAAAAGCTTAGTAAAAAAAAAAAAAGAAGGCATTTTTAGTGCTTAATTTGTCTCTAATTTGTATTTGACTACATTTTGACAGAACGCACACAAACACCCTTTTCAGGCCCGAGGGGGAATTTAAAGCCCTGATCGGAGTTACACCCAATCTATTAGCACAGGAATGATGATGCCGTTGAAAAAGCTGACAAAACAATTTGTTAATATTATAAATGATAATGATTTTTTGGCGGTCACATTGCCCCCGGGCAACAAAAACACACCCGAACGTCACGTCGCAGGGTTTATATGTCTGCGTTAGCGTTGTCACGAGGGCAGCACGCTTCATATTTCAGAGCTGTGCTAACTTTCTCGGGTTACCGCGTATCCCAGGCTTTCCTACCCCTCAGACCACCCCCGATTAATCTTCCCCTCGTAGCGCCTTTATAATTTGCCATTACAAAAGCCATTAAAGCGCAGTCTGATTCAGGCCCCCGGAGGATATTCTAGCTGAGAGATCGAGAGGCTCCTAGAGGCCCCTGGCGGCCCTTTGCACCTCGGACGAGCCCCGAGTCGAGCGGACAGGTCCTTAAAGCTGGGTGAAAAGATCAGCCAAAAGAAAACAAGCATGATTAATGAGAGAAAACGAGGGCCCTTTGCTTTCTTTCATCTGCTCTGATTCTGGTCTTCGGTGAGCCATTAACCCACAGGACAACTGTCCACCGGAACGCTGAGAAATGAGCTCCCTGCGCTCGGTTCAGGCAAATGTTTATGCCTCACAAATGAAGGTGGAACCGAGGGACATTCAAGAGGTGGAAGAGCGTGGAGGAGAGAAAAACAAAACTCGACTGACCGCTTGGACCCAGAGTTGAACCGATGTCATTAGTAACGGTCTTGCGGGCTAATCGCTAATTCTCTTTTCGCGCGACAAAGCTGAGAAAAATCGGCTGTGGAAGTGAAATAGCTTCATTTGTGGGCCATTTGAAATGAACCGTGAGGTTACAGATCATGTAGTCTACAAAATAATCACAAATCAGAACATTAAACAGTGGGTAAAGCACTCTGAATTGATGTTGTTCATTTGCACACAGTGTCTGTGTTGATTTAGCACTCGATTCACTGCAGGAATTATGCAAGTGATGTGCAAGAATAGATTTTCAGGATATTTTTAAATACATTTTTAACTAAGCAATTTATTGAAGATGCTTGGAACATAGTTAGAATTTTTTTTTTTTAATGCATTGAGGGAAAGCGCTCCAGCAACACTTCTGGTCAAGAACTTTATTATAATATGAAATTATGTAGAAAAAAATCAGTTTTTGACCACAAGTGTTGCTGTATCTCCTTCCCTCAATAATTTAGTCTCAATATATGCGCCAATACATGCAGGCTAGAATTATGAGATATAAACTCGCAATTATGATATATAAACTCAGAAATTTGTAAAAATTGCAAGATATAAACTTATATACAAATTGTATATCTCAGTTCTGAAAAAAAAAAAGTCATTGTGAGATAAATTCACAATTTGGAGGAAAAAGACAGATTTGTGACTTTATGTCACAGAATTGCAACTTTAGTTCTAGAATTGTGACTTTATATCTCGCATTTCCGACTTGTTTTTCTCAGAATTGGGAGATATAAACTCGCAATTGCAAGTTATAGATATAAAAATATATTTATATACTTTCTATCTCACTATTCTGAAGAGAACCTCAGAATTGTGAGGGATAATTTCACAATTTCTGACTTAATTTCTCAGAATTGAAACTTTATTTCTAGAAATGCGACTTTATATCTTGTATTTCAAAAAAAAATCTCTCAAAATTGGTAGATATAAACTCGCAATTACGAGTTATAAAGTCAGAATTGCAAGACAAACTGGAAGTGCTGAGTAAAAAAGTCGTAGTTGTGAGATATAAACTGGTAATTGTGAGAGAATTTTTGAATTGTGAGAAAAAAGATGCAGTGACCTTTTTATTTATTTATTTTACTTCCTGACGGAAACAAGCTTCCATAAGTAATAGCACAGTGCACATTTAGCACTGATTATGTGTGACTATAATAAGCCTAGTTGACAGTGAGCTCATTGAAGTGCAACTGTTTTTGTGTTTCTACTTCCAGTTTAGTATCTTTCATCGAATTGCTGCATTCAAATGATTGAATTTCTTTCTCCATGTTTGAACATCCATGAAAACAGAAATAAAGTTGTGAGGCCGAGGCAGACACACACACACACACACACACAGGGGGTGTAAATATGGCTCTCTGTGCTAAGGGTCTGTGTGCGGGTACGGTTCGCAGCAAGTCCAGCCGCCCGCACCTGGACTGGGGTGAAACGGAATATGAGCTGAACTCTGCATCTCTGAAGGCGAGGCCTGCCAGCGAAGAGAGAGGAGTTCGGGGTCAGGGGAGAGAGAGAGAGGGAGAGAGAAAAGGTCACTCACACAGACAGTTTCACACAGTAATGTGTTTCAAAGCTGTTCCCTCTGCAGGAGAAAGAAACACTCGATCACTTTATATCACTAGAAATCTTGAGGCCTCTCGCTTACCCTGCACTTTTCACATTGGTGAAAAACTTTATGTAGCAATGTTCAAATGTGATTTAAAAGAACCTGACCATTTTATATTTCAGCTTTTGCAAATGTACCTATGACAAATGGCTTGCAGATCTTAAAAAATGGCCTTCATAAATATGAAATTGGGCTGTCACGCTCAGTGCAACACTGAATTTCTTTCTTTCTTTGTCTGGATCTAAACAATGTCATTTAATCTCATGAAACCCCACAAATTCAATCTTATGAGAGATATCTTAATGATGCGAAAGTTTGTTTCCGTCCTGACAGCTCTGGCTACAGGAGAGAGCTCTCGGCCTGCTGGGACAGGGGAAATAATCGTTCATTAACCTTTGAACTGGAGAAGGCGTCAATTCAGTCAGGCTTCAGCCGACACACACACACACACACAAACACATTCCCTGCAGAGAACTTTGCAAACATGTACTTTACATTTCATATGAGACCATAAACTTTAACACTTTACAATAAGGCTTGATTTGTTGACATCAGTTAACTCATTAGATAGCATAAACTAACATTGAAAAATACTTATAAACAAGCATTTATTAATCTCATTAAGTCAACATTGCAAGATAGAAACTTATATATAAACTTTAAATCTCAATTCTGAGAAAGAAAAAAAGTGAGAAATAAGTTTGCAATTGCGAGAAAAAAGTCAGAATTGTGAATTTATATCTTGCATTTCAGATATTTTTCTCTGAATTTGGAGATATAAACTCGAACAAGCATTTATTAATCTTAGTCAGTGTTCATTTTAACATTTATACATTATCAAAATCAAAAGTTATATCTGTATATATTATTATTTAATGGACCTGAGCTAACATTAATTAATAATGAACAGTATATTTTTATTAACTAACATCAAGGAAGATTAATAAATACTATAACAAATGTATTGTTCATTGTTTGTTAATGCATTAACTAATGGGACCTTATTGTAAAGTGTTACCCCATAAAGTCACAATCTGATCGAATGTTTGTTACTTTTTCAAATATCCTTTTACAGAAACATAAGAGCGATTAGAGCAAATATGGTATATTCGAGAACCGCTGTCAGACGTGCCATAAACATGCTCAAATTGATTTTGAAAATGGAATTACCATGGGAAAAAAATGATGTTGTCGAAACTGATAGTTCTAACTTGAAATTCTGATTGGATGATCCACACACACATTAACTCTACCCATAAACCTACTCATTACAGAAAACCTTCTGCAGTTTTACATTTTCAAAAAACATCAGTTCATATGATTAATAAACTGTTTTCCTCATGGGGACCAAAACAATGTCTCTATAGGGACAAGGATTTCCGGAATAGGGAATATAGGGAATAGGGTTTACCTGGCCACACCCACACACACACACACACACACACACGTTAGTAATATTTCAGCAATGCATTTTTCTTTTTGAAAACACAGAATCTTTATGATCGATTCTGTGCTGTGACCATAATGGTGAATATTTATGAAAATTTTTGCCTTTTATTTTATTTACAGCAATGAATGACACCTCAAATAATGCAGCTTGTTAAGAAAATGTTCGCTATAAAATCCCACGGTTACATTGAAGAAGGGGCCTGAGCAACATCTAGAGACCAGAATATCACAGAGACCAGTAAGCAAACATCTACAACAGCATAGCAACTGAATAGCAATGCCCTAGCAACCACCCACAGCATCCTAGCATCCTAGGTGAAGACTTTTGCAAAGGCAAGCACCACTAAAAACCTTATTTTTTATGATATACTGTCCCCAAGTATTAGTTTAGACACAAGCCTGAAAAATCGTCATGGTGGTTTCTCTGCAGTTAAAACTGAATTCCTGCTGTTTGCGCCATTGATTTTGTTGTCATTTCTGTCTGGAGAGCAGACATAGTTTATATCTTTCCCTCTCACAGTAGCTATAAACATCGACTGACCCCGGCCCTCGTGCTGACATTATAAAGAGTGTGGCGGTAGTCATGTGTGAGTCAGTGTTGTGTAAAAACAAACCAAATGCCATCGAGTGTGTCAGTACCGTAGCCGTCCAGCGGAGCTGTTAGCAACCGCTTCAGACGCTCAGCAGAAACACACCGCGTGACATTTCCTACAAATGGAAAGAGTGCAAGAACAAAAGCACATCCTGGAGGAAATGGCAGATTTTTTGACTCCGTTGGCCCGTTAGAGAATGGCTTTCATCGATTTGGACCATGAAGGCCGAGCAGAACGGTCGATGCTCATGTTTGCTTTACACTAACTTGCTATTGAATGGTTGGAGAACATGATTGAGTGTGTATTGCTTTCTTCAGGCTTTCTGGCTTGCCAATATTGAGTTATTTCTTTTGCATGGTGTGTCCATATGAATAGCCATATTCATTTGGACATGTCCATATGTCCAGATTTAGCGTGGATCTGATGTCACAATCACTGGAGACTTGAGTGTCTTCTGTCTGCTGTATAAACAGTATAGTTACCTAGAAATACTCAGATATTAAGACACTTAATATTCAGTAATATTGTTTTGACTGCACTGACACAATCGGATGATCTGAATGATGACACTATTGTCTTCTGTAGAGCTGCTTAAAGCTGAAATTGAACTCATTTCTTAAGTGATGAACTCAGTTATTAAACTGAACTAAATCAACATTGAACTGACCTGAGCTGAATAATGAAACTATTGTCTTTTCAGAGCTGCTTTACAGCAAAATTTGAATTTGTCTCATATTTAATGAAGTTTGCATCATTGATTCTGTTATTTTCCTCTTTACCACTGTAAAGCTGCTTTAAAACAATCTGTATTGTATAGCGCTATAGAAATAAAGGTGACTTGACCGGCATAGCTTAATGTCAGTCATTTAAGCATCGGTTTTGTCTAAAATGTGTTTATATAGAAAATATTTGTTGGAATATTGTTTATATTTATGTGGATAATTTGGTTTTGGAAGAATTTGATGAGAAATGTTTGAGCTCACTTTGACTTTTGATCTCAGACTTTGATATCTTGGCTAATCGGAGCATATAGTTTGTGATACTGTTGAGATCTTTGCTCACTGTTTAATCTCAATGTGGTCTTGAGAATCAATTGAGATAGTAATGAGATCTCATGGGTACATGTCACCACCTTGTATCAATCCACATCGGATAAACTGGAAGTGACACGGAGAAAGGGGCTGCTGAGGTGCAGCTGTGGATAACAAAGCTGGTTAATTATTCAGGAGTTTGTGATTAAAGGGAGGATGTGCCCTTTTTTTATTAGAGCTGGGGTAATTACTGCAGAGCCCTGTGTCTGTCCAACAAGAGCTGTAACGTGGTTAGAGATGATTCCCAAATGTAATTGTTGAAAGCCAATATCCTTCAATGGAAACATAAGTGAGATTTAAGCAAAACGTTTTGACATATTCATGATCTTCTGTTAAATATGCCCGTTTCCTGTTCAGATGTATTTTGAAAAATGCATTTACCATGAAAAAAAATATTTTATATAAAACTGATAGTTCTGACTCTGACATGTTCTCTATGCGTTAACATAAAGTTATATGTTGTTCGGCAGCCATTATCAGCATACAGTTAGGACAAACTATATTACTTAAGTAAATAAACAGATAATAATAATGTAATGAAATTAATCAAATGTAAGTATTTAATAAACATTGGTATCTTTTATTATATTGCTCTTACCTCCATTTTATAAAATCCTTTATTTCAAAAATCACTGTAACATATGCCATCTAGTGGTTTATTGGCGCAGAATTCATCCATAAAAATTCTCCTCACCTGTTGCATGTTTGTTAAAGGTACACTATGTAACTTCTAGCGGTTAAAAAAAAACTGAACAGAAGAACATTGTTTTGGTTATGCTTCTGCTCTGCGTGACTGTGCGGATGATTATGGTTATCCTACTGGTCATAAAATATTCACTATGGGCTTAAGAGATATAACCAGTATAGATGGAAAAGATCTCAAGCTGATTAGATGAAGACGTTACTGTACCATTAATAGACATGATACTTCCCTGAAAATAAAGTCCAGCACAGCGCTACAACAACCATAATGAAATGACCCTACACAATAGATCATGCTTTACAATCAACTCTGTTAGAGAGCTAAATATCGCAATTTAAATGTTCAATAAAATACCTTACTCACCTGTTGAGCAACAAAAACACTTCTTGATTTTACAACATCTCAAATCCTTCAGTTCCCGCCATCTCTGAAAAGCCAAGCCAAGCCGATGTTGATTCTTGTTTTATTACGAGCTCTGTCTTGTTCTCTTTTTGCCAGCAGACTCTCCTCTGTTCTGCAGTTGTTTGATTCAGATGATTCCCTGGAATTCAGTGTTTGAGATTTAGCAGCTCCATGTCAACTTGTCTTGCTTGTTGTGACAACTAACGTATGCCAGTCACACACCAGACACACGTCAAAGTATCCGGAGCAACTTTTCTCTATTTACGGATATGATGAGACACACGCGAGTGACATACGTACGCAATTTCCCGCAAAAAGCATCCTTCTCTGTCTAGAATATAAACACTAATAATAGGCTTACCATAGTGAATCTTAACCTGCAAGTTAAGACAAAAATACATTTTAGAAGAAGGATTGATGATGTATTGACTCATTATTTAAATTTTGTTCATTTTGAACAGAAAACTTGCATACTCTAATTTTTATACTAATTTGAAGTAAGACTCTCTCACATTTTTAGAATCCACTCCACAGAATTTACCTCAATTTTAGGATGGATAATAAGGATAAAGACTGGGTCATACTTCTTGCCTTATTACTGTGTTTTATTGAAGAAGAAAAAAAAAATTAACACAGGAATTGTCTTTTAATTAAGAAGGATTTAAAAAAACAAACAACAGCTGTATAAATAGTATGCTTTTAATTTTTATGTAGATGATGTAGTAAATTATGTAGACTGCATATAAATGACAGCTCATATAAACTGTTTAAATGTCTCCAGTGTCAAGTCAGTGATCATACAATGGCTGGATGTGTTTTGATATTCCATCTTTCACTTCCTTCGTTTAGCACTCGCTCTTTCTCGTGCAGTTCGGGAACTCTAATGAGTATGTCAGGCTGCTTGCGAGTGTGTGTGAAGCGTTTTGTCATCACCGTGTGTGTATGAAATGTGTCTGAGCTGATCTTCCTGTCCGTTTGCAGTCTCTACATCACCAGAAGAAAGGCAGGAGTTGCTACCAGATGGTTAAACAAACACATCACCCAACTGCACATAACTCAGACCCAGTTAGTGTGCGCTGTCAAGGGTTCGAGGGGAAGCAGAGGGACGTCCTCCTCCTTTCCTCTCTCCTCGTTCTGCGCTCCTTCCTTCCCATTACACACTTCAGGGGAATGAAAACAGGATGGGAAAGATGGAGTGGAATCCATCGCTGTGTGTATTTAATTGTAATCAGCGAGCACATTTGTCCATGTTAGCGGCTCTCTGTCCCAGGTGTGTTGAATAAGGAGCACATCTGGGAACGCATCGCTGCGAGTGTGTGGGTGCGTGTGGAGATAAAGGGCTTGGTGGGGAAAGTCCTGTGTGTTGAGAGATGGAGGACTGGTCTCTTAGTAAGCGTGTGTATGGGGAATCATTGAAGACCCGGGGGGCAGAGGTTAAGAGTTTGCAGGTCATAAGATCACTGCGTTTTACTCTCCCTTTGCCTCATCTCTCTCTAAAAGCTCTCAGCGGCTCCCTTATGAGAGTCATTTGTTACTGCAGGCCTCCCGGTTTATCTCTGCTCTCCCTGTTTTTAAATGAATACACACACACATGCACACCAGTGTTGGGGAAGCTGCTTATTAAGTTACAAGCTACTCGTGATTTAACAATAGTCAAGCTGCCATTTTAGTTTTTAACTACAATACACGTTACAAACAAAACAGGTTTTTCACAGAAATTGTTATCACCTTCATGTCGTTCTAAACCTGTATGACTTTATTTTTAATCTTTGATCTATTTTCTACAGCAATAGCCGTGGCCGTCAAGCTCCAGAAAGGACCGAACAGCATCTTGAAGTTGTTCATACGGCTTGTGTTCCAAGGCTTCGGAAATTCATGCAATAGCTTTGGTTGAGGATGCTGTGAAAATCTTCTCATCCGCTGCAGATCTCAAATCTCATTCATAATTTACGTATGTTATGGCACATCACATTTGCCAAAATGAAGGTGAGTAAATACTGTTTTTTAATTGAATTATTCCTTTAAGGGAATGTATAAGAGTCAGTGGTTTGCATATATTTATTCAAGAATACAGTAAAAACAGTAATATTAAATAACTCTTTTCTATTTGAATATATTTTAAAATGTAATTTATTCATGTGATCAAAGCTGAATTTTCACTGTCTTCAGTGTCACATGATCCTTCAGAAATCATTCTAATATGATGATTTGCCACTCAAAAAAAAAATGATTATCATTATAATATTTTGGTAGAAAACGTGATAGTTGTTTCAGGATTCTCTGATGGATATAAAGTAAGAGCAGCATTTATTTGAAATAGAAATCTTTTGTAGCATTATAAATGTCAGTATTATCTGGCACATAGCACATTAGGTTTACAAATAAATGTACTCCAAATACAATAACAAAAACAGAAACATGCACTACATAATACATTATGAAAAATCCCATGCTAATGAAAAAAGTTAGCTAAAGTTCATTTAGCGTTCTATTCAGTGAGGACAGGTTGCTTATGTGAGCAAGTGCCTAATCTATGGTTTGTTTGTCTGTCTTATAATAATCCTGCGTGTTTGATTACAAGTGTTAGTGGAATTTGGCTTCCCTTTAATTCATCATTGTTCCTCATTGGACGTTGGACATTGGCGTGAAAGTTGATTCTCACAGTAATGCTGAAGAATGTCAGATATGCATTGCGTTACCTGCTCATGCGTTTTCTCTTTTAACAGCAGTGCACGCTGGGTGAAGAGGAGGAGCGATCATTATTATCACACGTCTCAGTCCACACCTCAACACAGGCTCTGGGACGGAGAGATGCTCTAATGTGAATTACACTGGACTCTTGGTATGTGTAAAAGACATCTGAAGTTCAAACGCAGACCAGGCTGTCACTCCTACGGCTGCTGAAATGCGATTGGCAGAGGAGGATCCGGGGGGAGGGAGCAGAGGTAAACCAGATGTGTCTCCCTAAGAGAGAGAAATAAAAGTAGCTCCTCAGTTGTAAGATATTTCCCTCGTTTCACAGATGGGTGACGTCCTTCTCATTTTTTGAGAGTGCTGCAATGATGGACATAATGCAGGCTGCATTTAGTCAAATTAAAATGCACGTGTCTTTGTTTGCATGCACTTCCTAGATTGTTTATGAATTTAATGCATCCAAAATGGCGCAACTATTGCTTGTTATCTGTCAGTCGCCGTGACTGAACTTCACTACAGACATCGACATCATAGAGCAATAATTGCGTGGTTTTTATTTATTTATTCATTTATTTATATTTGCTACTGTTTGGCCGTGCATGAATATATTTTATTTTATTTATTATTTTATATTATATTTGATGATTGTTTTATTTTATTCCATGTTATTTTATATATTTATTTATTTTTCATTTTTCATTTTTTTTTATACTATTTTAAATCTTAAATTCTCGAGTCTTTGATGTCTCAGCTCAGGAGCGTCACTAGTGAAGGGTTTGGGGCTGTGAGCCTTCTTGTGGTGCCATCAACCAAACAGCATCGTCATGATGTCATTTTTCTGCATGCTCAGGAATAAATTGAATTTATTGCTGAGATAATTGGTTCAAAAAGTTCTGTGATCCCTTGAGCAAAGATCCCTTAAGCTAACGGATAGCCTTCTTTAGATATAATGTCTTTGGGGGCTATATTGAGAAGCAGCATAAACTTATTCTATTTTCAGTTCTCTCTCTCAGGTCAACTATTGACAAAAATGTTTTGCTGAGCAAGAAAGTTAAACTAACATTTATAGCTAGCTACCTGTTAATCTGTCAACGTCTGTACCTGAATAATAGCATAACTGACTTTTGAAGGAAACTCTATCACCCCCTCGAGTACTGAGGTTTGTTACCGTCACAGTAATGCAGTGATGCATGTTAATACAATAGGGCTCTGTGCTGGCAGTGAATTGGAAAAGCATTGATTTCTGTGTATGTGTAGGCCTACTTTGTTTCTGTTCTAAGAACCCATTCACTCTTTTCACCAAACGCATACAAAACTTTCCAAATTTTACCAAAGAGCATTTCATACATGCACACACTGTCATTGGAATCGGTCTCCTGTTTGGTCAAGTTAGAAGTATGTCATTTATCTCTTGCTAAAAAGCTTGTTTTTGTTGTCAGTGAATGACAAATGATCTGACGGTGATTTTATCTCTAGCTGTCATGAAGTTAAAAGCTTATTTTTGTTGGACTTTATTTTTGTTCAGTTTGCCTCCAGGGTGTTTAGCTCATTCATTTGCGCTTTTACCTTTAGCTGTACGTGCGAATAAGACTCTGCCTCAGATGTCTTTGACACTGGAGGTACAAGATGTGTGAAGCTATCAATGAAACATCTGGGACTTAATCAGTATACAAATGAGCAAAAAAAAAAAAAGTGTTACAATTGCCAAAATGAGATGCCAAATTCAAGGGCCAAAACTAAGAAAAGTCATTAAAGTGCCATATTTTGTTATTTTAAAGGTTCCTAATTTTGTTCCAGAGGTCGCATACAATAGTTTTGCATTGATGCAAAAAAAATTTTTTAATTTTTTTTTAATATACAGTACATTGCAGCTCTTTTGTCAAAGTGTCGGATTCGGTCTCTCTTAACCCCTCCTTTCCGAGAGCTTCCTCTACTCTGATTTGTCAGATGGTCCAGTCTGTTGTGATTGGTCGACCATTTACAGTGTGTGTCAGAAAACAAATTCTCATTACCATATCTGAAATTCATCTTCGGTGGCTTCATCAGCGCTTGATACACAGTGATATGAACAGTGACGATGGCGTCAGTTTTTCCCATATCAGTTCCAGCGCGAGTCCTCATCCTTTTGAAGCGAAGCAAAGTGGATTCGCTGCACTGAAAACAGCGTCTTCTCGACATGTTGAAAACATGAACCAAACTCTTACGGTCTCAGCTACAACTACAGTGTTTGAGGGTCAAAGTAGATGTTGTTCACAGGCAGCCAATGAAGACCATAAGACTGGCATTATGCAAATTTGGTACATTGTTATGCAGGAATGTAACAGGAAGTGAAACTCGAATTACTGACGACTTGTTTCAACAGTTCAGAATCTATATTTTCTTTTAGGAGTCAATAATTTTTTTTGTCAATAATTTTTTATTTTTTTTTTACTTTGCAGACCTTTTACATTCACAAACAGCTTTTACACTGCATGAAAGGTAATATCCGAAAAAGCATAATAGGAGCCTTTTAAAATATGGGCCAATGTACTAATATACACAAATAATTAAGGTAACACTTCATTTTACAGTGTCTTTGTTACATATATTACATGTACTTACCATAGTAATAACAGTAAATTATGCATAATTACATGCAGATAGCCCTCAACCAAATCCTAATCTGACCCTAACCCCATAGTAAGTACATGTAGTTAATTAATATTACTCAGTACTTAAATATATAATTACACTGTAACAATGACACCTTAAAGGTATAGCGGAGGATTTTCCCGAATTTTAGAAAAGAACCGCCCTCTCCACTTTTTGAAAAAATGCACATGCGCAACACTCTACCTGCTCCCGAGAGGGAACGCCTATTAAACGTGTGCACGAGAGAGCATGCACGAGCCTAGTTCTCCTCGTGCACGCTCTGTTTACAAGTTGCTGTTGGCATGGCTCATACAAGCCTACTTTCCTTTACCTGTCGAGTAGAAACTTCGCGACTGAGGCATCAGTGGGAAGCCCAACCTGTGCTTTTAGCGCACACCAGCGTGTGAAATATTCTCCCAAAAACACTCTGGTCTTGTTTCTTTCTTCAGAGGACTTTCTCTTCTTGTCATACAATTCGTAGACACTTTTTCTCTTGCGACCCTCAGACATTTAGAAAAAACCCAAAGCTTCAAGCTTCAATGAATGGCTGAAACCGTGTCACCACACGAAACGAAGCGAAAACTACCTAGGGACGAGCACGTACGACGGCCTTATGTAAACAAATCACCAGAATGATTGACAACTAGGAGGACCAATAGTCTTGATGATCCACCCGGAAAAAGAAAATCCTCCGCAATACCTTTAAAATAAAGTTTAACCATAATTAATGTATCAGAATTTTCTTGATTGGTTTTTCACAGGTGTTTTACCTGTGTTTTGAAGTACGCATTGCATTGAGGTTTGTTTTAGGGTTGAATGAAATGTCCGTAAACATTCTGCCAGGGCATTATCTGTATGTTTTTTCTTACAGTCTGTATAACGGAAATTCATATTCATTTATTAATTTAAAATGCTTCTTTTGGGGACATACTGTACTCCAAAAAAGCACCTTTACATGGTGTCTTTGAAAGAAGAAGTGATTTATAAAGATGCTAAATAATGTCTTTATTCACACACAATGTACTGTGTTAATATGCAGGAGTTTTGAAAAATAGATTTTTCAATGGTGTTTTATCTATTGTTTGAATTGCATTGCATTGTGTTTTTGGGATTGAAAGAAATGTCCGTAAACTTAACAGATAATGTCCTGGAAGAAATTACCAGTATCTTTTTGCGTGTGTGTGTGTCAGGCAGAAGTCATGCTCATCCTCTCTCTCTCTCTCTCTCTCTCTCTCTCTCAGAGACTGACAGTGAGACAGTAAGCGGAGATGAGGTGGTGAGAGTGAGCCGTGTGGGGAATTGAGTCGCATTGATCTGTCCCCTCCTCTGTCCCAGACCCCATAAAAATCATTAACCTTTCTGCCACAGACACGCTAAAGCTACGGCCCAGTATCTAACGGAGGTTAATTAAAACTAAACGCTGGGAAGGGGTTTGGAGAGGTGGCCGATCTCAGGGGAGAGTCACCCAGACTTCTAAATGAGCTCACAGAAGGCTGTGTCGCTTTGACACACAATGTCGTCATTGTCCCCCTGTTATGGGACACGGACGCTAATATTCCTTGGGGTCTTTTCCCAAAGATTAATATAGTCCTTGGCTGTTGCCTGGTAAATTATGACCCCCATATCTCAGCGAAGGACTTGTTATTGAGTTATTAATAGCTTACTGGTGGGGATTCTGGTCGAGCACATAGATTTAGATTGTGTTGTTTCAGAGTCAAGGCAAGTTTATTTAGCTAGTTCATTTCATACACAACATGAAAAGGATTTAAAAATCATTATTAAATAATCATAACAGATGCATAAGAAGTCAAATTAACAATAAAAGTAAGAAAAAAATGATACATTTAAACTTATAAGAAGCAAAGAGAAGAATAAATAATATGATGCAGTAGGTTTTAAGTGGTTAGTTTTCTTTTTAAACTATAATAAAGCACATTGTGTTTAAAATAATGGAATGTACCTGACGTTTGTGGCTTTCAGTCAAAATACTTATCTTTTTTTTACCTTTTGCTTTTTTTTTGTAAAATGGATTTACAATTGAATATTTAAGTCAAATCAGACCAATTACTGTTGAGGAGTAAATTATTAAAAAAATTTGGAGGAATGGCATTGTTGCAGTTCCTTCTGGTAACTGATTAGAGTATCATTGTAATTCAATTGAAGAGGCACATTTATGAATCCTGTCAACACTAGAAAAGCGTTAAACAAAGACAATTCAATCCACAGCGGCCAATTCATTCCGTGCATGACTCAAATCTCTGATTATTATACATTTTTAATGAATTTCTTATTGAAAAACTAAAATTATGCCTCAAATAATGACATTTTGAAATTCTAAGCCTTAATATAAAGCTCTGTAGAAACGCACTTCGCAATGTAGCTCTGAATTTGATTACTGTAACACTCTGTAATGACGTACAATATGAGTTCCTCTCCTTTTTGTGCTGGATAAACAGATAATGTTGCCGCAGCGCAGGGGAAGAGGACACACTTCAAGTTTATTGCTGTCTATTGAACATGTTATTGCTTTTCTCCTTGTAGAGTTTCTGTCCCAGGTGAGAGTGGAGACTTTGTGTACGTGTGTGTGTGTGTGTGTGTGTGTGTGTGTGTGTGTGTGTGTGGTCCGTCAGTCCCACCGAGCAGATCTGTAATTAAACCACCGTCGCTGACTCAGCCACTCGGAGAGAAGCACACAAGAGGCCAGCAACTGAAGTGGAGATGAGAATTTAAGGTGGAAAGTTCACTTGCAGAGCATGATGTTAAGATAGCATTAGTTAACATCTTCAGGTCATATTTCACACACACACATGTGCACACACACACACATTGATACTCCTATCATTATGAGGACATTCCACAGACATAATGGTTTTTATACTGAGGTAATGCCATTTTCTAGCCCCTAAACCTCAAAGAAAACTTTTTTAATAAAATGTAACAAAAAAATTAATAATAATTTGGTATGTTTATTAAGCGTTTATAATTACAAGAACATCAGCATGTCCTCATAATGTAGGGGGCATGGCCTGAAACATGAATACACACTATAATATAAGGATCCTTTGGTTCCTCACAATGTCGAACCAGTACACACACACACACACACACACTTGTTAAGTGTTCATATTTTATAGGACTTTCCATAGACTTAATGATGATCACCTAACCCTACACTGTAAAAAATTTCTAACCTCCCTAACTCAAAATTTTCTAGTGACTGATAACATCTAAATTGTTCAATTGGCCCAAGTGAAATTCTGTAAATTATAAAATTAAATTTACAGAATTTCACTTGGGCCAATTGAAAAATGTAGATGTTATCAGTCACTAGAAAATTTTGAGTAAGGGAGGTTAGAATTTTTTTTACAGTGTACCCTAAACCTATCCATCTGTAAAAAAAAAAAAAAAAATCATCACTTAGTTTGATTTATAAGCTGTTTTCCTCGTGGGGACCAAAACAAAATATGGGGATATTTTGTGCCCACAACATAGGGAATACCTGAACCACACACACAAGTATATTTTTGAATAAAGAAATTAAGTCTATGATGTGTAAATACTTCACAAGTTTACTTAAATTATTATTATTATTATTTTTATATTTCACTATTTATATATTGTATATTTACACAGGCATGGCTACAGAACCGATGTGTACCACATTGTAATGCCATATTATAAAAAGTGAATGTGTACTTTTTAACTTGAGCTATTTCTACCTAATCTAACTCTTAAAATGACTTCCATTGGCGTAAACATATTCTGGCTTATAAAGAATTTCTTCAATAGACCAAAAATGAAAATTATGTCATCATTTACTCACCCTCCCAAAACCTGTATGAATGTCTTTCTTCTGCTGAACACAAAAGAAGATATTTTGAAGAATGCCAGTAACCATGGACCCTAAAACTATACTTCCAATTCTATGGAAGTCAATGGTGCACATCAACAGTTTGGTTACTGACATTCTTCAGAATATCTTCTTTTGTGTTGAATAAAATTTTTATCTTAAATCCGCTCTTATCAAACCTGATTATAACTTGCAGATTATTATTGATATTGGAGAAATTATTATAGTATGCTAGTGTGAATAATCTAGAACAAAAACCTGGATTGAATTCATATCATTGGATAACATTTTGTCATTCTTATTCAAATTGTAAGAAAGATTTGACAAATTTTACGTAAAAATTTACATTGATGTTTTAAATCTACATTTGTTGTTTAAAAATAGCATCAGATTTAAGTTCTTTGGCTTTGAATCTTTTTAGATTTTCTCAAAGAGTAGGAGTCTAGTGCATGAGTGCAGAATTCCTAATAATCCAGTTCTTTAGGTAAAAGTGGTGCTAACTGTGACCCTGGACCACAAAACCAGTGTGTGATTGTGAGATTTATACATCATCTGAAATACATACACTTTCCATTGATGTATGGTTTGTTAGGATAGGACGATATTTGACAGAGATACGACTATTTAAAGATCTGAAATCTGAGGTTGCAAAAAAATCGAAACATTGAGAAAATCGTCTCCATTTATGTTCGCGATTGTGTTGCATTCACTCACAAAAATAAATGTTTTGATCCATACAATGTATTGTTGGCTATTGCCACAAACATCCCCGTGCTACTTGTGACTGGTTTCGTGATCCAGGGTCACCTATATAACTAAACAACCCTTTTTTTAGGGATGCAGGGAGATACTTAAGGTCCTGCATGTGAGAAGAAGAAAAGAACAAGCAGATGAGAGACTGTGAGAGGCTGATGTTTCATGTCCCTCTGCTGGTGTCCTGGTTGTCAGAGAGCAGCGCTGCTGATGTATTCAGTATTGTGTTACTGACAGAACCCGCTTTGTTTGTGATGAATGACTGTGCCAGCAGTCCTGACGGCTCTGCTGTTCGATACATATAGACACAATGCCGGCTGCCTCCGGGACACGCTGATGGGCTTTTGTCCCCGTTCGTTTCCATACCGTTTAATCTCGACCACCGTATTGAGGGTGTCGCTGGAGATCAGACCTGGCTTTTTCTCGCCGGGTGAGCAAAGAGTTTATTAACACACAACCGACCTGTAGTTGAGATTTAGGTGGAGGTAAAAGACTTTTTCCTCTTGATAGGAATGCTGTTGTTTCCAAACAGACTGTAGTTTCTGTGGTTTCCTGCAAAGACCATGAAGAATCATTGTTTAGAGGAGGAAAACAAAAGGGCCATCAGGCCACTTGAATTAGACGTTTTCTGAGCTGATGTGGTCCTTTTTCATATTCATATTCTACAGGCTGTATGTGATTTAATACATAATCTTGTTACTTAAGACTTTGCTAAAACCAGATGCTATTTTTATCGAATACACCCTGATAATTTGTCCTTGTTGTAACAGCTGTTGCTAATTTTCTTCAGTATAAAGAAGAAGAAAAAAAAGGAGTTTTGAATAAATGTTTGAGACTACTGACAATTATTTTTTAATTTCAATTATGAAATGCTGACCATGCACTGTGTATATATATATATATATATATATATATATATATATATATATATATATGAATAGAAAGTTAAATTAGCAGCATTTTTTATTAATATAGAACATTGTGGATTTTTTTGTTTTGTTTTTTTCTTTTCTAGAACATTGTCCAGAACATCTTCCATTGTCACTTTTGATAAATTGTATTCATTTCTATCAAAAAAAAAATACATAGGAAACATATTTTCCTTCTCCAGAAACCCCAAAATATTGTGATTGTCTTTTCTTCCTGACTTATATCTGAGTGAAACAGCTTCTCAATTTTCTTTTATAATAATTAGGCCGGGACTTGATTTTCTCCATGGGGAATTGATTGGATTCTATTGGTGGATCTCATGTGAGTGACAGGTTGCCCTGCCCTCGTGTTAGTAAACACGTCATCAGAGAAGAGAAGAGGGATTGTGAAGTTATTTTGATTAAAGATTACGAGGCACATGAAAAAAAAAAAAAAAAAAAAAAGATGTGCACGGATTAATGATTTATAATAAATACTGCAATTTTCCATAAAATAATTGTCGATTTTGATTTCATGGTGACTTTAATTACTGGCGTTTTCTAAATCACAATTGATCTTGCTCTTTTGTTTGTTCTACGGAGATTAAGGAAACCTCAGATCATGCAGCTTGCTGAGGAGAGGTGTTCTTGTACTTCTAAACAAAATGCCCCATTTTCCGTTAAAAATGTGCTTTGATTAATGTAATAGCATATGAATTGCTTTGTTCACAATAGAACTGACTTCTCTCTAGACTATGATTTTAAAGGGATCAGTGGTTCTCCTCTGCTTACCCACCCGAGGAGCCCGTAGCCTTGAGTTGAAAGCCTTGTATTCTGACAAATTTACTGTAGAGGTTTAGTTCCTCCTTAACCACTGTCATCTCCAGTTATTTATCTTTTTCTCCACCAAAAACAAATCCAGAAAGCTTAAAAGGATGAAGCGAGTGCACCAAAACACACATGCTTCAAAACGTGCAGCAATAAATACAGTGGTAAGTTAGCAGCTGCCGTCAGCAGAATGATTGGGTGAATTTGTGTTTCTCGTTGTACGTTACCTCCCTTTCCACTACCTGAGAGCGGACGGCATACAGCTGAAGGCTAATTCTGTGTGTGTATGGTGACCCCGGGCCCCTGGGAGACACACACACAGGGACTGCTGCTTGTGAATGAGTTTGAGTGTGAGCCTATTTCTGATATTTATGGGCGACGGGGACACTGTAAGTTATAGCAGGACTGAGGGCCTAGACCTTTCCCAGTTTTTTCGCTCTGCATTTTTTCCGATTACACATCTCTGTCTCAGCTTCCCTGGTTTGTTATTCTTTTTTGGGGGTGGGGATTCTGAACCTTGGAAAAATTAAGCAAGCAAAAAATTAAGCAAGCAGTTTATTACATAATTGTTTATTATTGTCACGTGATGAGAAGTTTTGAATGAAAACAATGGTATGACAGACAGATAGATAGATAGATAGATAGATAGATAGATAGATAGATAGATAGATAGATAGATAGATAGATAGATAGATAGATAGATAGATAGATAGATAGATAGATAGATAGATAGATAGATAGATAGATAGATAGATAGATAGATAGATAGATAGATAGACAGACAGACAGACAGACAGACAGACAGACAGATAGATAGATAGATAGATAGATAGATAGATAGATAGATAGATAGATAGATAGATAGATAGATAGATAGATAGACAGACAGACAGATAGATAGATAGATAGATAGATAGATAGATAGATAGATAGATAGATAGATAGATAGATAGATAGATAGATAGATGGATGGATGGATGGATGGATGGATGGATGGATGGATGGATGGATGGATGGATGGATGGATGGATGGATGGATGGATGGATGGATGGATGGATGGATGGATGGATGGATGAGATGGATGGATGGATGGATGGATATGGATATGGATGGATGGATGGAAGGATAGATGGAAGGACGGACGGACAGATAGATAGACAGACAGATAGATAGATAGATAGATAGATAGATAGATAGATAGATAGATAGATAGATAGATAGATAGATGGATGGATGGATATGGATGATATGGATGGATGGAAGGACGGACGGACGGACGGATGGATAGATAGATGGATGGATGGATGGACGGACGGACGGATAGATAGATAGAGATGTTTTTTTCTAATCTGAGATCATCTTTTCTGACACACTTTATTTCTTTCTTAACTCTTTTTTTTTTTTTTTTTTTTTTTTTTTTAGCAATCCCCTCCTGCGTTCCGTGAGGAATGTTTCACGGGGGACAAGCACTTTTTCCTCAGTAAGATGACTTACTTCCAGGGAGTGAATAGTTTCTGTTTCGTCCAATACCAGAGGGGTAATGAAGGTCTGTTTCTCTGGGATGTTTTGAAAAATTATCTTTTTGTCCTCTCTGACAGCGCCGTTTATCTGCCATTTCCAATTGGACTCTATTTATGGGATCCATCTGGGATATACGCAGCCCTGGACTTCCTGATTCCTTGTGCGTAATCAGGTCTGCACTGGTTGTGCTGTTTTGTTATTTAACTAGTCTGCCTTCAGAGACTCGAGATCATTTTAACATCTTAAAAACAACCAGTATCTTATTGTCCCAATTTTCTGAGAAATGAGCTCAAATTGACCCCAAACAATGTTTTAATATTGAAAAGTCTTTAATACGATCTGCCTACTGGTTGTGACTGAGGTAGAGAAACATACAAATCATTTAAAGGTATAGGAGGTTAATTTCAAATAAGAGCTATTATTACACATGCACTTACCTCCCTAAGGTCTCTGGGAAACAGTCATTTTCAACATAAAATGAGGGTTAATTGAACACAAACTTATTCATTTGGATGCATCAATAGGTGTGCATTACTTTTAAGGCAAAATTGTCAATGCACGCTGACAAAGAATAATGTACCCACTATTCCACTCTCCCTTTCTCCACGTGAGCATGTGTGTAGGTGTCATTTAAGTGTGCGAGCCTTGGGAAAGTTCAGCTCTATATACTGGATATGTACTTATCCTAAATATTGTTTGACCTTCCCAGCGCGAGGCCATTACTCTCCACGGAGTCGCGCACAGATGGATTTTTCATTGCATTAATCCTCCAGATCAGGTGGGTTTTGTCAAAGTGTTAAACTTTAATACTTTGGGTCATTTATCTTTACAGAAAAAGCGGGGCTCTGTCAGCGAGCAGACGAGCTATTTCCTCATTGTGGAGCGGAGCTGGAGAGGGCAGGAGCTGATCACAGCTTAATCAAACCCTTATGTGAGAAACTACACCTCTCCGGAGAGCTGCTTCACCACACACGTCATACACTGCTTATTTGTGGACGCACAGACACTCTCCTCGTAAAATGCAACACGGATGCACGTTCATTACTCTCCCATCTCTACGCACGCTTTAGAAAACACCAATCTTCAATGCATGTTTCTGCTCTGCAGTTTAATACATGTAGCCCGTGTCATATAGGCCTAGGTGACATTTTTTGCATTGTATTATACAAGTTGGATATAATAACTGTGTATGGGTTAAAGACAAATGAGGATGTCCCAGGATAATAAAAAGGAAAAATATTTTGTGGCAAGGTCTTAAAATTTTTTTGTGTGTTTGTTTCATTTTACAAATTTACAAAACGTTTATATTTTTTTTCTACAAAGAGTTAATTAATAGGCTACCTCCTATGTCTTTTTAATACACGTGAGTGTGTACACACTTTTATTCAAGAAAATTTTCATCAAAAAAAAGTCGAGAATGTAATTTTTTTATTCTCATAAAAAGCTAAAAATATACATCTGTAAAAAAAAAAAAGAAAGAAAAATAAAAGTAATGATCTTAATACAGGCATGGACGTACACATGACAACAAAATGGCTTTGATTTGGTGGACAAACATTTTTTAAATATTAATAATATTTTAAAACAGTGTAGCTTCATTGCTTATTTAATAAATAAATAATAATAATAATAAATGTAAATTAATAATGACAAAAAAAACATCTAATGTGTAGTGGCGTGGAAACTGTAGAAATCCCATATATATATATATATATATATATATATATATATAATTAATAATAATGTATTATATATTTTGGTATTTTGAATAACTTTATACATCCAGGAAAAACAAAACAAAAAAGTCTGATTCCATTCATTCATATTCTGACTTGAATCACCTTCATTTTTATTCATATTTAAATAACTGATTTTCTGCCAACAGATAATGGTTATATATTACTGTCTATCGTTGTCAAAAACAAACACAGTTAAATACATTTTAATGAAATGTTCTGAGAATATAGGTGTTACAATATGAATCAGTTTTAGGGTTTCCTTCGGTGTTGGCTATTTATTCATTTGAGAATATAACTTATTTGTGAATATATAACGATATATGTTGATGTATAATTTTGCCAGCTTCAGGATGACACAATTCATTGTCAATAAGCTGTTTTGTATATGCTGTGCATGTTGTGCATGTGACAATTCCTACTTGAAACCTTGACCTTTGGTCCTCTGGGGATTTGTGATGAGATGATTCAGTCCTCCGCCCCAGTGGTCGCGTCCAGAACTGCGGTGATGGATTCGGCTGGAGTTCCCACGGAACAGCGTGCTCTTGTGATAGCATTTATCTTCATAAGGGCTGATATGCACCCGGAGTGCACTCCAAATTAAATCCCTCTTTTAAAAGCGCATGGTGCTTCTCAGGGAACTACATAAATCGTGTCTGATGTTGCTCCTCCGGTTACATGCGCCATAATCAGCTGATGATGATCAGTTATTTCCATTCCTGAGAGCATTCAGCACGACATGAACACAACTCTTCATCTCAACTGCAGATTCATTTGTATGTTTATCTATTAAGTTATTTAAATGCACATTTAAAATGCCATTCATACAGGAAAGGACACTTATATGACGACCGTGATTACATTTTTAACACTTTTATATTTGTTTGTAAGAAAAATGTCTTGTTGGTGGATTATTACATTTAGGCCTATTAAAATATTACAATGAAGTAGACCTCACAAAGTAAAATATGAATCTGAGATTATTGTTTTCTCGTTTTTTTCCCCCCACAAAATCAACGTGAGTGTGGTAAAAACCAGCATGCATGAAACCATTTCATTCCATTGTCATTCGAAAAGAAACCCATAAAACAACAAGAACTATCAAAGTCATTGTATTTATTAAAACATACGTTTTAAACATTTTTTAAAACTTGTTTTACTTTTTATTATTATTGATAAATAAAGGTTACATTGTTTACATCCACGTGTATTAAGGTAAAAAAAATATATATATACATATATAATATAATATAATATAATATAATTAGTATTTTTTCTTGATTCGTTAAACCTTTTGCTTTCTTTTTTTGCAGAAAAATTAAACGAACTTTATTACTAAATATTACTTAGCAAATCCATTCATATTTCTATCCATACCGATAATTTGTCATTGGCCCACATTCGTTTACATTTATTAATTTATAACGTGTTCACTATTTAGTATAAAATACAACGTTAATTCAATATATATATATATATATATATATATATATATATATATATATATATATATATATTAGGCATTAGATTATAGTCCAAAGCATCTTTACCCAATCAAAGCCATCTTGTGTGTGTGTGTGTGTGTGTGTGTGTGTGTGTGTGTGTGTGTGTGTGTGTGTGTGTGTGTGTGTGTGTGGGGGGGTGTGTGTGTGTGTGTGTGTGTGTGCGTGTGTGTGTGTGTGTGTGTGTGTGTGATTGTGGTGTCATCAGTGTTGGAACATCAGCTCGCATCTCTTTGATCATCTCGCTCTGTGGGTTTGCTTCAGTTCACATGACGCTGCGCTCAAAGGCCAGAATCCATCACATCCACGAGACAGGTATATCTGCGCGCGTGCGTGCTTGTGTGTGTGCGTGTGTGTGTGTGGATGAGAGAAAGAGAGAAGCGGGGCGATTATGTTTGTCTGCATGCTTCAGATTAAAAAAAAAATAAAATAAAAATAAAAAAAGAACACAGACACGTGATAGTCGAATGTAGATTTTCTTTAACAATATTTTCTTCCTTTTTTAAAAATGTACTATAACAATTTTAAAGTTGAATGGCTTTTTTTTACAGTTTACTGTATATATTTGGAATCACTAGTATCCATCTAATAATAATAATACATATTATTATTATTAGTGTATTTTTTATGATGTTTGCATTTGAATAACCGAATCCACGTCGTTTTTTTCCAAAAATGTCTCTTTTATTTTGTTAATTTATAAATTAACAAAATATTTGTACATACATTTTATTAAACCACAACCATACGTTCTCTCTACAACTTTACTAATAATAATGAACAAAGAATGCATTCTATGTAATCATGTTGTAGAACAGCTTCCACACTGTTAGTATTATCGTGATTTAATTCAATTACAAAACGTGTAATCCTCAAAGGTTTTATCTATTCCGTGAATAAAAACAAATCTGGGATGTAAATTTAACGAGCTCAAATGAGTCTTCACACACGGAGACTCTGGCAGCGTGGCACGGTGGCAGTGCCATGGACTGGAACACACAGCGGCTCTGTTTTGGCTTCTGCTCATTGGACGCTCAGACGCAGATGTGCGTAATTGCGCGTGTCCATCAGTGAAGTGTGTTGGGGTGTCAACCGTTCATTCAGGTGAGGAGAGAGGGGGTGGAAGGGTTCAGTGGAGAGGGAATGAGAATGTCCCTATGTTAAAATGGATGTGACATGCAAAAATAGCTTTAATGGACGCGGTTCTCTGTCTCGATGTATTGTTATTCGATCAAATTATTTTGGATATCTATAGATTGTAGCATGTATAATTTAACATATTTGTTTTGTCCAAATGCATGCGTGCTGACAAAAACCTCCGTGCGTTTGTTTTAAACAAGTTACTGATTTATTGCACCTTTGTTTTGTGGAGAGCAGTGACCTACATCGAATTCCCACGCCTTGCTGATCTATCCAAATAACTGCGTTTATCAGTTCGGACGAATCCATTTCCTCTTGTTCACACCTTTGCTGCTCTTTTTCGGAACTCGTGGCGAAAAGCACCATAATCCTCTCCAGGAGTCGTGCCCCTCACGGCCCCCGTTTTATGATCTCGAGCCGACCCCAGTGGCGCGCTGGAGGGGAGCAACACTGCTCTGCTGGGGTCAGAGCCTTTGATCCGCGCGTCCGTTTGTCCGGGCTTTGGGGCTGTTGGGGAGGGTGCGTGCGCTTTGGGGAGCCGAGGCATTTGTCATCCACAGAAAGAGAAAACATCAACAGGTACTAAACACTGCTGAACATGACACCATCAAAAGCAACATGGGATGTAAAACAGCAGGCGACTCTGACGCTTTGATTATATTGTTTTTAGAGAGAGCGGTGCATCAAATAATAATGAGGGCTGTTTGGACACTTTCACTGCGCGCGCGCGCGCGCAATTAACCTGTGACCATCAAATGTGCATGCGCCTCACCATAATGGATTTTCGATTTTACTGTTCCTTAATTGACTTGAGCTTGTCAAATCGCAAGAAACACTCATCGATATGACATTATTAAACACAATTAACACTCATGACTACATCGATTAGCTCATTACATCCACCAATAGTCCTGCGTTTCTGCAACACATTTTAACCTCAGTTTAAATTAGCCTAAGTAATCCAAGATGAATGATAAATTAAATAATGCAACAGAAATGTTTTTATGGCACATCACTTAAGTTACCGATTTCCAATTAAGGAAATTTATGCAGGCTAAAATGTTTAATTAAATTAAATTGTTTTATAATTATAGGCTAATATTTATTTTGTAAACTGCAATAACACACTAAAATGCTGCTTTAAAAAATTGGTTACCTTAAAATGGAGATTGGTTTAATCAACAGAAACTCAAAATAGGCTATGCTATCTGAACCACATTGATTAGCTATCTAAGATGATTTGACCAAAAAAAAAAAAAAAAGTTGTGATATTAACAAGCAGCAGCACATATTATTATGATTTCATTTGAATGTGTATATATATTATACAAATAATGTGTTAGTTAAAATAACCCATGCTATAAATTCTGGTTGGAGGCCTAATAGCTCATGTGAGTTTGTACTGGACGTTTTTGAGAGCAACCAAACGTCCACATGATTGGTTTACAGCTCAAATACCCATAATGAAGGAACGTGCATGTCAATCACACTGCGTGGATTTACAGCTTCATAGACACGAGCCCATATCCTCTATACGTTTTAATTTCAAACGACCTGGGGTGCGTTTCCCGAAAGCATCGTTGGCCAACTATGGTCGCAAGTTCATCGCAATGTCCATTGAACTCTATTGGTAACGACGGAACTTGCGACCATAGTTGGCCAACGATGCTTTCGGGAAACGCACCCCAGAACAATTTTAGGATTTGTTAATACATAAATCTGCAATTTTTTATTTATTAATCCCCTTTATTAAATGAACCTATCCCTTAAAAAAAGCGTATCTCTTCATATTTATGTACCTAGGTGGGGTCAAAATGTGCCAAGAGGGTATTTTGGAAATAAAGTAACACCTCATTTCACAAAACACCCGATAGGTTCATCACAGTCAAATGTCACCGCTTGGCTCCACGTTAATGCGTATGTCCCCGTATCATGTTTATATAGTAGTTAGTACAGCTGTTTGGGTGAGAGAGAGAGAGAGAGAGAGAGGGTGCAATGTTAACAGAAACGAGACTATCTTAAAGTGCAATACAGATATTTGAGGAAGAGACAGAGATATTGCGAGATATTTTACGAGAAATGCCTAATTAATATCTCAGTCAACAGCTCAGATTCCACGTCTTTTCTGCTGTTCAAATGAAATCTGAATGTTTACATTACATCAAATAAGGACTCACATATGTTTCTGAAATTCTTCACTTGTTTCGGGTCCGTTTAGCTTGAACAAGAGAAAAAAAGGAGAAAAAAATAAAAAGAAACTAGTTTTCTACAAGATTAAATAAATCTTATTTTAATATTAGATGTGTTATATCTGTAATAGTGTACACAATAATCAATGATTTGCATATCACCGTTTTTATTGAATTGTATAAAATTGCATTTCATTTTTTTGTTTGCACGAAATAATCAAGTCGAAAATTAATCTAAAAAATAATTAATCTTCTGGTTGCCATTCATGTTTCCATTATATAATTCTATTCTATTAAATTATATTCTACACTGTAAAAAAAAAAAAAGGTTGGTTTTAACTTAAAAACGTAAGTTACCTGGTTGCCTTAAAATTTTGAGTTCATTGAAATGATAAATTTGAGCTAATAAGGAGATTGGTTTAACCAACAAAAACTCATAATAGTATGTTATCTGACATTAATATACCACATTCATTATCTAAGTTGATTTGACAAAAGAAAAAAAGTTGTGATACATCACGAAAACATATTTGTTCTATCGTTGCATAATATTACATTGCAGAAAATGTGTTTAACGCAATCCCGTGCACAGTAGCATTATCCCCATAAATGTTTCCAGCAGCCAGAGCTCTGCCACTTCCACGAGCGTATCAATGCTGAGGGAAGTGACGCAGGGACGGGCTGGGCGAAAATAAAACCCTGCTCCCCCTTAAGTCTTGATGATTGATGATGTCAGGTGTTCTGTTTCTAATTAACGTTTAAATTAGGCCGAAGAAACCCTTTCGAATTAGCGCTGCTCCGCTTAAGACCGTCAGGATCCTCTCTCTCTCTCTCTCGCCGCTTGCAGAAGAGAGATGGCGGGATTATCTTTAGAACTAATAATGCTCGCGCATTTGAGAGAAATGTAACACCATGTTCAGCTTCGGTTTCTCTGTAATGCGAATGTGCTATTGTTGGCGCTGAAGGGCATCATTCTCCCTATCAGAAATCCTATCCATCCACATTACATTAATACCCATGTATCGTTTAGTAGGTTTAGCAGCTTTCCTCTGACCTGGCATTCTGAGGTGACCAATTCGTTAAGGACATCTGAACCCGACAAGGACTAATAATATTAAAAATAATAATAATTATTATTATTATTGCTATTATTAATGCAATCACTTGCTAATTTGAACCCAGACAACATTTTGCTTATTATATTATGATTTGTAATTTTTGACAGTAATGGCATATGGTTCCTTAAAGACCTCCTTAATTTCTCTTTCATTACATTTCTGTTGATATTTGAATTCATATTGTTATCTGTAGAGACATAAAATGTCACTTAAATGGAATTTAAAATAGCTTATAAAATTCTGTTTGTTTCTTTCAAAAAAATACATGATTTAAAAAAGAAACCAAACAATGCATTGTGCTGAAACTGTGAGGGTGTGACATTACCGTATGGATACATTTGTTCAATGCATTGTTGCTCTTTTGCCATAAAATATTGTATTGAGTTTGGCTGCGTGTCGCCCACGTCGACGGGTCTGTCCCCGCACTAATAGAATGTCGTGCTGTTTTACGGCTCGTGAGGAGTTTGGCTCGTCCCAGTCCCTGTACGGATGTCACCATATGGTTCTCTTGGCACGGACAATGCGATATTCCCGCGAACTGGCCTTACATCGCCAATGACTCGTGTAAGAAGGACATCTATCACCCTAATCGATTATTGAAACCCTGTTAAATATTACCAGATGTCAACATCGCCACTTGTTTTATTGCCCAATGTTTTACATTTATGGGGAGACCACCAAAATATTCCCCAGTCTACAGGCCTCAGCAAGGTTTAAGAGAAAATGTTAATGCACAGTTAATGCTAATGTTAATTTTAAACAATAGACACACAAATACACAACACAGTTAATGATAATGTTCATTTTAAACAATCAATAAAAATAAAATAAATCAAAAGCAATAAAACTGAAGAGTTCAGTGCATGCTTTTAAAAATTTTTTTTTTTGAGCAGATCATAAAAATGAAAACTTTATGAATTAATATTAGCCTTTGTATAGGCTTTTTATAAGCATTTATTACATGTGTTGTGTATAAGATAAAATTGTGTGTAGGCTATGTGTATAAGGAAATATCTGCATTTTGTTAAAAAGCAAGCTGAAACAAGATTTAAAAATATATATATATATATATCTCGCATAATAAATGCAATGTAGCCTATAGCACAAAGAAAACACGAAGTGCGGTGGAAGAATAAGTGGGGGGAAAAAATAGGTTTTATTCTGTTGATCCGTTTCTTCAGTTCAAGTATCATTACATCATTTCTCTCTTTAATTTATTGTTGTCTTAAATCTTCTATTTTGTGTTTTGAATCAAGAAGTCGATGTCTTCTTACCTGCATCTTCATAGCAGACGCGCTGCGTTTCTCCAGTGTCCCACGAGCATCATCTGAAACCCTGTCCGAAGCTGCGCGTGTCAGAACAACACTGCTGCTTTCTCCCCTTCACCCACGTGCATTTTCACAGATTCATAGAATGGGACTGCCGTGCTGAATGAGATATTACTGAAATATTTTGTGTATAGGAAATCCTATAAAAACCACCTTTACAACAAACCACTTGGTCAATATCCTGCTTACGCATGATAGTATGCCTTTGCTACTTGTGCTACATTAAAAATAAAATATAAAATGTCCACCAGCAAAATGCATGTAGCCTGTTTTAAAGGCTTAACTGCTTATAAAAATGTCGGTGCTTTGGAAAGATCAATGGCATGACATAACATTGTATATAACATAGTATATATGCAGTTTGTTTTAGGGTAAAATCTATAGAAATCATTTTTATTGGACTGAAACGATCACATGCTTTGCATTCTGATCTCATGTGTTCTGATGACAGCTATACACGAGAGGGAATTATGCTGTCATAATAGCCTCCAAAACAACAATAATCACAATATCTCAGTAATTAGCGAGTTGTTCCCACATGGACAACTCTTGAATGTCTTAAACAGGCCTATTAATTCTTAATGTTCATCAATGTCTTGTTGAAGGTTTATTTTGTTTTATTTGTTTATTTTTATTGTGCACTATACGTTATTATTATTAAACTGAATATAGATTCGAATGCACATTCACATAAAAACGGAATGCTAGTCTTGGTGTTAATGAGCACACACACACTCTCCCTTTTCAGGCAGGTATACGCGTGGAGCACGTGGTTTGCCCTAAGTGGGAGTGGGATGCATCAACAGATGCATAAACATACCGAGCCATCTCCCCTCTCTTTAAACTTCAGGGGGAAACTCCTCCTATTCTCGGTCCAATTCATTATTGTGGTCTGGCCCTTTAAGACAGAGCAGCGGGTCAGCAAGTAGTGTAGTGTTTCTCTAATTGAACTTCACAAAAGCAATCAACAAGAACTAGTTAGCGGTTGCTTGCTGTTTTGAGCCTCCTTCAGACACGGCTATGGTGAAGATCCTCATGGAGCAGCTCGGAGAACACTGGAGCCGCATATGAGGACTAAAGTTCGGGTGCCCGTGACTCCTGAAGCATGGTGCTTTTGGAGAGCCACTTCAGAGTGAGGAAGAACGTTTAAAGAGAGGAATAGACAAGGCTTTTGTATGCATAAACAAGTTTGAACGAGCTAGGTGACTTCTATTCGAAATAGTTTCTTGGGACTGAGATGACCTCCAGCTCTAAAGACATGAAGGCAGGCTCCGTTTTGCAGTCCAGCGGCGAGGAGAGGCGGCGGGGTCCCTTGGACCAACTCCCACCTCCGGCCAACTCCAACAAGCCTCTCACCCCTTTCAGCATTGAGGATATCTTAAATAAACCGTCCGTCAAGAAGTCCGTCGGTAGTCTGTGCCCTCCGCGGGTGCTGGAGAAAGTGACCGGCTCGAGTGCGTCTCGGAACGGGATCAGCGCTCCGTCCTCGCCGTTATGCGCTCTGGAGGAGCTGGCGAGCAAAACATTTAAGGGTCTGGAAGTCAACGTTATACAAGCTGCAGAAGGTAAAATGTTTTGTCTTTTTTTTTTATAGAGAGAGACAGAGAGAGCGAGAGTTATACTTGTGAATTCAGATTGTGTTTACGAATTAATGCACGAGTTTCAAATGCGCAAACGGAGGTGTACTTTTAGAAGTGTTACTGTTTAGCAGTAAGCTATTATATGTGCATTTTACAACTGATATCCAATGCTTATTTTTGTAAGCATATACAAAATCAATAATATAAAGTATATATAACAAAAATATACTTTTTAGTCAAAATGATTGATTAAAAAAAAATATAATTTAGGGTTCAGTGATTACCAACTTGTTTTCTCCCGCATTTTTTTGTTTTTTTTGTTGTTATACACATTTTAAGATAATACATTTTATTTATTTTTCTGAGCTAAATGTCAATAGCGATTCCTCGAGTGTAACTGTCAGTATTTCAGGCATTTCATCTATACCCCCCTAAAATTGACAAGGTTCTTCGATAGTCAAGCAAAAAAACAAAAACAAAACTATTCTTATCAAGAATAATTTTCATTATATAGAGTTTCTCTCTGTTTCTTTGGCGATTAAAATGGTTTGTCTGATCATTAGACTGGTTTCATGATTGTTTAAAAGTAAATTCCAGTAAATTAAGGTTTTCTACAGAACTAGCCTTGGTTTTTGTAGCTCTTAAAATGTTCCAAAACCTTTGTTTTCAGAAATGTAGCCTAATATGATGGAAAACAAGCTAACTTTACAAGAATGCTAATGTTCAGTTGACATATTTACAGAAAATGACTGTTCGTGTTGACATTGCAGAACTGTCTTGCTGGGTCACACTAATGGTTAAGGTCATCTGTAATAGGACTGAGGCCAGTTCTGTGGCGTGATAGGCTGCTTGATTAACACATCAAATATTTCGAATTTACTTGGCAATCAAAAGTTCAGATGTTTTGGAAAGTTTCTCCCACTCTTTTCAAGAACAGCTGTTATGCAGCTGGAATGAACAACTGCGGCCTATCGCATAACACAACATGTGTACACTCTTAAAAATAAAGGTTCTAATTTGAACCAAACAGGATTGTGCAGCTTAATTCCACAGAACAACCTTTTTAAGTTTTACAAGGGGGGCAAAAATAATCTACAGTCTGTTCTGGTCCTTTAAAGATCCTAGAAACCAAAACACTGATCTAATGTTGCATTAAATACTTTTTAATCTCCTGAGAAGCAAGACAAGAACAATATACAGCCAAAAATAGGACCATTGAAGTGCTTCCAAATAATGCTTTCACTAGTTAAAAATGGGAAATGAAACTTCACGTGTTTGTCTATTTCAATTGACATGCATTACTGAATAGGCATTAGCTTTATAATGTTTGACTAAAGAAAGTTATTCTGAATTGTGACCCAGTAGTCCTCACACCTGGTCGCCTGCGTTATTCCTGGAAATCAACTCTCCCTTCTTTCCATTTAAAGGTCGCGAACATCTCAACGGCTTCGGCCAAAGACAGGCCTCCAAAAAACGACGGAAGTCCCGCACAGCCTTCACAAACCACCAGATCTACGAGCTGGAAAAGCGCTTTTTGTACCAGAAATACCTGTCACCGGCCGACAGAGACCAGATCGCGCAGCAGCTGGGTCTGACCAACGCGCAGGTCATCACCTGGTTCCAGAACCGACGGGCCAAGCTCAAGAGAGACCTGGAGGAGATGAAGGCGGACGTGGAGTCTCTCAAGAAAATCCCTCCGCAGGCATTGCAGAAACTGGTGTCCATGGAGGACATAGAAGACCCTCACGGTGGCTCGGGGCCCATTTCTCCCAGCCTCTCCCCGAGGGCCTTTCCACAGTCCCCGTCCTCGTCCAGAGGCCAAACCACAGACGAGTTCTCCGAGGAGGACGAGGAAATCGAGGTGGACGATTAAAAGCAGGCCCTTGTTTTCAGAGAAGGGCATTTTTCACAACTTTTGCACGGACTCTGCGGAAGAACTTGAAATGCAAGCGAAGGTTTCTGTCTCCCTTGTTTTTAATTTATTGAAAGGACCTCTACGTTCTGAAGACATGGTTTAAGGAATATCTGAGAAATGCTTAGAGATAAATGGTACAGTATCAAGACTGCAACATGTGTATGTACATTTTAAGCTTTATTTCTCAGCTCGATTTTCGAAGGAAACGTGTGCAATTGTTTACACCGTTCAACACACATTTATGACCGCTGTGGAACCTCTATGCCAAAAGTGATTTTCAATTAAATTCTCAGCTGAATAGAATTATATATTTATAAATAATTTCAGAACATAAAAAAAAAAAAAAAAAAAAAAATCACAAAGCACATTTATTCAATCTTCATTCTACATTGTAATTGTCAAGACTCATTTCCCAAAGTTTTACATTATATATCAGTCCCTGGCACAATTCCTACAGGCATTATTTAACAGAAAAAGAAAAAAAAAGAAATGTATGTCCAAAACAATGCAAGGGCAAGGTTGTGTATATATATAACAAGTTATGATGCATCTAACTCGTTAAATTTATTGTAACATTCTATTTAATCCTCATTTATGTAAATAAAGGGTATATGTAATTTCACAATGTTTCCTTACCTTGAGTCAGAATTTAATCATGCATTGTATGCTGAGCTGAATTATAAAATAACAATTGGCATAAATTTGTGGATATAGGAAATCCACTATCCACTACAATAAGTCTCTTTTTTTTTTTTTTTTTTTTTTTTTTTTTTTTACAATTTTCTTAATCTGTAATTAAATTCACAGTGGTTGAAAAAGTTTAACACCATCTCAAAATTTAAGACAGCAATTCAATTTAAGTGTCATGCATCAAATACTATAATGGCACACTCTCTGGAGTTAAACAGCTGAGAGAGGCAGAGCACTTTTACACATCGGTTCATTGTGTGTGTTAAGAGTGTTTGTGTGTGTGTTAAGTGCCTGCAGCTTAATTAGGACACTTGAACAAGGTTCCCCCCTCTCACATTGTCACGAGGACAACATAAAGCTTGCTTTCCTCCTCGCGCCATATGGTTTATGAATCTTCTCTAACACAAACTAGTCAACATGATTGATTAGGTTAACCCGCCTTTGAGTGCGCATTAACAGTTTCAGTCGGTCGAGCCCGAATAATGCCCCACATCTGTGCCCGTGTGTTAAAAACGCCCATGAATAGCAGATGATTTGCATGCGGTTCCTAATGAATAAATCTCAATAGGAAGCCGGTGGAAATGGGGAGGATTGATGCATCCTGGTCTGGCGAATTTCTTTCGGCCCATTTGTGTCCGTTTGTGAGCAGATCACGGCAGCAGTTTTGGGGCAGCGAGAAGATGGAAGTACAATTGGCTTAATCGCTTGGAATAGTTGGGGTTGAAAAGTCAAGCAGATTTTTTTCTGAGCGCATTGTGGAAAGACTCGCTGGAGAGCCGCATTCTCAGAGCTCAGTTTTCTGCTCTAAATGCATCGGGGTCCCAACTGAGAATCGCGATGATTGGAATTCGAAGGTATATGAATATAAATGTCTTTGGACTTTTACTATTGAAAGCCACGATTTCACAGTATGAAAATATTCGAGAAAACAAGCGCTTTAAACACTCCGAAAGGATGATAGAGCAGCATGTTTCACTTTAGAGAAATATATGTTTTTAAAATATAAGCAAATCTGTTGGCTAGCCTAGCCTACATAGTGACATTTTTCATTAAAAGGCGGTAAAAGTAACCTAGTTGTTATTTACACAGACAGATATGGAAACGCATGTTTTTTTTTTTTTAACAGGCTATATGTTACAGACGTTGTAAAATCATTACTCTTACTCTATTTTCATTTAAAGTCTGATATAAAAAGATATAAACCAATTAAAATAACGCTTTACCTATGTAGCCTAAGTAGCAACAATGTTGCTGTTTGCTTACAGAATAGGCCTACTTCAATATTACTGTATTGAATGTTAGGCCTATTTAATATTATTAGACTATTATTAGCCTATTATTATTATTATTAAGCTATATTTTAGATTCTTTAAAATATCGGCTAGGCTACTTAAGATTATTTGTTATAAAAAAAATAAAAAATAAAACCAAACATTTTTAGCCTTGAGTTTTTTTTTTTAATAAGCTATTTTAGCGAATCGCGAAAATATAGTCGAAATTACAATAGAGGCCTATACCGGTGACGTAGTCCATTGATTTAATTGATTTCGTTTTTTTTAAAGTCATATATATGCGTACATATTGTAAAATAAAATAATTGCGAAAAACATTTCGTTTTCTTTAATTGAAAATTTACAGTTGTTTTAAAGCCTAAAATTATTGTATTCTAGATGATTTAATAGACTAGCCTACTTTACATGAGGGAGAAACAAACTAAACAAATTGTCTTACTAAAATAGACTACTACAATTAGTAAACAAAAATTGATACAAAGTTACATTAGTACTATTCATTGACCCTCAAAATTAACTTTGTATTTTTTTATTATTTTAACTGTAAATCTGTATGCATGTATAATGGTAAAATATAGGGCTATTTGGTCTTAGGAAAATACATGCAGGAAAAAATATTATAACATATATATTTTCAACAACAAAAAAAATAGCCAACAGATAAAAAAAATTAAATAAAGCATACTGACATTGTATAGGCTACAAAAGCTGGTGGACACAGAGGCAACATAGTAATTTGGTAAATAATAATTTTACCTAATTGTACGTTTGACTATTACAACAACCATGTATTTGTGTTTATAAGCCTATATATAGGTTTTCCTTGTTTCACGAAGCATTTAAAGCGTTTCTTATCACATCAGCATTGCTTTCCCTGCGTTTCTAATAGACATTCTGCCTGAGGTTTTCATTGCATCTTCAGAGCACTACATATAATGTAACATACTGTTGAGATGTAAAATGCCTTGAGATGAAGAAGATCCTAATAGAGTCTATAATAGGCCTAATAGGTGACTGAAGGGGATTGGTGTTAGTGGAGCTCTCTTGAAGACCAACACTGCACCCTAGTGGCTGACTTCTAAACACACTGGCCATACAAATACAAACATTCATTTCGACTTTAACAAGGCTAGACATCATTTGTGCTCATTTATATATATATATATATATATATATATATATATATATATAAATGAGCACAAATATATATATATTTAAGTGCAATTAAAAAATAATACATATATATATATATATATATATATATGTATTATTTTTTAATTGCACTTAAATCATTTCATTTAAAAAAAGAAAAGGACACAAACATACAATACAAAATGCACTCAGTATTTTTTTACCACTTAAAATTTATTTTCAAAAATACAAAACCAAAAAATAAGTATATATGCACAGAAAGCTATTAAAATAGAATATGTGAAATACAAAATATTTACACCAATTGATATTTTAACATAATCCTATCTCGTCCTTTTGTCTTTTATAGTATAATGGAGTACCAGCGGTTGTGCCTAAAACGAGAGAGACAAGAGAAAAAGAGGAAAGCGTTAGAACATGAAATAAAGGATTGAAATAAAAAAGCTAAGTATCATCTTGTTGACAGGCTAATGACTTTGACACTAAACAGATATTGCTGACAGAGCGTTATCCGCTGCACTTTAAAGCATATGAGGCATGGAATTACTTGTGCTAAATTCTCACAACACTTTGACGCCCGACAAACCGCAGCAAGACCCAGTATGAAGCAATATGGAGAATAGCACTTCTATTGCATTTTTCAGACCACAAGGCGACATCAGGCATATGGCTTTTCCTAGTCCTATAAATCTCTGCCTGTGCTGCGATTCCCCTCAGAAGATGTAAACCGGAGCACAGTAAATCGCTAGTGTGCTAGAGAAATGAAGATCCCTTCTAAAGGGAAAGCAAACGGGCTGATGGTGTGAAAGAATGCGGTATGAAATTAGCTGGAGACGCTTGAGACTACAATACCTTTCCAAACCAGTGAGACAGCCAGAGACGCTTCATGGTCATGTGATCTGGGAGAGATTCGTTATTAAATAACATCTGGACCTGTAGCGCAACAAAGAGCACACGATGAGGAGAGAAGAAAACAGGGCAGGAGGGTGGAAAAGAAAAACAATGAGAGGTTTAGTTAAAAATCTCTCTCTACTTAAAGGTCGTTCAATTCGAACATTGATTCTATCTATTATGGGATTGAATAACAAATTCTCCAAACTGGGCTATACAAATCATACATGCCATTTATATAATTAATCAAATGTTGTCTGTTTGTCTAATACGGTGTCTGGAAGCATCGAAGCTGCACGTCACGTTCACGTTCGCTAACAACAGACCAATCAGCTGTAAGCTTAAGGCTAGACTCCATCAACACAACATGGGTGAATCATGTTTCATTTTAGTACACTGAAACAATTTTATACCTGGGATCAACTGCATATAGATGAATTAAATGAGTAGACCAGATGCGACAAAAACAAAAGAGTTGGCTTTGAAATTAGTCATTATTTCTTTAAAAGTGAATAAATTATCTGGCGGTGATGCAAAATATTCCACAAAATATGACTTTCTGGTCCTAAATATAAAAGCAATGGCTCTTTAAAGCATGGGAAGAAAGAGAAAAGCGAGTCAGACCTGATGTTTCTCCACGTTTAGTCGATGACATAAGACTTTCCTCAGATGCCGTACTTCAGCCCTGACTGAACAACGTACAAATTTCTGCTGCAGGAACATAACTTAAAATAAATTCATTTGTCATCGCTTCTAATAGAAACAAACAACCAGTGTTAAGGTTTTCTTGAGAGTGAATCACGGTACATCATATTCCTTCTGTGGCTCTAGTCTTACCTGTAGAGTTAATTTATTTTTGTCCTTCCCGGAAAATGACGAGCTGTAAAAAACAAAATGAAATTATGATAAGATGCTTTAGAACTCAGAGCCACCGTTCAAAAGTTAGTTTGTTTTTTAACGTTTTTGCAAGAAGTCTATGCTCACTGAGGCTGAAATCATTTGATCAAATATACAGTAAAATCAGAAATATTGTGAAATATTATTACAATTTAAAATAGCTGTTTACTATTTTGAATATGTTTTAAAATGTAATTTATTCCTGTGATCAAAGCTGAATTTTCAGCATCAATACAGCAGTCTTCAGTGTCACATGATCCTTCAGAAATCATTCTAATATGATGATTTGATGCTCAAGATTATCATCAATGCTGAAAACACTTTTTTTTTGTGGAAAAGGTGATACATTTCTTTCAGGAGTCGTTGATGAATAGAAAGTTCAAAAGAACAGCATCTGTTTGATTGATTTTTGTAACATTATAAATGTCTTTACTGTCAATTTAAATCAATTGAATGCATCCATGCAGAATAAACATATATATTTCCTAAAAAAAATAAGCTTATGGTAACCCGAAACTTTTAAACAGTACTGTAAAAAAAAAAAAAAAAAACTTAAAGGGGTCATATAATGGTACATGCACTTTTACAAGTTGATTGCACTGAAATGTCTGTTGGCAGTGCCTGTACACAACCATTCTATCATGATTAAAATCCATCCAGTGGTTTTGTTTTAATCTCCTTATATGTTTGACCATCTATGAAATCAAGCCGTTCGATATTGTGACGTCATAAGATCGTATGCCCCTCCCGCGATTGTGATTGACAGCCGTGCTTCAACACAAGACCCGCCCTGAGCAAGCTGTGACAGCCGTCATAGTAGTCCGCCATTGTTGATATGCTGGAGTAGAATGGCGTCTACGCGATTGTGGTGTTCTGTTCTTAGATGTAATAAGGAACACAGCAGTCATTTGGATGTTCCTAAATCTGAGCCGTTATAGATGCAGTGGCTGAGTTTTGTTTTTGAAGCGATATGCCCAAAGGATTGACGCGGGGATTCCCTCACGGGGATTCCCCATGATCGTCTGTGCTTTCATGTTTGCGCGAATCATTTCACACCAGACAGCTTCACAAACGAGAAAAAACGGATCGGTACCAACGTGTTACTGCTGAACCTCCAGAAGATGTGAGTGTAATGTTTTATTAACCTTTATATTAGTATTTATATTAATCTTTGCGAAATTTGCAAACCTTGCTGCAGGCTTCACGATGAATGCATCTAAGGTTTACACTCAGGGTACATTACAGCATGTTTTCTATGTACGACGTTCTCAATATAATTCATAATCCCACGTTTATAATGAACAACGCGTGGTTATTGTGTTACAAACGGTGTACGCACAGAACAGAGGGGCGGGGTGAGCAAAGCTCATTATCATTTAAAGACACATGCACTGAAACGGCGTGCTGAAAACAGAGCTGTTTTTGACCAGGTAAAATTAGTGTTTTCTTACAATACTAATGAGAATTTTTAATTAAAGTATATTACAAACTTTTAATTTAGACCCTAAAGAATCATATTAGCTTGTACAAAAATGGCATTATATGACCCCTTTAAGCTTTACTGCTGTCTTACCTTTGCCTTTCCAGACATAGAGAAACCTGCTCATCGTATCTGTAAAAGTGAGCTTTGGAGTGGTCAAAGCTTGTGTACGGTAATCCTGTGTTATCTGGAACTGAATCTACAAGGAAAACACAAACACACTTTAGAACAATCTTAATAAAAACACATTAACAGCAGTATCTATCTACATGTAATCCCGTACCTTCTCCAGATGGCTGTATGATGCGTTCAAGACCCCGTGACTGATAGAATTCTTTAATTCGCTTGTCTTCGCCTGAGAAGATCAGACGGACATTTAACCACGACTGACCAGGAGTAACAAAAGCTGACACTCAAGTTCAAATGATCCTGTGCACTGTACTTACTCTCTTGTAGACCCGGGACTAGTTTGTAGACAATGTCTTGCATGACTCTGTCCAGCTTTAGATTCAGCAGGGGCTGCGTTTCGTGGATTTTTATGTTACACATCGGACAATATTTGCTGGTCTGGAGATACTTCACAATGCAACTCTTACAGACTGTGGAGAGAGTAAGTATTCAGTACAACAAAGTAGCTTGTGGATTTCATCAGCATATAGCAATTGTGAAGTTGTCTGCTTTAAGTCATTTGAGAGTGTTATTAGGAGAGAGATGAAGTACACAACACTTACACGTATGGAGACATTCTGTGATGGTGGTTGCGTCGATAAAGTATCCTGCGCAGAGGTAGCAAACGATGTGTTCATTTAGGTCCTTTATCTTTATTTTAACTTCTTCCTGTGGTACCAAACAAGGGAAAACATGTGATGCAGGGACGTATTTGAGATACGTGACATTCTGAATTTACGTAAAAACACCAGCCTTTGACATTAAAAAGGATAGTTCACCCAACATTTTTAATTCTGTCATTACTTACCAGACAGTTGATGGCACCCATTAACTTCCATAGTAGGAAAAAAAAAATACTATGGTTGCCAATGGGTGCCTTCAGCTGTCTGGTTACCAACATTCTTTAAAATACCTTCTTTTGTGTTCAACAGAAGAAACTCATTACAGGTTTGGAGCAACATGAGGGTGAGTAAATGATGACAAGATTTTCATTTTTGGGTGAACTATCCATTTAAGGTGGTTTTAGGGCCGTCCTTGAATGCATATCTACAGTACAATATTGAAATCAAAGAGTGTCTCACATTAAAACATATACATTTCACATTTTATCCACGGCGTTCCCATCTGTCAACTTCATATGCCTATGGTCAGTTTCAATAAATTAGGTGACTAGGGGGAAAAAACATATCTATTCTATACTTTATATTTACACATATGGTGGTGACATTGAATCAAGTGTGAGCAGTGTCCTGCATTTTGACATGCTGAAATTTAATTGAAACTACTTGAAAAAAAATGTTATCTATAATTATGCCGTTTTTAGGACCTCTTATTAATTATCATCAATTATTATTTAAAACGAAGGCAAACTAGAGATGCCAAACGTTATTAAAAATTGAGAAAATTAATCATTTCTAGTCGATGTTAAAAAAAAAGAGAATAGATTTATGTATTTTTACATCACGTGCTTTTCTGAAATGAAGTAAAATGTGTTGTGTACAACTATTTTACATGCGCGCTCCTTTATGTAGTGCGGCAAAGCGCGCACTTTTCACTTTTCAGCGAGTCAGGTGTCAGACTCATTTGTAAACAAGCGAGCCTGCGACCGGCTAAATAAACCAGAGTATAGTCTAAGCGAGTAGGCTACTAGTTTAATATCAATCACTGCAAGGACTTCAAACCACTGAATTCAACAAGGACTCGATGTTGAGGTAAGAAGAAAACGGCATGTCCCGCATATGCACCTTAGGTGTCACATTACGTCCCATTAATTCAAAAGTACAAATACATTTTCTGTCACTTATGTTCAACACGGACATGTGCTGCCGAAAATGCATGCTTACGCAGATCATAACGGTGCACTTGTTCACTCGTCTGGGCCAACGCGCATCAATAATCATGTGGGATATCACAGCTCAGCACGCGACGTCAACCACCACCGCTATATTCGTTAGGAGCGCACAAACAACCCTTTTTATTCGTGTATTGAATTTTGGAGATGGGGGAAAAACTAAAAAGCAGGGGATTCGACTGGGACGGATTTGACAAGAAAACCAACGCCACGGAGAACAAAAACACAACCGCGGCTAGACACAGTGGATTGATTCTTCGCAACACTCACGCCTGCGCAGACACGCAGCACAGTCTCGCGCTCCATCTCTCGGCTTTCGCGCCACACAGAACGCCCCTCTCACGCGCGTTTATAGTAAGCGCGGGAAGCACGCGGCGAAAGACGGACGCAGAAACGTTTATCGCCCCTTTCACTCACCTCGTTCCTTAAAGGGTCGAGCTTGTAGACGTTCTGCAGCTGATTTCTTAGCCGCATAGCTATCGCCATCGGACCTTGTTCCGCCATCTTTGGGAATTCTGCATACTTCCGGGTAACGGGAGAGTGGGTGAGTTCGGTTGCTGAGAGGCGGGGGGACATGCTGGTTTTTACACACACACTCATTTCCATCCCACATTGATATTATCACTGGGTGTGTGCAAACAGCATTCTAAAGCAGCCCGTCAGAGTACAGTCTTCACATCATATGCGTTTGACTCTTTAACTCTATTTATCTATGAGAGAGATATATGTGACAGGATCATCCCTTACAAAAATTAACCATGGTTTTATTAAAGTAGAAGTGGATTGATTGCCATTTGTAAAATAGTTTTACTACAAAAGCCACTACTAAACTATGCTTAGTATTGCAAAACCATGGTTAAACTAGTTTTGGGTTTGGTTTAATTTGTAACAATGTTGTTTTTTTTTTGTTTGTTTTTTGTTTTTTTGTTTTTATTTGTAGTAAAACCATTGCTAATTTTCATAAGGCCATTACCTACAAACTCAAACGGAATAGAATAGAATAGAACATAATAAAATAAAATAGAATAGAATAGAACATGGATAAAATGTTTAAGATTAGAGGGGCCAAACAGTATAAATATAAGAATCTGACCCCATATTGATCAACAACTTTTTGACATGTGTCAATATCTAAGGTGGTTACGAATAGAATAGAATAGAATACTAACTCAAACCTGCTTATATCTCCATCCTGAGACCTTCAGACATAATTTGCTTTTATTTTTCTCTCACTAAGGCTGAAATGTAAACCAGCCATCATACTCTCAGAAACATAGCAGCCTATTTAAACCTTTTTTTTTTTTACCTTTACTTTTTGAATGAGGATAATTATTTTATTCAAATGCTACAAACAAGTGTGTATGTCTAATTTCCATTTTATGTGAACAATTCATTGGAGTAGATTCACATTTAAAGGAATTTTCCTACGTATGTACTAAATGTTTAGCTTGCCATATTTAATGGTTCGAGAATGAAAACAGAGCTGTGAGGTATAGACATATACTGTACGTCATGTAGGCCTACAGTCAGTTCAATTTGGTTGTAGGCCTACTGTTGTAGGCTACCTGATTGATCATTCAGTTGATAGGAATACAAGTATACAACATTAAAATGTTGTCTTTCCAAAACACTTTTTGGTGACAAGAACTCTGCAAAACATGTTTTGTGACAGTTAACTGTTATATACTGACCTCTTGAACGGACCATAACCCTCACAGCATTTTTTTATTTTTATTTGTGAACAATTAAACCGTTACGTTTGCCAAAGACTTTAGTTTTTTGCATGGAATTTTTTGTTGTTGTTGTTGTTCTTACAAACTTGTAGGACAGGTACAATTATGTCAATTTTAATCGACAGGATGCCACAGATACTGTCTATAGGGCTTACTTTGTACATTATTTAACCAAGAACGTACACTGTAAAAAATTTGTAACACTCCCAAATCAAAAATTTCAATTGACCGATAACATCTAAATTTTTCAATTGGCCCAAGTGAAATTCTGTAAATTCTAAAATTAAATGTACAGATTTTCACTTGGGCCAATTGAAAAATTTAGATGTTATCGGTCAATTGAAATTTTTGATTTGGGAGTGTTACAAATTTTTTACAGTGTATTGAATACACTCAAAAAGTGTAATGTTGCAACGTGACCGCTAGATGTCCCTATACTTACTTGAATGTAGTGATCAGGGATTCCTTTTAATGCTTCAGAAACAAGTGAACAGCCCGCACTTGTTCTGCAGTCTAAAGTCTGGTTTCTGCTCTTTTTCATGACTTCTGGAATTTAGCAAATGCAAATTCATCGTTATTGGTTCTAATTCAAATTTATCTCTAAATGTTTTGCAGCAGTGTTTCTTAAAAATCTTCGGAAAGAGTTCATTTCTACCACACTGATATTATAATGTCTGATAATCATGGCTTTGTAGTTTAAATTGGAGATATGCAAGTACAATATTTGCTTGAGAAAATAAATTTGTAGATAGTTGGACTGCACACAGAAATATTCATTTTACAATTGGTGAAAAAGTACATAATTTCTTATTTCTTCTTCTTATAATTAAAGAATGCATAAAGTATGTGCATTGGTTTTCTTCATTTGAACTAATACTGTCTCATAGGTGGTCTATTTTGTCTTACCTGTCAAAACCCATTACAATTAATCCTGTTTTCACCTGTTTGGACTCGATGTGTACTTTACACAAAGGTCTAATATTGACTGTCATTGCGAACCTGAATGAAGCAGTGTTTAACTCAGCAGTAACTGTAGATATCCATATGAATTTTTAACACTGCAAGTCTGAACTGTGAAGCTGTGTTTTGTTTTAACATAGACATCTGATGGGGTCACCGAACATCTGAGTGACAGCACCTGACTCCACATACAAATCACGCCTTTGGGGCGGACAGAACACAACCACAAGCTCACAAGATAGCTGAACGCATCAAAGAGAAGAGAAAGAAATGCTGAACCCTTTGGCGCACAGTGGCATTTATTTCTTCACCTTATCTCAGATGGTTTGTGGACAGTAAGACCTTCTCTTGTTGCCTTTTGTCTAGACACATATCAAATCCTTCCAGCTTCTCTCCCTAGTATCTAAAATAAAATAACAATCTGATTGTTTCACCTGTCAGCCAAAGGCTATCAAAGTGAAGAAGATAAGGTAAACTAATGTCCAATAACTGGAATCATTTCCATTGGATAGAGTTCAGTGCAGAGGGAGATACGAGAGGGATGTTACAGAAGTTTTAATGAAAACATGTCACTAAAATCACAGGGTGATACAATCTGTTTCTTGTTGAGATTCATTCATGTGAGGGAGAAGAACAAGAACATGTTTTACTAAAGCAATTACAATTGCCGACCGCCTTTACCCTGAATTGAAGCCATATCTTGATAAGTGGAAACAATCCATCTCATTGATTCATTAAAAAAGCTGCTTTATTTTCTTCACTGCTAAGATGTGTAAAAACTCATGCAGCATGACTGAAGATATGTAACCAGTGGAGCTTTATCAAAACAAATTGGTTCTGTATTTGTTATTTTCATTTGATTAGAATTAGAACAAATGGTCTTAGCCCAAAATTAATTAACTGTCTATTTCGAAGGGATTCCACAACACTTTTCTGAGATGCTATTTCCTCCTTGAATTAAGGGATTGAGTATGTCTCCTGTAGGCAAACCCTCTCCCCCCCCCCCCCCCCCCCCCCAAAAAAAAAACAAAAAAAAAACGAGATGAAAGAAAAGGGAAAGACTGCATGCTGAATTCAGTTCCCCCGGCCTAGACCTGTTCACCTAAAGCTCCAAAAACAATCAAACAAACATCCATACAGGGGAGGAGCCTCGCCTGCCAAGTCATGCCAAAGTGAGGCTCTCTGTTTGGGGCGCACAGACTTTTGCCTCCCCCTGTCCCAGAGCAATCAGAGCATGTAAGGACGGACACCGAGCTTTTTGTTTTCGCCTGCTCCAGCAATTAGCTGCCAAGTGGCAAGCTAATGAAGATAACTCCCTCCAAGAGCCCTGATCAGCTGCCAGGACACTGACGACAGCTCAAAACACAAAGACTCTTACGGGAAGAAGAGGGGGTAGTTCGGGATCATTTTATTGTCATTTCTTTTTATACAGTCAAGCCGTGTTTAAAGCGCTGTAACATAACACAACATGCACATACCTGTGACTGCACATCATTTGAATTCTACTGTGATGCATCAAAACACGTTACCTATTAACTATATTACTTGGTGGAAGAATTATTTTGATTAATATTATTGTTAATAAATTCAACAATTTACTGAAATTGTTTTACTAAAATTTACTGTTTTTATAGCATTTATTATTTTATAAAGGCCTCTCAAGGCTGTGAGTTACATTGATATAGCTTATTGCTTTTATTAATATTAGTCATAGTAATTCTGAGGTAGGCTAGATGGTATTCTTACTTACAATTCATTGATGACATTTTCAGTAAATACTAGCTGATATTATGATTCCTTACACATTTTTTGGTACGTAGTTTTTGAAGCATTTTGACATTGGTTCAATTTTCTAAATTAGAAATGTGAGTATCAACAGCCTCTTTGAATCTGAAGTCAGAGGCACTGAACTCCATCAGCTCCTATAACCTGATGAGTTAATTGGCTTATATGCTGTTGAATAGTGAATGAGGAACTGAGTTATATTTATGTGACCTGGATAACTGAACTGACAATGTGTGCACTAAGAAGAACAGACTTGACAACACACATTTCACCATCCTTCCGTGATGTTCTACATCTAATGTTTTGATCCTTTATTTAAATATGTACATGTCTGCTGGTTAAAGTATGTTCACTCAAAACAAGACGATACATAAAGATTTGGATTTGTTTTAAGTATAATTAGCAGAGAGTTTTTTTCCCACCAAGGGGCGCTAGTGCGGAGAGTGTAGGCCTTCTGGGCAGCTGATAGTCCATCATTAGGTAACTGCAGTTAACCTAGACAAACTGCCCATGTCTGTATGTCTATTCTATAATGACTGGCAATATGCCCGTAATTTGGGTGTGCCAGCATACTGGTAGAGTCTGAAGCTTTTCAACTCAGTGGGATCAGAGATTGTGGCCGAACTAGTTTTGAAAGGTAGGCTATGTTTACATTCAAATATATATTTTAAGCAGACACTATCTTAACAATTCAATAAAAAAAATGTGTGTTCTGTTCCAGCGGTCTATGCAGTACTTCACAGAAACTGTGCAGGTGCAGTGCTAGAGACAAAGAAAACAATACCAAACTACTAAGGCAGGTAAGCTCTTGACACTGTTTAATGGTAAATGTCTAGAAAAACCACCATCATGTGTGTATTATTAGAATATCATGAATTATGAACACTTTTGCTTTTGTGTGTGTGTGTGTTAAAAATAGAATTATTTTTGTGTTCATTTTATTATTTTTGTGTTAAAAGTTTAATAATAATAATAAAATTCCACGATATGTCATTAAGTAGGAACTGATCAGTATTTGTACAGTATGTATATTTACTTATTTATTTTGGAATATGTAATAAATCTGGTGCATTAACTTTTGCCCAGGAATACATCTTTATATGAACATTTGAAATGAATGACAATGATGATATAAGTGGCGGCGGTCCAACACATACTGGATAATGTACGATTTCATTGCAACATGTCAAAGACTCACATATGAAGAGAATTCTTTAAATGGACTTCTCAGTGCCCCATGTGACCCCACAGGACTGGGTTATAATGTATATGTGTGTATTCTGTTTTCATGGTAACGTTTCAAAGCAGAGTGGATTGGGGCAGGGTACACACAATGTGCACACGATGGCCCTCTCTGATTTCACCCTCTGGAGAATGTACTCAGGTGGTCCTATCAGGTGTGAAACTGACTGCTGCAAAGACAGGGATTTGTCAAGACAAGCTGGAACCATGCCCAGAGCGAGGGGGTTGAAGGCTTTTAGGGTTTTCTTTTAAAATGTCACAATGCTGTCATTCACTAAGTGTGGTTGATTGCAAGCAGACCAGACTCATTTTTTTATATTTATTCTTATTTTTCCACAGGTAGACCGAGGGAGAGATTACAGCAAGCATTCAAGCATTTTGGACCCATCTCTGACTGGTTCAGACTTTGACACCTTCAATAGCAGAAACCAAAATGACCTCTGCATGCAGAGATACTGGCAGGATAACGTTTTTGTCAATTTAATTAAAACTAAACCCTGTAATTCCAAATGATTAAAAACTCTGGTTTCCAATAAATCATTCAGTTAAATCAATGACAGGTATGGGGCCGCTGATGGCAAAAGACTGAGCTTTTTGGTTTCAGATGAACTGGCATGGTATTCACGCCCGAAACTCCTGTTTGTTCAGAGGAGCAGCAGCCGTGCTTGCCTGGCACGGCTTTACATTCCTTCATAACTGGCTCATTCTGGACTGGGCCCAATATAAAGTAAATTTGAACATAGAAGTACCTTTTCACAGGTGTTAAGACTGATACAGCAGCCAGTTCAGATTGGTTCTCCTGAAAGGAATCAACTAAATGTAAACCTCTCAGAAATCCCATGCTGGAGTTATCGGGTCAGTGGGTTTGACCTGCATTGTTTTGAGTGGTAAAGACTCCAAAACAGCATTGTGGGAGACTCTTAGAGATGTTTATTACGAAGTTCAAGGTTCAGGGATGGAGGTAGGAACCGGCACACGATGAACACAACTTTAATAATATAAACAAAACAAAAGTAAAGCAGCAGCCCCTCACAGACGTCTGCCGCCTAAACGAAAATAGAAATAACAACATAATATCCCAGGCCTGGTCCTCATCTTGCACTGTCGTCACTCCTCCTTTTATCGTTCCAGAGCTCCTCCATGGGACGAGGACAGCCTCTGTCTGCTACATCTCCTGGTGGATGGCGACAGCTTCTCTGGCTTTGGGCTCCTGGCCACAAGCCCCCCATTCCCTCGCTCGCCTGCTTCTCCCCAGCATAGAGGAAGGCACCAGGCTCTGGCCTTAGGCGAACAGGGGTAACTCCTCCATCCCCTCATGGATGGCAGATGTCCCTCCGAGTTTATCCATCCCCCGGCAAGTCACTCCAGGACCACCACCCTTGGTAGCCACTGGCGGTAACCGCTACTTCGTGCTGCCATACCCCCTCAGCACCGCGATCCCCCTCAGTGGGGCTTTCTGACAGCATGTCCCTCCTTCCTCCCGGGTTTTGGTACCGATGTTCATGGAAGGAGGAGGCGGGAACCAGCAAACAATCAACGTAAACTTTAATCACAAAATAACCACAAAATGATGTTTTATTAACAAGGTTCGGGAGGAGCACGTTCAGATACTTAACACAGGTGGAGAGCACTCAGCAATCAATGGTAAGAGGTGTATATATACTCAGCAGTCTCACCATTTCATTGACAGTTTTTGCAGCATCCCTCCACCACCCCTTCTCCACGCTTCTAGTCCTAAACACTTACATACGGGGGGAGTACTCTGGGTTCGGGCCGAACTCCGAGCTCTGAGCCCTCCCTCCGGACAGCACGCCAAATACGCATTAAACTTTACCCCTTCAAATTATATGTAAGTGTGAACTCGTGAAACAAACTAATAAAGAATGTAAAGCGGGAGGCCCTCATGGACCACTGCCGCATAATCTAAAACAACAACATAAAGTCCCAGGCCTGGTCCTCTCTCATCTTGCACTGTCGTCACTTTTCCTTTTATCCTTCTGGAGCTCCTCCGTAGGACTCGAGACCAGTGTGGCGCGCAGGTGATGTTCATTAACACTCATGCTACCGGCCTCACTTTGCTCCCACATCTCTTGGCCCCGCCCTGCTCGCCACAATGTTATTGGAAAATAGTTCATCTTTTATTGGATCAAACCAAACTACTGTCAATTCCCACAGAAAACAATGCTTTTGATTTGCACTTACAATGGAATCCAAGTCAGAGTGTTTAGAAGCAGATCGAAAGCTTGTGTATTTTGAGTTGTAAAGTCATGTGGGTCTGCATTTCTTGGTGGATAAATATCTGGCTATGTTTTACCACTGTAAATCCTGTGGATGGAGTTTTCTCCATACAAATATTACTTTTTTAATAGTTACAGTGGGGAGAACAAGTATTTGATACACTGCCGACTTTGCAGGTTTTCCCACTTACAAAGCATGTAGAAGTCTGTAATTTTTATCATAGGTACTCTTCAACCGTGAGTGACGGAATCTAAAACAAAAATCCAGAAAATCACATTGTATGATTTTTAAATAATTAATTAGCATTTTATTGCATGACATAAGTATTTGATACATCAGAAAAGCAGACCTTAATAATTGGTACAGAAACCTTTGTTTGCAATTACAGAGATTATACATTTCCTGTAGTTCTTGACCAGGTTTGCACACACTGCAGCAGGGATTTTGGCCCACTCCTCCATACAGACCTTCTCCAGATCCTTCAGGTTTCGGGGCTGTCGCTGGGCAATACGGACTTTCAGCTCCCTCCAAAGATTTTCTATTGGGTTCAGGTTTGGAGACTGGCTAGGCCATTCCAGGACCTTGAGATGCTTCTTACGGAGCCACTCCTTAGTTGCCCTGGCTGTGTGTTTCGGGTCGTTGTCATGCTGGAAGACCCAGCCACGACCCATCTTCAATGCTCTTACTGAGGGAAGGAGGTTGTTGGCCAAGATCTCGCGATACATGGCCCCATCCATCCTCCCCTCAATACGGTGCAGTCGTCCTGTCCCCTTTGCAGAAAAGCATCCCCAAAGAATGATGTTTCCACCTCCATGCTTCACGGTTGGTATGGTGTTCTTGGGGTTGTACTCATCCTTCTTCCTCCAAACACGGCGAGTAGAGTTTAGACCAAAAAGCTCTATTTTTGTCTCATCAGACCATATGACCTTCTCCCATTCCTCCTCTGGATCATCCAGATGGTCATTGGCAAACTTCAGACGGGCCTGGACATGCGCTGGCTTGAGGTCCCCCTTGCGTGCGCTGCAGGATTTTAATCCATGACGGCGTAGTGTGTTACTGGTTTTCTTTGAGACTGTGGTCCCAGCTCTCTTCAGGTCATTGACCAGGTCCTGCCGTGTAGTTCTGGGCTGATCCCTCACCTTCCTCACGATCATTGATGCCCCACGAGGTGAGATCTTGCATGGTGCCCCAGACCGAGGGAGATTGAACATCTTGAACTTCTTCCATTTTTTAATAATTGCGCCAACAGTTATTGCCTTCTCACCAAGCTGCTTGCCTATTGTCCTGTAGCCCATTCCAGCCTTGTTCAGGTCTACAATTTTATCCCTGATGTCCTTACACAGCTCTCTGGTCTTGGCCATTGTGGAGAGGTTGGAGTCTGTTTGATTGAGTGTGTGAACAGTTGTCTTTTATACAGGTAACGAGTTCAAACCGGTGCAGTTAATACAGGTAATGAGTGGAGAACAGGAGGGCTTCTTAAAGAAAAACTAACAGGTCTGTGAGAGCCGGAATTCTTATTGGTTGGTAGGTGATCAAATACTTATGTCATGCAATAAAATGCAAATTAATTATTTAAAAATCATACAAGGTGATTTTCTGGATTTTTGTGTATCAAATACTTGTTCTCCCCACTGTATGTCATTTAATAGGTATGTACCCTTCCGTGCCATAGCTTGAATCCTTGGTTAGATATCAAGCAATTCATTTTGTCAGAGTTTAGATTGGACTTTGCAATTAATCGATTGTATTCTTGCAAATGATAAATGACAGTTGCTTGATAGGTGATTGATTAAGAAATTTTCAATGTTCTGATAACAGTTCAAAAGAAATTGCATGTTTTGGAGCCTTTGATAAATCAGGTTTAGGCTTACCCAAAGATTGTAACGTGACACACCAGTTTCCGCTGTAATTACGGAATGGCTGGATGTTCCGCCATTGTTATCTGCCATGGCTGTTTGAGATCATGCTTTAAGATGGCAAGAGACCATGTGCAAATCTAGACCCACTAGGCCATGCCTAAGCAGTCAGAAGGGCTCACCTAACAGCCCACAATGACGCGAGAGACGCCAGCACCTGATAACCGCTAATCAGAAACCTTGACCGCCCGTGAGACGTAGCAAGCTGGCAGAGGCAGATAGTGGCCGTCTTTGAAGATTCAGTTCTTTCTGAGTTATGCTTTTGGCTCTTGGGAAAAGCTTTGATAGAGTTACAAAAAAGGCAGGGAAACCCTTATACCCGCGCTACATTAAGGAGAGGATTGTTTTGGAGACTGTATTCTTCTATCTGGTCTTCTTACAACCAACATGCAGGCATACTTTCATCTTTGGGTTACATCTTTTTGTTGGTAGCATGCAATGTTACTGTGCTGTTCTTGACTATGCTAGAAAGAGTAAGAGGGAGACAGACAAGGAGAATTCATTCATTCAATTTTGTATTGCATTTCTGAGTATTTCTGTTCCAAACAGGATGCTGGCCCTCATCATTTAGATCAAAGAAGATTTGAAAGTCCTTTGTAGTGGCACAATAAAACCATCCAAAACCACTAAGGAGCTGAGTGCAGGAATAACTTCTGTGACACGCCAATCCTTAAAGCTTGCATCTTGCATCTTGAAGCTTGCAGCTAACACATACACACAACAGGTGTTTTAACCCCACTCAATTAATGACACTCCCCTTCTTGCATTGGTCACATTACATGTCTCCTACATCCTTTTTGGTTTGCATATAGTACTTCTTCATAGCAGGGGAACAGGAACGATCTGAAAGTTGTGTATGTTTGGGATAGGTTTGTGCTGTGCACCAATCAGAATTGTTGAGAATTTTAATTGAATTTGAACTGAGGTAGTAAACAGGATGCTGAGTAGCAATTCAAATTTTAATTTAAGGAAATGGGATTAAAGTTATTTAAAATTCAAAGAAATTCATTTTTAGCATTTTACTTGTGAAGAAAGACAATATTTGGATGTTTGATAAAGCCTTATTAAAAAGTTTTTGTTTGGTGTTTAAGTTTGAAAACCCTTGAAGGTTTATAGGTTTTACAGACAGATAAATGTGTTGGAAATGCCACCTTCAAAATATTTTATTTATTAACAAAAATGTATTTATTTAATTGTATATATAAATTACAGAATGCATTACCAGCTGTGAATTTCTTTGAATTGCATTTCAGTAAATTCCTCTTCCTGTCATTCCTATTCCATTTCCTGTGGGGTGTGGTCAATTCAATTCAATTCCAACTCATGAATTGAAAGGAAGTCAGTTCTTCAATTCTGAATTTTGAATCCTAAGAGTTTTTATTGCCCAAAATAAGCAGGGATAAAGTTATAATTTTAAAAGTAGTGGGAGACGCAAAAGAACATGGGCACAGCAAGCAGAATTATTTTTAACCAGAAGATAATCGCATAGCGGTGCATGAATCCATTCTGTAATTAACCATAACTTATGTGCTCTCTCCTCAAGTACACCAGAGAGAAGATGCAGGTGAGAATACTTGAGACAGGGAGGACGTAGATCAACCTTAGGAATTATGTCTGCTCCGTGAAATTGAATTTAAAAATGAAGACATAAATAATATAGTCATGTCCATAGATATCTTCACCTCAGTAGGATATGTGGCAGACAAAGCACTCAAAAATCACACGCTGAGGCGCACACACAGACACAGATAAGGTTGTCTCACTGCCTGAAAATTAAGAAATCATTAGAACCATTCATCATTGTGTTGGTGGGGAAAAAACTTCACTCTTTTAAATAATTACTCTGAATCAAAGGCTAAGTGCAGAGAGATCAAAGTCAGGCATTCTTGAGTAATCCTCAAGTGTTGCAAATCTTCGGTAATCTACCTTGCCAGGTCCCCACTGTTTGACATGCCTTTACTGTAGAAAAGGGAAGGGTGCCATTAATTACTGCTTTGCTGTGCAGTTGTTTACTTTTGTTAAACCTGAGTGCTGTTTGATTTGTGGATCACCCTGTTTATGGATCACCCCCGGTTTTTCTTTGTGTTTGTATGGACGTTCACACGATCAGTCTGTTTAGCTTGATGTCTGTGTTTGCTTTAGCATGTTTGTCTGCTTGTTCCAGGAGTTAGTAGTGTGTTCGCATGTGTGTGTTTCTACACTGGGGGAGTGAGGATGAGATTAGCTGTGGACTCTGAGAGATCGGACAGTTTACTTTTGTGTGTCGAAACGTATTCTTATATAAAGTGGATGAAATTGTGCAACAGTGTGTCCCTCCCTCACCCCAAACACTGCCAACCCCTCAACTCAAAACCCAGCGTTGTTTAAATTCAGAGCCGGGTCAAGGAAGTTAATCTCTTCATGCTCAATGATGAACCAAAGAGAGACTTGTGCACAGGCGGTTTAAGTCTTTGTCTGTTAACTGTGGTGACCAAAGAGTCACTCCTTCATGACATGCACCGGTGTCCTGGCAAACTTGTGAGCCAACTGAAGATTTGTGAGTGGGTGGAAGGTCTTTAATTTTCCTGCAGGTCCTGATCAGGGGGTGGATCAAAGTTACAGCGAGATTAAAGGACATTGGCCTGAGAGCGGAGCACCGAACAGCACACAAAACTCTTTCCCTGCATCGCTCTAATCCAGGCAGCAATCAGCAGAGCCCTGGACCACATGGGAAATGGGGGAGCCCCACCGAGATGGGAATGAGAGTTTAAAGGTCACATTAGAAATCCAGTAGATTTCTTAGTCATGTGATGAACGACACAGCTAGATATACACAGACGGCCGCTGAATGATCTATGAGCCCCTTGAGCTATCGACGAATGTAACTTGGCCAGTCAGTTGAACAGGATAGAACTGATGAAGCACTTTGAACAGTCTATCCTGGTCATTGACCCCTATTTTAATCTCAGTGTCTACCTCCCATATAGCCACATGTGCAGGATTTGGCCAGAGAAGAACCCTCATCCCCGCCTGAGGAGTCGGGAAAGGGGATTCTGACCGCAGCGATGAGGTCATCTTTAGCGGAACCTCATTTTCCTTTAAATTACCCTGGCTGATGACCTCGTCTTTTCTTGCAACAATTAACTCTGATTTGCTCATCAACAGAGCAGAAAAATGACCGCAGGGCAAAAAAACAAAGACCACATAGTTAGCCAGGGCCGCTATCTCCCATCAGGGCCTGGGCGCTTCTTTGGACGTCACTGTGTGCTTTGATTGCAAAGCAGATGCGCTGCTGGCTTCCTTCTATCTGACGGTGGGTGACTTTGAATCAGGCGTGAGGCAGTGGCTGCTAAACCTGACACGTATTACAAAAACACTTTATCTCACTTATCTGTCTACTGACTTTATTTGAATATCTATATTTTCTCAAGTGTTTACGCAACTTTGACGTGTGTTGACAGGTTCTTGTACTGTGAATAGGGTGTTGGAAATAAGTCATCCAACAGTTTCAGACATCATCTGAAGATGAAAATGCATTTAAAAAGAAAAAGAAAAAAACCAAGAAAAGTTTGCTGTTGTAATGAATGACTCAAAGATTTCTCACTAAGACTGAATTGCGTAGTATTGTATTTCCCATACTGCGGCCAGCTTTTTTGCATGCTATAAAAGCTGATGTTGAGTCAGTTCGTTTAATGTAAGAACAACATTTTAAAAAAAAATTATAGAATTTTTTCGGATAAGAAGTGCCTCATGGTCTTCACAGATGAGTGATAAAGTGTGCCTTATGGCGTCATTGGGAGAGACAGGATTTTGATAACAGCGGGGGGACCGCAGTCTCTGAGCTGTGTTTGACAGGACATTGATTTCCCATTTGGCTGGTGTGTTTGGTTCAATCAGTTACAGGTATGTGTGAAGAGCTCAGCCAGGTCAAGATATACTCTGCAGTTCAAACGCTTGCAGAGGAACACAAGATTGTGAGGTGGATTTTATCGAGGTAACCCCATTAAGTTAAAAGCTGACAAAGTAAATGGAGAGCAAATGAAATGTGAGATCGATAATGTTCCAAGCTTTGTTAGACCTCTGACTCCTAGACTCTGTATTCATAAAAGTGATCAAACTTTCTTGAATTGTTTTAAAAGAGAGAGGGGAGTTTGGAACATCGAGGTTGCTTCCATTTTGCTTCTTGTCTGCTTTGGGTTACAGTATTGTCTTTAGAGAGAAGCTGGGGAAAGACCCTCCTGGACACATCATTGTCTGAGCAGCAATTTAATTTTGAATTACTCCAGTGGGGGCAGCCAAACTGTCTGGGATAAAACTGCTGTGCTTGCCAATAGATTTGGATGTTCTTCAGCTTTGATAACACCTGATCTATGTGTCAATATTTTACCTCTACTGTAAGTGTTAATCACCTCTAAGATGTGAAATGATCTTATAGTGGGTTCCTCGAAATCATTCAGGCCACCAGGATGATACTAAACGTCTGTGATCTAATAGCCAATGCCATTGTTTTATAATCCCATGTTATTGATGCATTTTTTTCATTATTATGTATTGTCTCCATGTTACGCAACTCTTGACCTTGAATGTTCTTCTAAATAAAATGAGTGGACTGGATGTTCCAGAATTCAAGTTGATTTTAATTAAGATTGCTATAGCTGTAGTTAGTACAGATAGAAAAACAAAACAGAAACAACATGATTTTTTTTTTGGACTGTGTGTTCTAAAGAGTGATAAAGCTCATTTTAAGGATGTCTCATGGTAAGGACTGTGGACAGAAAATTACATGTTAGTAATTATCTTGACCAACAGAGGGCAGTGCAGAGCAGGTGCCTTTCACCGCACTGGTTATCTTTCCATCCATCGTAAGGTGCTCAAAGGACAGAGTCAAGAGTGAAAATAGATTTTCACCTCTGAGACCAGTAGCCTACTATGATTAATTGGAATGTGGCACTGTTAAATGCAGAGAGGGGCTAGAATTTGATAGTCTAAAGTGATGAGTGCATTAAAAAAATAATTCCCCTAAAGCATTGAAAGAAAATAGAAAAAAAGGTGATAGAATGAAGATTGGCGGCTTGCAGCTGCTGTGTATGTTTACTTGATTATACATTGGAGACAAAACTAAATCTAACAAAGTGTGTGTGTGTGTGTGTGTGTGTGTGTGTGTGTGTGTGTGTGTGTGTGTGTGTGTGTGTGTGTGTGTGTGTGTGTGTTTAGTGTGGCAGTGGGAGCAGGGAGTGTATTATTCACTGCTCACTAAAGGTCAGTAATATGGAACATCACGCTTTCATCGCCCATATCAAACAATGATGTTATCACTGGAAATTGGATACTTTCCAAAGTTAGAGGAATCAGCCGAGTATATCAGATATCTTTCTTTTACTCACATGCTTAATTTGTGCGTGTGTTCTCTCTTACACTAAATGACCAAAGTTGCCCATTCATCAGGATGTTGTAGGTATCACAGTACATCAGTTCAGATAATGCACCCTCCACATGGCTCGTGACATAGCTGAGGACTGATTTTGGAGATATGCCCATAAATCTGTTAGATTACCCCCATGCACACAGATGTGTACACACAGATTCAGATATTCCTTGCGTGCACATCTCTGTCAGACCTCACAAATCGACACATATTTATGCAATATTCCATGTTTTCCAGTTTGCTCTCTTCTCACCTCTCCACTTTGAGTATTTTTAGGTTAACGTGCATTGCTCGTATTGCTGCAATACTTGCCCCAAGACGCTCACACACGAGTGAAATCCTGACCTTCTTTTGTTAGAGGTGAGTGTTTGCTCGAGAGAGGCTGGAGAGAATGCATGGGGAATAGAATCATTTCACCGGTCAGAATTCATGCTACAGGTGCAGTGGGATTCGGCTAGGGGCGGGTTTAGTTCATGTGAGCTTAAATGGAGTCTGACACACATTTTGGCATTTTTGCAGCACAGATGTGCAGCACAGTCTGCCCAGACCTGGCCTGAGCATCCCACAGAAATGGGGACATAGTCACAAAGACCTCCCCAAGTTAAGAACGTAGGGTATTAAAATACAGACTGACCCGCAGCTGCCACCAAATAAAGACTTTAAACATACGTTACCCTGAATAATGGTGCTCATATTTCACATCTGTTACTATTAGCAACAGGTTTTTCTTTGTCTGATAAAGGTGACCTCACTATAGTTGAAACTCTAAAACTAGAGAAAATTCTAAAACATGAAAATAACAAGTGGAGACAGATGTAAATTGACCGGTGCTGTAATCCTTGCTTTCTTCTGAAGTCTCTGACATGTTTACAAAACTCAGTACATTCATAATGAGTTGTGAATGTTTAAAATAAAAGGGGTTAAACAGAGTGACCACAGGTTATTTGCTGAATCTGATATTAACTCACCTTTCCGAGACCCTGGTTGAAACCGTGCGGCTTTCAAATCCCATAAGACTTTGCTCTCTGGTCAGCACTTGAAAGAAGCTCGTAAATTCCACAGATTAGTTTAACATGACACCACGCACACTTCTGACTTTATGATCATCTTTTTCCTCCTTCAATGGTCTTGTTAAAATAGCTTTCCTCAGTGGTGGAGTTCAGTCTCAATCTGTGAGGAACCACTGATAAAGGCAATAGATAAGGGATGTAGTGTTGTTAAAGCACCTAATTGCCCTCCTTTTAGGATAAATTCCTACTTTAAGACTTGTCTACCGTCAACTAACTTTCTTTCTTTCTTTCTTTCTTTCTTTCTTTCTTTCTTTCTTTCTTTCTTTCTTTCTTTCTTTCTTTCTTTCTTTCTTTCTTTTCTGTATGATATGCAATCATCTATGGTATTTAAAAACGGGCAGAAATATTTTGTCCAAAAAAAAAATAAAAAGATATTTGACTGATGACCCAGGTTTGACAAACTTGTGAAAAAACTCAAAATGCACTCTAAATCTATGGGCCTTCAAAATGAAACACAAGCAAAATGAATTTCTAGGTAAATCATTCATAATATTTGTGTGGAAATTGTTGCATTTAATTCAATGGTTTTATGTAGAGAAATTCGTTCTGCCCGTGTTTCATGAAAAAGGCCCAGTGTGTCTGTTTCTTTCTTCTTGGCTTTGCCCTGTCTGAGAGACCATAGGCTTGCCAGAATGGTTCAAAAAAATTTGAACCAGCTTAAAATTTACAGTCTTACAAGTTTATTTTAATGGACACTTAAGTCATTATTAACAACTCTGCTTCTTCCAGCAGGATGAAAGTATTGTGAAATGATAGAAGTTTCTTCTCATTTCATTAAATACAGTAGCAGAATACATACAAGAGTTAAACAGTTGGATTCAAAAACTGGTTAAAATTTCACTGTGCTGTGAGTATTTATATTTCATTATTTTTAGCTCAACCATGACTTATTTTATGTTAATATGTCCCAACCATCCATCCATCTATCTAATGATGCTGTACAACCCCAGGGAAGTATGGCGGTTCATGTAAGTCTGCTGCATTCACAAGATGTGGTATTGCATCATGCATATTGCATTCAGCAGTAAATTATTAGGGTGTATTTGTACCGTTACATGATTTGCATAAATCAGCGTGCTAAAACAAAGCAGACAGTGAGTGCAAATAAACAACGCTATCAGTGGGCACAATTCATTAGTGAATTCCTCTGGTATGTTTATTTAGAAAAGAATGTTCATTGCAAGGTGTCTAGAATCCTCATTCCAAAGCAGCCTTTGTGATGACAACCACCACAACACTTAGATGAGTGAACTAACCTGTACCAGGTGGCTTGTTCCTAAAATATTTTAAAATGCTATGAAAATTTTAGGCTCATTGGTTAGGAAAAACAATTTTTTTGGACATGGACATGTTTTACTCCCACAGAGATCTTATACACTACCCATTACACTAAAAGATATGTAACACGTAATTCAGAACCGGGCTCGAAATACCACAAAGAATCAGTTACTCATTAGACGGCATAGCACCGCTTTAAACATGTGTTGATTCCAGCCACATGCCGTAAACATGTCTGTGCAGTTTTGTGTGAGCAGTGCAGATGTTTCTGCCGTTGATAATGCCATTATCTCTGGGACTATAATTACCAACAACGAGTCTCGTATGGTCATATGATCCTCTGCATTTTTCAGCATATTTCTCGCAATGCTACTTTTTCTGTTCTTTCTTTTTTACAGGAGCAAACAGCTGTTTTATCCCAGAGGCAGTGTCCTCCTCCCAGACTAACATTAAACATAGTCTTTACCTTCCTGAAAGCAGAGAGCATCTGTGGCTCTTCCTGCCAGAGAAGTCTGGTTACAGCTGTCTGCCGAGAGGTGGGGCGTCGTCAGGGAAACCGCTTCATTAGGGTGTAATTAACATCCATGCTAGACAATGGATGCCATGGTGATAGACTCACTTTCAGTGTTCTAAGGGATGACGTTATGCAGGTAATGGGATGAGTTTGCATTATGCTTTTACATCACAAACCAGTGATGTGTACCAAATTAGAAAGGCAGAAAAGATGGCGTAGGTCATTTTAGGTGGTGAGGAATGGAAGTGCGGTTCAGTATTTTTTTTTTCTGTGATTGTTCAGTCAACAAACCATTGAAAATGCATCTTTCCAGTGGATAAAATGATCTGTAAAATGTGAGCTATGAAACTTTAACTTACTGTACTTCTGTCCCACACATCCTTGTTTCCGTTTTCAAATTAAATGGAGTTCATGCAAAAATAATAATTCTGTAATAATTTACTCACTCTTCAATCATTTTTCGGTTACACTTTATTTCGATAGTCCACTTTAGACATTCTTCTAACTATAAGTAACTTTTCAACTACATGTCAACTAACTCTCATTAGAGTATTATACGCTTTAGTAGACTGTCAGTGGATGTTAGGTTAGGGTTCGGGTTAGGAGAATAAGTTGACTTAGTTGGCAAGTTACTTATAGTCAGTAGAATGTCTGTTGGGGGACCAACACAATAAAGTGTTAGCAAATATTATGCAGACAGTCTACTAATCGTCTAATGACAGTTAGTTGACATGTAGCTGCAAAGTTACTTATAGTTAGTAGAATGTCTAAAGTGGACTATCGAAATAAAGTCTTCTGTGCAACACAAAAGAAGATCATTTGAGGAAAGTTTCAGTCCAAAACAACATTGGACCCCATTGACTTTTATTATAGACAAAATAAAAAGCATAAAATATATCTGCAGAAGAAAGAAAGTCATATAGTTTAAGACTGAAATGAAAGTGGAATTTACTTCTTTTTTTTTATTGTGTTACCTTTTCGACAAATAGTTGTATTTGTCAAATTGAAAAACCTGTTAATTAATGTAAGTGAATGCTTTCAGGGGTTTTGACTCATGTTGGCAAATGAGGGATGTTGTGGGGTATTGGCTCAAGGCCAGGGTTAGTAACTGGACGGTTGCTGGTATGAGCCCTTTGCATTAGGAGCAGGTATTTTGTCTAAATTAGTATATATATATAAATATAAAGTGTAAAAATAAAATTTTATGTTACATTTTTTGTAATTATTTCTGAAATTTACTAGCAATTTCTGAGTGAATTGTTTTTCAAACATAATCCTACACCAAATTTGTCAGTGTATTTACCTTAGTGTTATCAAAAATATCAATATTTTGATATGTATCGATACTGAAATATCTGAAACGGTTCCAATACTCCTTTGCTACAGTATCAATACACCAGCTGCACTTTCTCATTCTCTCTTCTCTCTGACGGCGAATCGACACACACCCGCCTCCTGTCGCTCACTCGACTCATTCACTCCGGTTGAATAGTGCTTGTATTGTGCATAGTTTTAGTCATTATCGCAGGTTTTGCACTCACACAAAAAACGCACGCACCACTGATGCGCTCACATAAAGCCACCTCTCAAACAGCTCACTAGTACCAAATTGACTTCTTTTCTGTGGCTTATTGCACTTAAATGATCAAATACATATAAAATTATGTCAAAATGCCAGTCTTGTTGATTATTCAGATAAATGCAGTCAGTTTTGGAACGTAAATGTTGACAGAAAACACATTGTTTAACAGTATATTGGATTCGTGCATAAGCTCTTAAAGGGGTCGTGACATGGTTTTTGTTTTTGTTTTATTATGTTCCCTTAGGTGCAATTATAGTGTTACAATAGTTTTTTTGGACCAAAAACTTTTAAATTTGAGTGATTTATGACCTTTCCCCACCCTGTTTCTCATCCTCTGATTCAAACAGTCTGTTTTGGGGGAGTTTCCCCTTTAAGAGTTCAGTGTTAACGCCCACTGTTATGACTGGCTAACGTCATTGGCTAAAAGTAGTTTTAAGATTAAATACATTACTTACAGTTTGCGGCGTCGTTGTTGGGCCCAGAATAGTCGGCACGGCCTGATCTTTAAGCAAAAGCTTTCTGGCAAAGCCAGCATCATACTGCGATTTGTTCTGAACAGTCATCCTTGAAATGTTGAGAACACACGCTTAAATTAACACTGCCTTGACTGGGACGTCCGCAAAAAATAAACTGCATCCATTTTTTCCCTGACGTCTGGATCGTTCGGCAGCGTATTCAAACATTTTGTTTGTCCACAGTAGGGATGGCGAAAACTAAAAATTTTCTTGACCGACCACCGAGCCTCATTAGCCGGTTGAACCCGGTTAACCGATTAGTTTAAAATATGCTACGCTATTTGAAATAACAGCCATTTCGAGCCGCGCCTGCAATTTCGCAACTCTGTTGCATCTCTTTGCCGCTCTGCCTCCCGCTCGCTCACACACACACTGCCGCCCTTCCACTCACGTCACTTTTTTTAAATCCCCTACAGCGCGAAACATGAGTCCCGCAAACGCGCCGAGGAGCTTGTATGTAATCGGAGGACAAATGGCTCCTTGGTTTCGAAATGGTTTGGGTACAAGGTGATCGCGTTGAAAATAAAGGCGTTTGTCTAGCGTTAGAAGCTCATTTGAAACATTGCCACGGCTCATTTAAGAAAATGACAGCTCCGAAGAGACGCCGCTTTAGTTTGAGGTAGTGCTAACAATAATGGTAAATGGTAAATGGACTGCATTTATATAGCGCTTTCACAGACCTATGGCCACCAAAGCGCTTTACATAGCCTCACATTCACCCATTCACTCACTCATTCACACACCGACGGCGGTGTCAGCCATGCAAGGCGCCATCCAGCTCGTCGGGAGCAGCTGGGGTTAGGTGTCTTGCTCATGGACACCTCGACACTTGGTCAGGTGGAACCGGGGATTGAACCACCAACCTTTCGGTTTGTAGACAACCTACATGAACCACTACCGCCATAATAAAGAAAGATGATGATCATCATCACCTTACATCATAGATGATGTGCTACTACTGTATTTAAGCACTCTATCACACAAGTTGCAACTTACATCTGTGTCATTCTTTTTGGTGAAATGGTCCCACACACTACTTTTCTTTGCACGCTTCATCCTGTCGTCTGCCCTTGCTCTAACCGAGTGTTTTAGCCTGTAGCCTTTACTTTTCGCAAACCTTGTGAGCGCACGAACCCAAACGCTGTGACCTTGCGCCAAATGTTTTTATTGGTTTATTAAGTACAAACAGGCGAGTTATGAAAAATTGAGTGTGAGGGATTTGTTCACTTCACACAAAAAGATCTTGGAATGAGATGGCAAACTGTAGTAGCGTTTAGTCCACTGTCTATAATAGCCTAATTCAGAGATCACTTTTTTTTTTTTTTTACCGACTACCGATAACTTTGATCGGTTAACGTTGATACGGTCAACCATCGGTCAAACGGTCACCGGTTAACATCCCTAGTCCACAGCCAGCAACAGCACATCTGCGTGGCATCACAATCTTCTTGTAAACAGACCCACTCGCTGCACGTCGACTGAACACCTGTGGGCGTGACAAAGATGCGATGATGCGATATGAGGCATAGTTGTCTTGCGCTGGAGGCGGTCATATGCTAACGACTGGTACGTCACTTCGTACCGTGACGTCACTTCTTACCATGGATCCCCAACGAGCTGTAATTAGAGCTTGATTAAATAAATGCTTTGTTTATAATGGGGAGGACGTCTTAAGCTATGAAACTTGCAGGAAGTTTTAATGGTACAAAGACCTCTTATATACCAAAAAATCAAGGCAAATTTGGTTTCTCATGTCATGACCCCTTTAAAGTGACAGCAGTCGAATAAACCTGCTTGCTGTCTGTCATGTTAATTAAAGAGCAAAAAAAAATATATATCACCCTCTGCTCTTGACTTTTGTAACATTAATTGTAAGCATTCATCTGCATTTTATTTTTACTATAAAATAATACTGGATAGTCTTCACATTTGATTATAATTTCTGTAGTATTTCTTACCTGAAAGCTGTGTTTATTTCATTTGTCTCTTTATTCTATTGCATTTATTTGTGCTATCATTTGTTTTTGAGCATTTTATTACTGAGTTTAGTTCAGTTTAGTTCAATGATTCAAATAAAGCCTCCCTGTTGCCTTTCAAAAGGGAACTCGCACTGCGTCGATTGACGCTAAGGGGAACGCCTAAGGCGCTACAGGTGTCTGAAATCACAATCAAATCACGGTAATATTGACCGGCGACAGCCCACAAATCATTAACGTGCGACCTGGAATTATATAAGGGCACCTTGCAAACATGATAATCATCTTTTTGTCTTCAGGGACTGTTCTGTCTGTAAAGCACTTGAGAATTACGGTAAAAATGAAATGCACTGAGAAGAAGCAAAGCTTCCAGAAGTGTGCGTTTTTTGGTTGGAAGAAGAGCACGCACAGGCAGTTCTCGAGGGAGCTGCCTGTGCAAACTGTGAGCGTTTTCCCTTGAGAACGCTCCGCTCTCGTCTTCTCGAGCGAAGAGGGTTCAGCACCTGGACCTGCTCGTGCTGAGGCAGAGCGGCGACACGCATAATGGGGTTCCCAGATGGAGCTCGCCGATCGCCTTGAGGGGGCGATAAACCTCGGCGGCTGACGAGGGTGAGCTGCAGGTGGAGGATTTCTCTCCTCCCCCTAGCCCAGCAAGTGCTCTTCAGGATGAGCAGGAGATGGCTGATGAGGGTGGTGATATTCAGATAGATTCTGAACCCTCTCAGACACTCTGCCCCGTGTATGCAGAGCTGGTGGCTGCGGTTGCCTTGGCAGCGCGTTAGGGAAGAGGTCGCTCGCGGAAGGCTTGACGATCGGTTTCTCCCCGGCCATTAGCCACCAGCTCAGGTGAGCCTTCCATTCCTTCCTGATCTCCATACGGAAATTTAGAGGGCATGGAAGAACCCATATTCGGCCCATATCCACCAACATCAGCGGGCTTGTTTCTTGAACTAGTTCAGAAAGTTCAGAGAGGCGAAGGCGTGCTCAATGGCATTTAGGACCTGCATACTGCTGAGATCCGCATCCACACCCAGGCAAGTGGGAGGGCCTAGCCCCTCACAGTCCGAGGACCGTAGACAGGGCCAGAGAACCAGTGTTGCCTCTCGTGCGCCCCCTCCGTGGAGGAGTAGGTCACAGAGAAGGCGAGACTCCCGCAAGAACAGGGATCGGAGGGAGGTGATCCGACGCTGTGTGCGTACACAGCATCGGTGATGGATCACCTTTCCTGAGGGTGTGATTATATTGCAGCCCTCTCCCCTCTTCTCCAACTCCCAGGTGCTTTTTACATCAGGCCTGAGGTTGGGCCCATGATGAGAACAATGTTCTGATGGCCCTCCTTGGCATGGTTAGTGAGAGCGCCTCTTTCAGGTATGTGAAAGGCGTTAGACCCCATGTTCACAAAGAACTGTTTGGTGAGTCTTCACTTCGCAGGCCGCAGGTGAGCTGAGTTGGTCTACTTTAAGAGTAATTTTTTTGTGTGCAACTAACACTAAAATGTATCTCTCTACAGACCTCGTTCCCTGTATAGAGTTATGGGGTCATGGCAACATCAATGTCATAAGGTAAAGTACAATTTGTTGGTTATTAGGGCCCTGAAGTTCCCCTTTTAGGTGGCTAGAACGATAGAGAGAAGCACCAGTTGAATGGGCTTCTTTTGTGAGTATGTGATGGCTTCCCTTTTTGTTGTATGTAAGATAAAGTGAGGTGTGTCACTGCTCATTCTAGTTGTAAAACTATGTTTATAGCTTAGGCATCCTCTCATGGTTAGAGCATTTGAGGCTGCCAATCATATGAAAATCATATGTTATCAGCGGAGAGTTAAGTGGCAGAACATCATTCTAGAAAGAAGAATGGGAATGTTTATGCTACCACTTGTTTTTTCTACACACACCTGTGTTACCCCTCAGGCTATTAGCTATATAGACTGACGCTGGAGCTTCAGATAGATCGTATGTCCGGCCAACAGGACCGTCTGACATCTTTTGGTCCCGAGAACATCACCCCCTTGAGCTCTGTTTGGGTTTTCAGTAGGCTGAGCTGTTCTGCAGCCCCTCGTATGAAAAAAATAAAAATTATAATTTAGAAAAAAATCTCGTAAGGTTGTGGCTCCTCCAAGGCCTCAGGTACCCCTTTTCCACCAACAAGAACCAGGTGCTGGTTCGGAGCTAAAGCTAGTGCCGGTTCGGAGTTGGTTCGACTGACGAGCCTCCAAAGAACCGGTTTGCTTTTCCACAGGCTAAAAGAGCCAACGCAGAGCCAGGTCTTACGTCACAGCTACGTCTCATCTTTCTCAGCAACGTTAGCGCGGCGGCGCCAAACACAAACACATCATCAACAATGGCGCACGTTGCTTTGCTATTGATGTTCATGGCTTTGCGGACCTACATCGGCATCCAAACACGGCGGATCCAACGTGTTCGCGCGGCTCGCCATTATTTGTACAGACGGAGATTACAAGCGAGAGTAACGGCATGTACATAACATTTATTTTTAACAATAAGATGCCGACTTTAGCCTTAGATTTATATTTTAGATCGTGTCCATCGTGTTTAGCTGCTGTTAGCTCGATTAGCTGCTATTTGAAAATGGCGGTCACAAGTTTCTCTTCAGTCTTGTTGGCCACGGTAACCCCGCCCCCAGCCTCTGACGCAAGCGGTTCTTTCTTGGCTCCGTTCTAGACCCTGCAATGATTTGGTGCTACTTAAGAACCAGTTTTACTGGTTCGGAGCTGGTGCTTTGGCGGTGGAAAAACAAAGAACCGATTTGAAACTAGGCTCTGGCTCCGAACCAGCACCAGCTCTGCCTTGGTGGAAAAGGGGTAAGGGAGATATGCTTACAGGCTGGCCCCCACCAGGGCCGCCTCTGTAGCTTGCCTAGGCTATGTTAGGGATAATGGAGGCGTTCTGCTAAAGCATTTCTGCCTCTGGCCCTTCACTTTGTGAATGTAGGTTTTTAGCTTCCCTATATGACAGCCTCCTCCCATGGGAGTCGTTAGGCCGAGGCCCACCCCCTTTCTGCGTTCTGGGGCGAGAAGAGTAATGCAGCTTGGTGCAGAGGCATGATTTTATAAAGACCCTGGGTTAGGCCTCAATAAAGCCTCCCCGGTACAATGAGTCTTTCTTGAGCAGGGTTAGGCCGTCTTTCGCCTCACAAAGAGACTGGGTTTTGTCTCCCAACGGTATATGTTTGTAGCAGAATAGACTGGCTATCAGCTAGAAGGCCCAACCAGGCCTCCTTGATGGTGAGTCGCCGGCAATATGAGTTTGGCTGACAGCACTGACTTGCTTCAGGCCTATTACGCCTCTCAAATCTTCTAAGAGAGTCTTGAGTGACGGGGTATACAAACAGTGGTATTGATGGTTAGGCGTTGACCTTAGCAAGGCCTCCCTCACCCTGAGCCCCATCATGGTGTACTCGACTGTTAATTCGCTGACCAATCAGACAATTGGCTTCAGTGGGCCTCTCTGGAGGCTAGCCCCGATTATGATCAGCCGAATAGGATTGACCACTGTCAGGCGGTTGGCCTTATCAGGCCACCATGTAGCTCGGTCCCCAACCTTACTGGCCATGGCAGTCAGTTTCTTACCTAAAGAAAACTTTCAGACGACCGGCTTTAACAGGCCGCTCCGAGACTGAGCCCCAAGACTGGCAGGCCTTAGCAGGCTGCCCTGGCACTGACACCCGGAATCAGGGTTCATAACAATAACCAGTTTTTAGCTAGCTATCAGGTAGTTGGAGTTTCCAGGCCTCCCTGAAGGCAGGTAGTAGGCCTAATCAGGCCTCTCTGAAGGCGAAGTCCCAAGGATGGGCAACTGCACAGTTAGCTTTAGTGGCTGCCAGGTAGTAGGCCTCACTAGGCTTCCCTAAAGGCGAGTTCCCAAATATAGGCACTAGTTAGCCAGCCCTCTGGTAATCAGGTAGAAGGCCTCACCAAGCCTCCTTGTAAGTGGTCTCCCAGCGACGCTGGGTTCTGGCAGCTAGTGGCCGCTTGCTATCAGTTCAGCTGGCCTTAGCAGGCAGCTTCTGAAGGCAAGCTTGCACCCTAGCATGACTAATGATAATTTTCTGCTACTGGTTCCTTCCCGGAACCACTTTTATCTAGCCTACAGCCTGGTTTGTCTACCATGCAGACCATGTGCTCCCCTCATTGAGGGTCACTATGAGTACTCTGCCTCCTGAGTCTGGTCAGATGGTCGTAGGACTCTCATGAGGCCTCCAAGTTAGATCAGCCCTTAGGCCTTTTCAGGCCTCCTCACTGTTTTGAAACACAAACACTGGGTAGATCCGTGGATCGAGCAGAGAAACTCCCCTCGCTGGCAAGGGTTGTAAGCACTATGCTGAGTCATGTTCTCTGGGATACCCTGTCTCTGAGAAATGGGCCGAGTGGTTCACTGTCAGCTTTGCAGTCCCTCGGGTTGGTCTTACCTAAAGGCAAGTGTCCAGAGGCCCTGTCTTCGGACAGACAGGAAGTTGGCCAGACTGAAGTGTCCAATGTAAGTGACACCAGGTCAGGCCTTCCTGGTGGCATTTTGGGCGAGTATAAATGTGTAGTATAAAAGTCTAAATTTGAAGCTGTGGTCCTAGGCCCTTGAGCAGGCCCAGGTAGGCATTTCATTAAACAATGTTTATGGAGGTTTTCCTGTGGAACGTATAGCTAGGGCTATGACCGTAGGGAATGCTGTCACTGACAGCCCAGTGTGACCTGAGGGTGAGTGGTTCTGGCATTTCATTTGAATTTGCTGGTTTTGACAGTTGTCACTGCCAATGGTTATGTACTCCCCTTAGCATGGTGGTGTTGGTACATCATTCCCCTTAGCGTCAATCGACGCAGTGCGAGTTCCCTTTCGAAAGGGAACGTCTAGGTTACGACTGCAACCTCTGTTCCCTGAGAACTGGGAACGAGACACTTTGTCTTTTCGCCATGCCTCGAGGCCTGCCAACCAAACAGTCATTTCAGACGAAAAGGTGCTTATCATGTTTGCAAGGTGCCCTTATATACTTCCAGGTCGCACGTTAATGATTCATGGGCTGTCGCCGGTCAATAGGATTACCGTGATTTGATTGTGATTTCAGACACCTGTCACGCCTGAGGCGTTCCCCTTAGTGTCAATCGACGCAGTCTCATTCCCTGCACTCAAGGAACAGAGATTACAGTTGTAACCTCTACATTCTGTTTGTAAGCTATTTCAACCAAATTAGATAAAACCAAATTAGATAATAAATTATCTGTATGGAGGTATATGGCAGGTTTCCCAGTGGTATCGAAAATGGTATCGAATATCAATATTTTTCAAGGTATCGTATCGATGTTGGAAATTCCAGTATCGTGATAACTCTAATTTACCTTCTCAACTGTTCATTGTGTGGAATACCAATGTTGAAATGTCATTTTAGAATGCATGTTTTTTTCTATTCAAACTTTATTTTTGCTTTCTTGTTTTACAATAACCCAGCTTGCATTCACTTAGTTTCCATTGCATTCAGATACCACAAGGCTGGCACAGATTCAAAGACACACAAAGAATCGGGCACATTAGTCTTTTGACATGTATGAATGGCCTAAATAAACAGCGAAGAGTTGCAAGCGTGTCCTCTGTGCTATGATATGTTTAATTCGTTTGGTCTGGGAGTCCAATGACAGCTTGATGCGGCTTTAGATCGCCACAAACCATTTGTCAGGCGTTCGACACACATGGCGAAAAGAGGCAAACTGGCAGACGTGAGCTCGGAGATGCCTTGTGGAAATATAGACGTATGAGGAATAGACCCGGGGCAGATATTTGTGTGAGGCTCTAGAGTGAGCGCTAATAGAATGTGAAGGGAGAGCCAGATATTTGCAGTGATACGAGGTGAGCGGGAGCAGCTGTGTTCGCTATGTGTACATACATGGAATGCAACACTGCGTCCCAAAGCATACGTTCATTTTAAAACAAATCACCTATAGAAACAGATGAGTTGTGCAAATACACACCCACCTGCCCAGTTACACGCACACATTGTAACACACATTATGAAACGGGTAGGCTGCACTCCTGGGTGGGCCGTGTATTGTAAGAGACAGGTCCCAGTGCATGAAAAGTGAGACTCTGTCAAGGAGCAGCAGTGTGTGTGTGTGTGTGTGTGTGTGGTGATCGCTTAACCCAGCCAGTCTTAAGGATATATGGTGAAATAGATTTCTCCAGGGGAGAGGTGTGTGTATGTGTGTTAGCCCAAACACATGGCAAAATGGAGGCCCTGCAGCGAGTGGATCAGAATGAGGGTGGACTCTCTATGCCTCTCGGCCAGCCAAAGATACAGCACACGTTCCACTCAATCCCGTCATGACCTCAGCCAGCGCTGGGAGACAAACACCCGTACTATTCCTGACGGAAAACTCACCACTCCGGGCATGCAACGAATGACTCAGCACTCCGCCTCGTACGTGATGGTCAACCTGGAGCGCTCCAGTCGTGATGACATCACTGCGAAGGTCAGTTCCCACCCCGCCATGGGCCGCGGCGTTAATCAGAGTCAGATTGAGCTGGGAGGGGAGAGGACAAACACTCTACGATTTCAGCTGTGCATGCTATGACAGAACCATTTCCATGGAGAAATATCCCCAAACTCGAGCCCAGGTCAACAATTCCCAGACAATTAATGGGTACTAGTGCAATTAATATTCTGGGAATTTTTGAAGCATAGTTATTAGTTTCATTGCAAACAGATCGACTTCAATATACAGCCTGAAATAACACTGTTAAATGCAAAAGCATACCATACACTATAGTGTTCAAAAGTTTGGGTTAGCAATTTTTTTTATGTTTTTGCAAGAAATCTTATGCTGCACCAAGGCTGCATTTATTTGATCAAAAATACATTCAAAACAGTAGGTTAATATTGTGAAATACTATTACTATTTAAAATAACTGTTTTCTGTTTTAATACATTTGAAAATGTGATTTATTCCTGGGACAGCAAAGCTGAATTTTCAGCATCATTACTCCAGTCTTCAGTGTCACATGATACTTCAGAAATCTTTCTAATATGCTGATTTGCTGCTCAAGAATAATTTCTTAACAGTTGTGTTGCTGGTAGGGTAGGCAATTTCTGAGAGGCTAGCAATAGCAAGCTATTTTTGAAAGCATAAGATCCCAACCTCCCTTCAGAGCGTCTCCTTCCATGCCACCTTGTGACACTCATGTGATGTCATGTATGATGTTTGGAAATATATCCGAATCATTTTTTAATTTTTATTGAGAGCATTCTATTATTGATTGTTATCAGGAAGTGACAAGAGTTTCAATCAGTATATCAAAAACCGTACCTTTATTTTATTTTTTATGTATTTTTATTTGTGGAAATAAAAATTTTCAGAAAGTTTTTTTTTTTTTTTTTGAATAGAAAGTTCAAAAGAACAGCTTTTTTTGGATATCCTTGCCAAATAAAATGATTAAGTTCTTGTTAAAAAAAAAATCTTGCTGATACAAAACAATTGAACCGTAAATAGTTGCACTGCTTATGCTAGTGGTCTGCTATTTACTGTAAGTGCATAAGAATGTGTTTTATTTACAAACCAATTGCAATCCATTCAAATTGCACTGCACCGTGAGAAGTTACTGTCATCAAGCAAAAACATGTAATTACGCATTATAAAAAAAAAATTAAAAAAAAGGTGAATTCCCCCATAGAAAATGAGCAGTTTATAGTTTTAGAGGGGAAAAAAACACTTTTGTAACTACTTTGATAGGCCAGTGGTGTGAGGACCATAGAAGTAGTCGAGATCACTGGAGTAACACCAAACCCATCGTCGTTGTTAAAGTTTCTCCCAACGGAGCTGCTCTCAAACTGATTCATCACAGTTACTCACCATTAGGAATAAACTCAGCACTCATAACTAATAACAAATGCCAAAACATCTCACCTCGTTGACAGTAATGGTCTATATGAGATTTAGGTGAGCCGCAAAATGAATTGCTGGATTCTAGCTGATGAATCACTGTTCTGGAAGTTTGATGGGGGCTTTTAAGAGACACTGAAGATACTGTATGGGTGTCCATACAAACAAAGCTCAGTTACAACCAAATTCCATTCCTGTCGTGGGATAGCAACACAAGCTTGGCTACAGTAATATGTTATTGGTTCACATCTACAGATCAATTACTTTTAATTCTATTGTAAGAGATTCTCTTTCTCTTTAAATAGCATTCAACTGCATTTCAGTTAATACATGAAGGAACGGGGCTTATTTAGTAGCTGAGTAAACAGTATACATCATCTATAATGGTCCCAGGCTGTGGTGTGTCCCCACAGGTGACGACAGTGTGGTCAACACTTAACCTTCTTTCTCTAATGTTGCCCATTGGTCCGTGAAGTTTCATCAAGTTTATGAGAGGGAAAGGCCTTAAAAGCTTATTTATGAATAGTGAGTGTTTACCCTGTTCTTCTAAATGGATCTCTGAGGGCAACAGGAGAGCGAGGGAGAGCGAGAGGTGAGCTGGGTCAGATCGATAGACAAGAGTCAGAGAGCAATAAGAAAGTATGCCAGTGCTTCATTTGTGCAAGAACAAGCCAGACCCAACACCTCTGTGATTGGATTTAGGGCCAAATTTAGTAAATCCCCTTCCTTTAAAAGGTGCATGCTATGATTTGTATATGTGTTTGAAAATATCTTGATTTTTTTGATGATTGATATTCAAAGTCAATATTGAAACAGCTGTGTGTCTATATGCGTTCAGTTAAATTCTATAATTAGATTGAAGTTTTTTAATGTATTTTAATATTTTAATTTTCACAGTTGTAAATAGCAATGATTTTAATTCTGTAATTCTATATTTTGCACTATCCTCGTAAAAATATATGAACACGTATTTTTTATATATATATATATACACACATTATGTGTCGCTAAATAGTGTTATGTGTACAAGCTGTATGTTAGGTTGGTCTTAAGAATAGAATTGACAGAAAAGAGATAATATCCCCAAACTCAAACCCATGTCAACAGTTCCACAACAATTGGGTACTAGTGCAATTAATATTACAGGAATTTTTGAAATGGGATTTTTTTTTTTTTTTTTATGATTGGTACTCTATGGAAACGCTACTCAAAAAAGCTTGCAGTGTAGACAGATTATTTGATTTTAATGAGACGGATAGTTTTGTCGCATCATACATTGGATGTTAACGTCCCTTCACCTCTGCAACCTGCCGGATCCATGACTAGTGAACCTTCTGACTGGATTTCACACCGAATGAAGAGTGACATTTTAGAAAGAGTGAAGATGGCTCTCAATCGGCAGTGCATCTGCCTCTCCTCCCTCTGCTTTTAAACATTAATTAATGTAAATTCCAGGCGTTTTCTCACTCCGGCTCTGACGCTCCGTCTCACCGGCACACTGGAATCTCGTAGGGGTGTGTGAATCTTGCAGTAATGGCATTCCTGCCCCGCTACATTACTGCTATTTCCCAGCCATCAATCAGAAGCCTGTAGTGAAGTGTTATGAGCTGAGAACAGGGCTGGACCAGTGGACAGGGAGGGCCGGACAGCAGATAGCTACTGATATTAGCACCAGGCCTGCAGTAGCAGTATGACAACTCCTTAGCCTTTTCAACTTGAGCAATCGAAAAGCCCAAGTGTCAAGATTAGAAAGCTGGAGACTGTACTGCTGAAAGTCAAATTTTCACAGTGAGCAAATTGAACGGATCCCAGCAGGAAATAGGATCCTCTGAGGACATGACCATTGTTTTAACATGAACTTTCAAAATGCACTTTGATTAAGCGGTTTCTTTCCTTAATAGACATTTAATCAGTCTTTATCTCTGAAGCCCCTCCCACAGTGAGATCTGTTCGAAATCATTGTATCTTTATGAAACACCATTCACAACCCATTTTACTTCCGTAATGTGATGTTTCTATATTCAACACACACACACACACACACACACACACACACACACACACACACACAAAACTTAGGCACGGGAATTTAAAAAGTATTTTCTATATGGTTGTTAAAAAAATAAGAGTATCTGCATATTCTAAAAAAAAGTTGTTTCATAGTTTCAGGTTGTTTCAAGTTATTATATTTTCATGATTTTCAGATTGTTAAAAAGTTTTGTGGTGGAATAATGATGAATTGTAAAAAGTAGGATCATTTTTTATCAAGACAGTTTGATTTCATAATGATTTAAAACGTTTTTATTGGTTGTGTCTTTGTTTTTGTTTTTTTATTAATTTGATTATTTATTTATTCATATCATATGTGAGAACAAAATCTATTAAACATGACAAATTAACCAGCTGTATGACTATTCCTACAAATACTAAATGTACAGTATTCTTATTGGCACTTTATTCTGTCAGTTATGCCAGAAGAAATGTACTTTTGAATCTTGTTACATAACAGAATATTTCAAAGATAAGAGATATTTTTTCTAGCTTTAATATGACTGATTTATATTCTGTTATATAACTATCTCCAGGAGTATATTAATAGCATGCAAATATTGTGAATATGTTTTCCGTGTAAAAATCCCCGGAGTAGTGACAGAACGATCACATCACTGGACACTCAGTTAGTCATGATGAACCCCTCCTAACTCCTATCTGTGTGTAAGATATGACATCATCGTACTATGATGTCTGCATTATCTGATTGTGACATCATAATTCTATCAGCTGGTGCACTCCCACCGATGAGACTGCAGGAGCATTTGGTTTGAGGTGTTTCAGAGGGCTTCTTCTACTGACAGTGACATTGTACACTCTCACAGATACAATACAAACATTGTACATAGGTAGTCGCATAGTGCCGTAAAGGGTGTAAAGCAAAACAAAAGGGTGTGTTCCTCATATTATATATCTGTTCCCCAGAATTCACTGTAAATCAGTCATTGTTCTGAGGAAAAATATGAGATACTGAACAATTTTCACACCATGCATTTTTTTTTTGTCCTCTTGTTAACTATCTACTAGCAAAACTTCTTTAACTTTTTTTTACCAGCTGTTCTGCTCACTTATAAAAAATAAAGCTTCTATGGTTCCATGAAGAACCTTTAACGGCAGTAGAACTGTCCATTCCACAAAAGGTTCTTTATAGTAGAAAAAGGTTCTTCAAACTCAGGGAAAAAAAAATATATGGTTCTGTAAAGAACTGTTCACTGAAAGGTTCTCTAGGGAACCAAAAATGGTTCTTGAATGGCATCACTGTGTGGACCCCTTTTGGAACCTTTATTTTGTAAGGGTGGTGAACAGCATCACACCAGTTGAAATTCAAGCTGTTATAAGCTGGTCTTCTTAGCAGGCTTGGCTGTCTAAAATGAACTACAGCTTGAAAGCAAACTGCATGACCAATTAGATCAAGTATCCACCTAGTATTGGAGGGACACTCCAGGAATGGTTATGTAAACCCGATCACTTAAACCCCGCCACAGAGCATTGCTCATCCCGTTGTACAGTACGCTCCAGAGGGCAACTACCTAACTACTTAGTCACCACTAAAGAGTATGAGAAATGTCTTTCCTCCTTTATAGACATGACTGTTTAGTACAGATCAAAGGAACACAATCAAATTTATGCTAATGGTTTCTCTCTGCATCTTTCTTTCTTGCTCTTTCTCCCTCTTTAAACTCTTCTGCTGCTTTGTGATCTCAAGAATGAAACAACAGCCGTCATCAGATTGCTGTTATGTAAGCTATTTGCTATCTGAAAGTTTACGAAACAAATTTTTTTTGCATCTCATGGCAAATAAATAAATTGTAATATTAGGAGTGGGAATCGATTACATTTTTAATTGAGATTAATATGTGTACATTTATGCGACAGTGCTTTTTATACTTTCAACTGCACAATAAACATCACATTCTATTTGTCAAAATGAAGTTCATTTCAAATCTTGACAAATTATTATCAGCTTTAAAGGCATAATACATATTTGATATTTATATGTATTTGACAGCCCTAATATTAAATGACTACTGACCAACAAAGCAGTCGTTGGAATTGCAGTTTAAGGATGAATTGTGCATCCCGGGAGCCTTTGATTTGGGCTGGAAACTATTTTTTACTGGAGATTTTATGTTGCTTTTAGAGAGCCATTTTTCTTGTAATCTTAGATTAGAATCAGACAGTGTTTACACTAGACACGCAAAACTTGCTGCACTCTTTGAAGGGTGAAGATTTTCTCATCACTCAGAAGGTAAAGCTCTCCAAAATACCCTGGTTCACCATTTAAGAGATTCGTTCTGAGGACGAGCGTAACCAACGTGTAAGCTCAATGTGTAACCTATGCACACCAATAAACAAAAACCTGTTTACCCTCTAGATGAACTCTGTGACACTCTATTGCTCTGCTCCAAAAACCTAGTGAGCAGCAGCTGCCTTTTAAGGAACCTCATAAATTAAATGGTTGATTTGGTACAATAAATGATGCCTTAAAATGCTTTCTTATTCAATGACTTATGGCAATTAAAAATAAATATTAGGGCTGTCAATTGGTTACATGTTTAATTGAGTTTAAAGGTGTAGTAAGCGATTTCTGAGAAACACTGTTGATATTTGAAATCAACCCAAACAAACACACTCCTCCCTTCATTGCTCCGCCCCCAAAATGCACAAACACACAGAGTGGATGTCATAGCTAAAGCTAAACAAAATAATGTGAAAATGATGAATGAACAACAAAGGAAGAACAAAAAATGAACATAATAAACAAGAGTATATATAAGTGAGAGTTTGTTGTTAGTCGCCAGCAGCACAGCAGCTCCAGACAAACAATGACACTCAAAACTGTCCTGTTACTAAAGCTAACATTACGACAACAGCATGTCTTGGCTCTGTGAAACAGTAAAACCAATGTTATTCACGTGTGGAGCAGAAACAACGCAACTCCTGCATCAGTTTTCAGATCTTCTCGCTTTGGTCTCTCCAGCTCTAGAAAGCTTTTCTAATATTACCGTGGGTCCTAAAGCTCTTGCCTGATGATGACCCTTCTTTTTCCAGTGATATTCCTCTGACCTTTTCTCTTTTAATGTCTCTCAGCCATCTCTCTTTCTACAGTCTTTCTTCAAATCTCCCTCTTGCCATAATGAGGGGACACGCCCCCTACTGCTGATTGGATAAACCTCTCCCCTACCCCATCATGAGTGGACATGCCTCCTACTGCTGATTGGATCACTCTCTCCCCTACCCCATCATGAGTGGACATGCCACCTCCTGCTGACTGGATCACACTCTCCCCTACCCCATCATGAGTGGACATGCCACCTCCTGCTGACTGGATCACACTCTCCCCTACCCCATCATGAGTGGACATGCCACCTCCTGCTGACTGGATCACACTCTCCCCTACCCCATCATGAGTGGACATGCCACCTCCTGCTGACTGGATCACACTCTCCCCTACCCCATCATGAGTGGACATGCCACCTCCTGCTGACTGGATCACACTCTCCCCTACCCCATCATGAGTGGACATGCCTCCTACTGCTGATTGGATCACCCTCTCCCCTACCCCATCATGAGTGGACACGCCGCCTCCTGCTGATTGGATCACTCTCTCTCCTCCCCCAATCATGAGTGACACGCCCACTACCGCTGATTGGCTACAAATGTGTTGTGCTGCTCGGTCCGATCCACTTTCAACAGCGATTCTCAGAAATAAATGTATGCAGCTGAGCTTTTTATTTGTTTTACTTGCACAGTAAATATCAAATTCTGTATTTGAAAAATGAAACTAATCTGGAATAATTTACAAATAATTATTAGCATTAATAAAAATAAAGGATTGTTGATATCTTACTCCTCATGTAATCAATGGCTTTGTGTCTCAACAACTTGTGTAAGAACGATGACCAAAGAGGAAGAATCTACAGTGAAGCAACCGAAACGAGCCTGACAGGCATAGCTGAAATACAGAGCAATACAAGCTAAGTACTTAAACATTCTATAATGCATCTAAATCTGGAGAAACCGTCTGATGTTGCTGCGATTTACTTGGGTTTGAATATAATTACAGGAAGTTAGTGTGGAATTTGTGAACACCCAAACTTTCAGCAGCCTGTCATCGGAATAGCTTTGTCTTATAAACATGTATGTAAACATACTGAATGACGCAGGGATATTCAATGAAATCCCTTCAATCTCACCCAGATGAGTAAATTTGCAGTGCCAGAAGGAGATCACGTGTAAGCTGATGCTGTATAGTAGGAGATTAGTCCTGTTGAATGTGTGGCTTTGATTACAGCTCCCCGAGACACTTACGGACACTCTCATCCCAACATTTTTGAATCAAAGCTCTTCGTTTTCGGCTGCACTCAACATGCCGTGGCCAAAACCGTTTGTTGGGCTGTTAAAAGCCAGCGGTACATTACCAGCTCTAAGCCTTATCTTTTTACACATGCTCACATAATGCGTGAGATCAAGACGGGTCCTCTACAATGTGCCATTAATTTCATCTTTCAGGCCTCCTTATCAAAATATTTTGTTCCAGCTTCCATCAAAATACTTCAGTAACCTTGGAATCTGTCAAAACATTTGGGTATTTTGGAGTTTACCTGACGGCAAATGAGTCCATCTGAAATCGCTGCCTGAAATATTCTCTTCACAGATTAAAGGGCTGCGTGCTTTAAACAAAGGTGTATTTGAGTGAGTCGAGACGGGCTGAACTCCGCCTTGAACCGTGACATTACTGAAAGCAGGAGCCTTTGACTTGGCGTGTAGCGAAGCCAAAATGGGCTGGGAGGGAACATGACTGAGCAACGTTTAACCTCTGACCTGTCTATCTGTCTGCCTCTTTCCCTCCCTGTCTCTCTCACATACGCATCAGCACGCCATAGATATGTAAACAGATAACTACAGTGTTGCCATCACCATTTATATTATTAGCAATTTGGTCTGAGCACCATGTTTTATATCTATTGCAGGATTTATTTTCATTTTGAAGTCAGTGTGCAACTAAATTGACCCTATTATGGTGTTATTGGATGATAATTTTGGTGCCTGTATATTTTACAATCAAATCAAATCTGAAACACTAATAACCACTATATAGATTTTTACTGTAAATTGTATCGTAATATTTTTTGTTCTTAAAAAAACAATAGTAATAGAAAAAAATGACATGCACTGTCCTGGTAAATCTATTCTAAGTTTTCATCATGCATGGTATTTTATTTTATTCAGTTTTGTATTTAAGCTAAATTTGCATTACTTCATTTAAAATAAGTGTGCATATCTGTGCATTTTATTCCAAAATGTTCTGCTTTAATCTTCCTTCAAATTGGAGTTACTTGCTCCACATTTGAACAGCTTTTCTTTTTCAGATAATGCGACAAACCTCTTTTCTCAAAGCCCACTTTTTATCATGCACTCGAGTGCCGATGGATGGATAGAGTTAAATTACACCATTTATTGTTTCTCATTAATTATCCTATTTTACTCTAAAATATATTACAGTAAAACAGGTTGTGCCATTTCATATAGTTCTACTTTCATGTTTTCATATGCTACTGACCAGGGTAAAATTCATGAGAAGAATGAACAGAAACTAATTTGATGATATATGCTTCCCTGTATTTAATTGTATAAAACACAGGTTATGTAGGTCTGCATGTATCTGGGATGTTTGAGCAGCTGGTCTCTCTTAAAGGAGAGAGATTTTCTCACAGGGTCTTTCTCCTGGGGCATTTAAGATGACCACACATCTAGCACAAACCAAATGCTTTCGTCCCACCACCCATCCGTGCACTGAGATTTCCCAGTTCTTGAATGGAAGCCAGCGCAGCCATAGTTTAGCTTTGTGCAAACCTGTTTGTTTGGGCCGTATACCCAGCAAGTCTTCTTCTGTCACAGAGCCATCACTGTCTGCCCTTCTAGTCAACCTGCGAAGATTCCTCAGGGATGGAATAATCACAGGTGAGGTTGCACCATGACAGCAAAGTGAAATAACCCTATATTGTATAAACATTACGTCACTGCTTCTATAAGTTGGGGCTGGCAGTGGTCCACATTTTATTAGCTGTAGTGTGCTTGAGAAAAAGGGAAGTCGTTTTTATACCTCAGTATCCATTTCCCACCACAAACAACAAACACTAGATAAACATAATTTGCAATCTTTGGGTAAGGGTAAACGGAATCCTGGGTTATCTTGTTTCACATTTCACACTGCTCATAATTTAGCCTGGGTTAACAATCAATCCTGCTGACGTTTCATACTGTACATTCCTAAACCATGGGTTAACATTCAAATTTGCATATTTGTGGTGTCATTGATCGGATGGGGCACTGCACGGCCTCATATTATACCTTGCTGACTGTACTATCAAGTTTTTTTAGACTAAAAATAAGAATGAAATGGTCTCTTCTTCAATCCAATTGACTGGTTTTCCATCACCATTTGACATTGTTCTCAAAAACTGAAATAACTGTGTTTCCGTGACTGTCCAAAGCACGTGAATATGAGGCATGCCATTGGCTGTGTGTTGCTTTTAACACTGCATCATTTCACAGTGCACGTTTGGCACTGTAATGCACTGCGAATCCTGCTCTGGAGCAGGGCTTCATAAGCCCAGGTCAAAAAGCAGCGATAACTCCAAGTGTGAAACGTTACTTTACGCAGTATGGTGGCTCAACGTGCTGCAACTGATAAAAACATATGCAAATAGAAAAAAACACCAGCACATTAAGAAAACGTCTTCATCAGTTTGACAACACATATTCTGCAAACAGAACTCACAACGCAACCAAATACAGAAACGTGCTACAAATATTCACAATGCAACCAAACTACTGTTTATGGTTTTAACCATTAGTTAATTTATTTACCAGAATTTATTTTCGTGAGCATTATTTAATTACAATTGTGAAAGTAAGTTAGCCAGCTCATTTAATGTTTCACAGTTAATTGTTATTTTTAATTTCGTTCAATTATTTAGGCTAATAATATTCTAAAGGCTAAGGAATCCTACGATCAGGATGTTAAAATAAACAAAAATCTCACCTTTTAGATAATCAACAACATCACTGATCAGTAGATATTGAACAATAATGTCCCAGCAAGTGGAGTCCTCTTGAAACATTTCTGTTGTGGTCTGTGCTATTTGGTTGCATTGTGAGTATTTGCAGCACGTTTCTGTATTTGCTTTGGTTGTGAGTATTTGCATTGTGTTTCTATATTTGGTTGCGTTGTATGTATACGTTTCTGTATTTGGTTGTGTTGTGAGTATTTACAGTGCGTTTTCTGTATTTGGTTGCATTGTGAGTATTTGCAGCACATTTCTGTATTTGGTTGCGTTGTGAGTATTTACAGTGCGTTTCTGTATTTGGTTGCGTTGTGAGTATTTGCAGCGCATTTCTGTATTAGGTTGTGTTGTGAGTATTTGCAGCACATTTCTGTATTTGGTTGCGTTGTGAGTATTTACAGTGCGTTTCTGTATTTGGTTGCGTTGTGAGTATTTACAGTGCGTTTCTGTATTTGGTTGCGTTGTGAGTATTTGCAGCGCATTTCTGTATTTGGTTGCATTGTGAGTATTTGCAGTGCTTTTCTGTATTTGGCTGCGTTGTGAGTATTTGCAGTGCGTTTATTTGGTTGCGTTGTAAGTATTTGGATGTGTTGTGAGTATTTGGTTGCGTTGTGAGTATTTGCAGCACGTTTCTGTATTTGGTTGCGCCTCAACCACATTTTTAAATTCCTTGATTTTTGAAATGTTACTGTACATTTTATTGCCTCTCATTTGTTAATTACTACTTTTTAACTCAAACCCACAGCAACGGGGTCAACCCTAATCCGTTTGGAGCTCACTGAAAGGTGATTCACTCTCCATGTTTCTTTGTCACGTAACATTTCCTTATTTTGACTCGCTAGGATATCCGAACCCATCAGAATTGAACTTATTTTGTCTCCTTAACAATAAAAGTGGATGAAAGTGTCTTTTTTCACAAAAGGCAAGAGTAAGGCCAAGACAGAGAGACAGATTGTTCAGAGCGATACGGCTCTCAGACTGCAGCTGAGAAATGGCGCGGTTTTGTTTATGGAGTGTGCGTGAATATATTCCAGACTTTATTAAATTGTGAACTCAGTGGGAAGGAGAGAGGACCGAATAGCACTTTGGAACAAAAGGCCTCAAGTTTCATGTTATGTCTTGGTTACAAATGGCACAGCTTAACCCGGGATAGGAGACAAAGGCATAAATTGAATCTGGCCCCAAACCACAGACTCCTTAAGTGAAGGAAGGACATATCTGCAACACTTCTCTGACACTGTGAAGTGATACTCTTTTATATTGTTATGGTTAGACTGACACCCCTAGCCAAAGAATGGCAGAAAATGGATTTCCACCCTACAGCTTTTCCAGCTTTATCCAGCGGATTTCTCAACAATGAGAAGATCATTCCTGAGTCACGCTCCGAGCTTCAGTGAGTCTGCAACGAACGGTGTGCGCATGAATGCTTTGGAATGTGCATCATAATGAAAACTCATCAATATCCCGAGTTCGTTGTTGCGATTTAACGTCTTTTTCCGTGCCAAGAAAAGAGCCATCAAACACAGACAACTCCTTCTGCTTCTATTGTTATTCAACTCATTAATAATTATGTTATACCTCTGATCTCCCATTGAAATTAAATATATTCCCAGATGTTTTTCTTGTCAGTTCTACCACTCCTGTCTTGAACATCTTTGCTATTGTTTAACTTATGAGCAGGAAAACCTGCAGCCTTTAATAGACTAAAGAAAACACAGGTTTGTCATCAATCATTGGCAGTGATTTTCAGTGCGGCTACACGACAAAGCAACACCTACAAATTGGCTTTGAATTGCTAAATAGTGAAATCAGTGTTTCAGGGCAGGGCGTAAAAAATGTTTCCACCAGGAATGAATCACTAAAATGTGACATTCATCTTTTTGATGAGTTTGCTTTGATTAATGAGAGTTTGAGAGTGGAAAGTCCCTATCAAGCATCGGGAAGTAGGCAGGCGTTTCGAACGCAGCGCTCATCAGAAATCAGAAGTCTTTCTGAAAACAGCCTACATGATATATATTTTTTTTTTCTTCTTGACATTCAGAAGTTGTCAGCATGCCCCACACACGCTTACTCTCATTCTTAACTAACACAAATCTCACATTTGGGTAGTTTGTCTATGTAATTATTTATTTTATTTTATTTTTTATAAGACAACAATAAATCTGTCTTACAACTGGTCAATATTTAATTTACATTTTGTTTTACTTTTATTTATTTTTTTTGTTCTGTGGAATGATATATATGTATATACATATGTTTTTTTTTCTGACTTTTTGAAGAAAAGGAATTTTCAACATATTTTAATAGACATGTTTCAGAATAAGATTATCCGACCTCCTGATGAAGGACTTTATTTGTAAATACCATCACAGATTTCACTACTAAGATGCAAGATACCTTGATGATCCTGACAGGCATTGTGAAATGTTGCAGTATGAATGATAAAGATCGGAATTCCATTGTTTGTTATTCTTTTAGCTGATTTATCCTGAAAGTGACTGTTCCCGGTCCAGGGCCAAGCGCTGTCATGCAAACCTCTGCTCTAATAATTTCAGAACATGTGGTAGGACGATATTTGCACAGCAACACCTGTAGGTACTTCCCCAGACTATAAAACACAAGAATGCTATACTCTACCTTCACGTCTAGCATTTGAGTGATGGCACACGATGTGAGTTTTTTACAGGACAGAGATTAGTGTGTATCTGCTTAAGGCAGCTTTACCAGCGCTCAAGTGAAGCTTCCTTGTGATTCCCTGATGGACAGATTAAACCCTCAGCAGCACAAAGTGCCTGAATAGTATCTGTCTTCACAGGACCTGCTGAAGTCCAGCTACATTTGAGCTTCATGTTCAAAGTGAGAAATCATCATAAAGACATAATTTAACTAATTTAAATTGGGCTTGTACAAAACCCAGCAATTTATATCCAATCCACTTAAAGTTGTAAAATGAATGTTAACTTAATAATTTTGTACAGAGACTATACATGAATGAATATATATACTGTGCACAATGCACAGTACCAAGCACAATATTCTCTCACCATTCCTGACTTTTAACACACACTCACGTGTGGCTGTCAGAACAGAAACGAAATCTGCCGCTACTCCAAATGTTTTCCCATCGTCTCCTTTAGCATTCATACGTAAATCGCGCAAGCTTATTTCATCCATTAGATTGAAAGATCTGAAAAAGCCCATACATTTACCCTACCATAGACCCTCCCCTTAAAGAAATCAGGACAGAAGTGGTTGAACGTGGACATAAAACACCAGGTGTAAACAGAAATATGTCTCCCTCGTCTACTTGTGATCCGATTGACCAAAGCGCATCTTAATACCAAACAGGGCCATATATAGAAGCTTTTAAGGGTTCCCATCATGGGATCATTTTATGGATTTATTTTTAGTGAATTAATTTTGTTTTAAGCAGTTCATAAACATATTCTTTTTCATTATAAACGAATTGAAATAACCCATTAAACATGAAAGGCAATTCTCCTTTTGGAAACTTTTTGGAATAAAGGGTTCTTTAAAATTGAATCAAGTTCTATAGAACCCCACTGAACCTTTTTTTTGCTAAGAGTGTTCAGACTTCTTGGAGTTTTTGTGGTTGCTATTTTGTGGTTGTGTTGCTTCACTCAGTGAGAAATTACTTAGGTTGAGAATTGACATAAACTTCCTGATTCAATATTCAGCTGTCGACTCAATATGTTTTGTGATTATTATTTTATTTTTTTATGCATTCAGCTTTTCAATAATTCAATTCAATCAATACAATCAATACAATAATAGAGACCAAAGAAACATAAAAAAGTCATCAGATCTCTTCATGTTGAATTAATGCTGCAAAACTTTTTATTTTAACATATTCGATTTTTGTCCCATCTGTTTACAGTCTTCTACAACAGAAACGGACTGTGTTTACATGAGCTTTGCAGCATTTAAGCATTTCGGGAAAATATGTTGAAATTATTTTATTGATTTTTCCTCCACCCCTAAATAACTGTGCTAATACAGATCTGAGACCAGTTTTTCAGTAGCACTTTATTTCGATAGTCCACTTTGCAACTACGTCAAACCAAACCCAGCAGTCTACTAATACTCTAACAACAGTTAGTTGATAAGTAGTTGTGAATTACTTATACTTAGTAGAATGTCTGAAGTTGACTATCAAAATAAAAGTTAACCAGTTTTATTTCTTCTTTCTCATGTCATATATTACATAATACAACCGCTGCGTCCGAAATCGAATACTTCCCTGCTGTATAGTATGCGAAAACAGTATATGTCCCAATACATATTATTTGAAAAACAGTAGGAGAAAAGTCCCCAGATACTGAAGTGCACATTCGATGGACACTTTACTATCCCATGAGGCCACGGGAGAGGATTTATGAATGGAGGTGAAGTAAAGCAACACAACTGATGCCGGTAGGTCACATGACAGTAACAACATGCCGGAGTACGGCCGGATTACATTCATTCTACCCACATTCATAATATAGAGCATACTTTTTTAACGTTCGCAAAGTAAATTCAAATGTAGTACCTACTAAGTACGCAATTTCATACTCAGCGAATAAGTTATAGGTTTTATTTAGCATGCCAACCCCCACTATTGCTGGATACAAGGTGACCATTTGTTGTTGAACGAAATTGTTCTAGTCTTGTTGTATGGACCTATAATAATTGTGTGGAGAAGTTTTCCTTAATTTAATTGCGTTACTTTTTGGGAACTCACCGAATTCTTTGCATGACTTTGGAAGCATTTTCTGCACTTCAAGAGTATGAACCTCAACCACTGTAAGGGTGGTCTGCTATGTTTCTGTCTGTCTGCTTGAGTTTGTCCTATACACTATAGAGTCTGTTTTCACTCTCAGACTGTCTCTCTCTCTCAACCTCCACGCTCACACACTCAGTCAACTCTATAACCTGTTCAGTCTTCACTGTAACCCAATCCAGCATTTAAAACAAAAAGGTAGACACTCTTCAACAAGGAAAGGTCCTTTATCGCCTTCCCGAGAGGTTTTGAATATCAGCCTGTGGAGATAGCATCTCTCCATGGCTATTCGAGTGTGTCATGGCCTCTTTCATTTGATCTTTATTTACATCTGCCATTGTGTGGCCTAAGCCATTAAACCAGAAGCCGTTCTGAATGGATGAGAAGTTCAGGATAATGCCTCCGCACTCCATTCAGCTTCCTTCATTAGCAAGCTGTCCATCCGTAGTGACGGATGAGAGAAAAAGTTAAAAAGACGAAAGGGATAGAAAGACAAACGGAGACCCAAAAGAGATTCACTGTAATGCAAGTGAATGGCTCACCTCATAGGATGCCATTCAAATCAAGACTTGAAGGCTGAGTCAAGCTTGATTTCCTACAGACACAAGGAGAGAAAGAGAGATAGCAAGTTTCTATATGATGATGCATGGAGGGGTGAATTCATGATGTAGTTACTAACACTTTGTCCAGCTCTAAAATGTGCACCTATAGTGCTGCAGTAGAGAGTGCTGCATTTCAATTCTTCATGAAAAATCTTCTTTTATATATAGTCTAATTTAGGTGTATTCACTGAAGTCAACATTTATTGCCTCATGCGATTAAAATGTGTTGGTGGTAAAAAAAAAAAATCGAATTTATTACATGATGATTAATATGTCAAATAAGATCTGTAGCTGAACTTTTTATCGCTGTCAAATGTGACATTTATTTGTATTTATTTTTATATTTAAGTTTGGAATAATTATGACATTTTAATATTTTTGAAAGAAAACAGCAATGTTGTGAATGTGGTTTCTAATGTAATATTTCATGAAAAGTTGAATTTAGCATCATAACTATTTTTTGATGCTCAATATTTTTTTTATTATTATCAATGTTGTAAAATGCTTAATTTAAAATGTTTTTATAACATTATAAATATCTTTACTGTCGCTTATGATTAATATCTACTTGCTGATTAAAAGTATTATTAGTTTATTTAATTATTTTTTATGTTATTTTTAAATCTTAATCACCCCAAACTTTTGCAAAGTAGTACAATATGAATTTCATAAAATGAGGTTCATAAAATATGAAGCAGCACAGCTGTTTTCAACATTGATAATAATAATAAATGTTTCAGCATATAAAAATGATACCTGAAGGATTGTGTGACTGAAGACTGGAGTAATACATCATTGGAGTAAATAACATTTTAAAAATATATATAAAATATTTTTTTAAATTGCAATAATATTTCACAATATTACTGTTTTTACTGTATTTTTGATCAAATAAATGCAGCCTCAGTGAGTGTAAAAAACAAACAAAAAAAACATTTTGACCGGAATACACTCTAGCATCATATAACAGATTATCAATACGCCTGAACTTTTATCATTTATGCTGTACAGGGATTGTGGCATCCGCATTGTGTCTGCGCCATTGCCTCATTTGCATAATTCATGTGTTAAAACAATGCAGATTGTGTATGCAAATAAATGCTATCAAAAGGCACACTTCATTCTTAGTGAATTCCCCTCTGTGTGTGTAGTCTGAACGGTTTAATGTTCACGTGTGTATGCGTGTGCGTGCGTGCGTGCATACGTATGTGTGTGTGTGTGTGTCATGCTGGTCCTTCTACAGATTGCACAGGGTGTGGGAATTTCCCTCCTGTAGTGATCTGTCAATCAGAGTGTGTGTTTGTGTCCATGTGCACTTTTGTGCGACTCTGTTTGTGTATGTGTTTTCTCTCCACGCAGTTCCTCCGGCAGCCTCCTGATGTTGCTTGTTGTGTTAGTGATCATTCATGGCTAATCCTGCTTCTTTCCCTCCCAGGTTGCTGTGTGATGTTGGTTAAAGGTAACACAGGCTGGTGGGGAGACGGATGAGAGATTTTAGGCCTCCAGGGTGAAGAAAAACAAGAGTTCACAAGTTTAGATGTTCATATAATCTAAAGGATGAGGGCTGACAGGACTGGTGTGCTGTCTGCAAAGGAAGAACTCAATCCTGAGACTCGACTCAAGACCTGAGTTCCTCCAACAATGAGAACTTGGATTGGTGAAGGAAAAACTGTTGAAGAAGAGAAGTGTACAACTGTTTATATATTATTTACCCAGCATGCTTTTGTGGCTGAGGTCAAATAAGACTGAGTTTGATGGACTGAGAAAGTGGTTTAGGAGGGTGTTTAGTTTTAAATGTCACCGTTGTTGAGTGTAGTCTAAAAATGTATAGTGCCAGCTTGCCAATCATCTTTGATGTTACATTATTTTCATGTACAATGCTTTGTTGCTTTCTGTCTTGTAGTGTGATTTCGCGATATGATAACATCAATAAAACTGAGAGGCATAAACTGAGAGGTGTTGGACTAGCTGCGCTCCTACTGTATAATTTCAAACTCATAGTTTTGCATAAAATTAAAGAAAATTCAGATTAAAACATTTTGTTTTTTGCTGAAGTTAAGTTGGTGCACAGCTGTGAATTTTGCATATCAGGAATATTTTTCCAACAGAACAAAGCAACATAACCACAAACTTCACAGTCACACTACTTGCTCTTTGGGAATATATTTTAGCATCCAAAGTAATTTAATTCAGCATATTTATGCAATTTCTAGCTTCAATGTAATAATCAGAAGCTATTTAAGCAATTTGAACCAAGGGCCTGTTGCATGAACACGGCCATTTTGTTAAAGGGATAGTTCACTCAAAAATATAATATTTGTGTTTACTCGCCCTCAAGTTGTACCAAACCTCTATGAGATTCTTTCTTCTACTGAACACAAAAAGAAGATATTTTGAAGAATGTTGGTAACCAGGCAGTTTACCATCAAGACTCCATCAATTGCCTGGTTACCAACATTCTTCAAAATATTTTCTTTTTGAAGATGGAAAAAATCACATTACAACATCAATGGAAGCATCAGCGTAAGTTCTACCAGAAAGACTCTATTGCCACGTCACTAATATGTAATTTCGCACCACCAATTACAGTTCAACATCAGATATAAAAGACTGACCTTACCTCCCCCTTTCGTTGCTGTAGGTGTCGTAGAAAAGTTTTCCCCCATCCTCCCCACCACCACCAGGTATAGGCTCCTGTCCAACCATCAGGGGGTTTAGGCTCCGCCCCTGTCCAGACCATCAGGCAGGACCTACCGGCTAACTCACCGACCCAGACGGAGGACAGAGCCCACGCCAAAGAGCCGAGACGGAGCTTGTCGAGCATCAATTTTATTCCGTCTGTAATCTTTCACAAATAAATCTATTGCATTCAATAATTCTCTCCTGAGTCTTTTTGGTAGAATTAACAGTTCCTGGTTCAAGAGAAGCCAGAGTTTAATTTTAAGAAATGTTCCAAAGCCAATTTTTCCGATTCAAAACCACATTTTCATCAATGGAAACATTCAGAAGGAATTCTGAGGTGTCATGGTTTTCATATTTGCCTTTGATGTTTAAAAGATCCTTGTTCATGATACCTTCCTTTTAAATCTGCATGAAGTTGTGATGAAGTTCTTTTATTTCCTATTGTGACGAATATCTGAGTAAAAGTTGAAACTGCTTCTCCAACAAGAAAAAATGTAGGGAGGGACATGATTTTATCCATAGGGAATTGATTGGATGGTTATGGTTTGCTATTGGTGGATCTCATGTGAATGACAGGTTGCCCCGCCCTCGCGCCAGTAAACACATCATCAGAGAAGAGAAGAGATGTCACAGCAAGAGGGATGGCAAAGTTATTTTGATTAAAGATTATGACACATGAATGTTAAAAAAAAAAACCATTAATCCGTGCACGGATAAATCATTTAGAATAAATAGTACAATATTCCATAAAAAGTAAGAATTTTACATTTTTATTTCATTGTGGTTTTAAAAACATAGCTACATTTACATACACCCAAAGAATCTGTTAATAGTCGGATTGATGGCTCAACTGGTTTGAAAAGCCATCAATCTGAAATAATTTTTGATCGGATAGAAAGGGGTGAAAGACCTTAAATAATCAGGTCAATAGGACAAAATAAAGCTTTGAAACGCTTGAATATGACTCGCATGTTTAACACAGCCCTTTTATAATAAGATCTCTTTACATATGTCTTAGGAATGTGTTTATTTACGTTTCACAAACTCGTCAGTGGATGACTGAATATTTCTTAAATATTTACTAAAAAAAGCTCTTCTGACATATTTGTCAGCTTTCCTTTTAGGTATGTCATCAATGCAGCTCTCATGACAATATCGCTGAGGCTTTCTCCAGTTTGAAGGGGTGACTGGGCACTGTGCATGTGCCGAAGCGTAGTTCAGAATACATAAATGCATGAGAAAATCAGCGCATTAAAATGGGTTGATTCAGGTGAGCTTCTGCCCTGCTCAAGTCACTGGTGCTGGTTTGTGTGTTGAGTTGGCCGTGAGCGAGGAGGGGTGGGGATGTGGAGCCCCCGCTTTCATTGCAGACGGCACATTCCAGGCTCAGCTTTGATAAGACACAGGGCAGTAGAAGACAAGGAGTCAGTCAGCGGTGGGGTCCACAGCAGGCCAATGATTAATCCGGCCCCAATCATTAGCAGACTCCAAACTCTCACAGACGCAGAGGAGAGACGAGGGCCAGCCCTGGCTTACAGACGCATGCACGACTGAACCCAGCAGAATGTGGGAAAGCGTTTTCACATGACAAAAGCACCAAACTCATCATGCATACACCTGCAAATCTTCAAAACTACCAATAGGATGATGCCTTTATGAGCAACAATGCACCAACTGAACATGGTTTTTAACCCTTTAAAGCCTACTGTATCGTCATTGATACGCACATTTCTAAGGCCTCTAAATTATCAACATTGCTAAAAAACTTGTTGCACACAATCTGTCATCTGATTGATAGTTTATATTTTTTAGTAATTAAAAGGCCTTTTTATTATAATTATAATAATGTCCCGTTTCAGGGTGATGTTCACATGTCTTTTTGCTGTGGAATCTTTACTGATGTTTATAAAGTAAATGTAAGAATAACTTTATGCTATTATTAATATTTAAAAATGAACACTGGACTGAAACAACTTGATTATTTACACTTTTTTTTTTTTTCGTGTTAAAATGTATGTATCAAAAATGATATAACAGGCTTTTGAGGAATGTTTGTTTCTCTCATTCATAATTGAATTGCATTGCATTATATGTTTGCCAATAAAAACTACAGCACTTTGATCATAAAACTAAGCATTTAAATGTCATCTTACTAATGCATATTATTGGAGATATAGAGTGACAAAGGCATTTTAAGTAGTCTGCTATACGATTATAAAGATCTAATTGGTTTACATTACAAGCTATAAGAAATCAATCTTATTTTTGGTCATATAAATATCATAAAATGCAACAATTTGCATATTTTTGCTCAGTTTCAGCCTCTGAACAAATGTTTTTTTTTTTTTTTCTATATTCTCACATATCACACTATATGAGCCATAAAAGCTTGATACTCAACACATATGTATAATACTCTTTCTGTCTAAAGATTTGGTAAACTGTTTGGTAAAAAAAAGAAGAAGAATTTTCTGACTTTTATTTCAAATGTCAGGCTTTACAGGGTTAAATAGAGTCATTGAACACTTTGACCCTTTTGTCAAGATAATGCATCTTACTGTCCTTGATTTGGACCCGTCTTAGTAAAGGGCCTCTGGGTTTGGAGATAGAAGGCAGCTGCAAAATCACTATAGTCTCATGCTGAGTTTCTCCGATCCCTTCGGTCCCCTTGATTCCGCTGGCTCCCGCCTGCCCTGGTTCCTCCTCTGTTGAGTTTTGATTAGTTGTTCATCAGTTTCATTAAAAGGAAACCTAACCTGCGCACTCGTTCTTACGGTGATGGATTCCCTAAAGCAAGCCTGTGAAGTCGGGAACCACATGAGTTCCTGGTACCATTTAGCATTACCAAACACAGGAAGGAGTGTTGCAGGGGTCACTGTGTGTGTGTGTTATTCTGGATGAACCTGCACCACAATCCATTTTTATACATCTTTCTGTTTCTTTCTTTGAGGTAGAGTTGTTTAGGGTCACTGGTTGGTTTGAACTTCTGAGGGGGTTTTATTTGGCTTGGGCTTTTTCTCACCTTGACCTCTTCACCCTGATCAAACACTCTCGACCGCCAACACAACACCATCCAAGCCGTCAAGTGTTGAAAGAAAGGTGTGCAAGCAAGTACGCTCTCAAAGTCCAGTAGTCTGCTGTCCATGACTAGCTCAAGGCTTCCCAGCGTGCTTGACTGTGTAAACACATTAGTAATGCATACGCTAACGCAAGCTTTGTGATGTGTCTCTGTTGTCAGAGCATTCCTACGAAAAGAAAAGCCCTACAATCAAGACATTACTTCTGCTATGGAGAATTGAGAACATTTTACTGTTCTAGTATAAACAACTGCAATAATCGGCTTTTTGAGTTTGTTTGGAATGGATGTACTAGAATATTAGCCCATGTTGTTGTTTCAAGTGTAACAAGTAATGCAGAAGTAATACAATGATCAGCAATAAGAAGCTCTATTATAGATAGAATATAGGATTCCCTTTTTTTTTTTAATAAACTAAACTCCTTTAAAACTAAAATATTTTCTTCAAGCACCCCCTGAGATTTTAAGGTAACATTTCAATAATTTAGCAAAACATTTTCATGTTCACGGTTCTCTGAACTGATTAATGGTCACATGACATGCATGTAAACAAATACAGTATTTTTTTCATTGTTTTTATTTTAAAGTATTAAATTATCATTTTTATGATTTAACTATTAGCTCTTTATCAACTCACAAACCCCCTAGAGTTTTATGAAGTCGAGTTTGGGAAACCATATTGTAAATATAAGTTATTTTAAACCAGCAGCCAAAAGAAAAAAAGCCAGATTATTAGGTGCACCTGTTCAACTGCAAACACAAATATCTAATCAGCCAATCACATGGCAGCAACTCAATGCATTTAGGCATGTAGAGATGGTCAAGACGATTTGCTGAAGTTCAAACTGTGCAAAGAAAGTTGATTTAAGTGGCATGGTTTTTGGTGCCAGACGGGCTGGTCTGAGTATTACAGACACTGCTGATCTACTAAGGTTTACAGACAATAGAAGATTGAAAAATGTGTTGCCTGGTCTGATGAGTCTCCATCTCTGCTGCAACATTCAGATGGCCGGGTCAGAATTTGGCGTAAACAACACTAAAGCATGGATCCTGCCTTGAATCAGCGGGTCAGGCTGCTAGTAGTGTAATGGTGTGGATATATTTTCTTGGCACGCTTTGAGCCTCTTAGGACCAACTGAGCATTGTTTAAACATCCCAGCTGACCTGAGTATTGTTGCTGACCATATCCATCCCTTTATGACCACAGTATACCCATCTTATGATGTTTTTTTTCCAGCAAGATAATGCACCATGTCACAAAGCTCAAATCAACTCAAACTGGTTTCATGAACATGACAGTGAGTTCACTACACTCAAATGGCCTCCACAGTCTCCTGGGGCCGGTTTCACACAGATAGACTTTGACTATGGCTTAGATATAGCAGATAGTCAGACTTCAGATAGACATCAAAATCAGACCGTTGCACAAAGCACTTAAGACTCTGACTATCTTAAGTCGTACTACACTGCAATGCATTCTGGGTAAAATAAGACACTTTTCAAAACAAAAAACATGGCGGATCGAGTAAGCGCATTCAACCACTCAGTGCAGTTTACCCCAGCGGAAAATATGTGTTTGTTGGAGGACAAACAGTTACAAGGACATTTTACTTGGGAAATTTAGCGGAGAATGTAGTAACAAGAAGAAATGTTTAAATTATGAGCCATTTTCCCTTTTCATTTGGCTGTTTGTAATGTAACTGATTGTTACTGCTGGTTGCCAAGGTAACATAGAGTCTTAGACCTAAGTTAGCCTGGGGGTAAGGTGACTAATTTTTTTGGTCTAAATTAAGTCAGCCTTTATTTTTGTGAAACAGTCTAACTTGCATTAGACTAGTCTATGAGCAAATTATAGACTTGTCTAACACTATAGACCGGTCTAAAATAGCTTTGTGAAACCGGCCCCAGATCTCAGTCCAGTAGAGCAGCTTTGGGATGTGGTGGAACGGGAGATTCACATCATGGATGAGCAGCAACTGTGCGATGCTATCATGACAATGTGGACTAAAATCCCTGAGGAATGTTTCCAGCACCTTGTTGAGTCTTTAAGACAGTGAAGGGGGTCCAACCTGGTATTAGCAAGATGTACCTGATAAAGTGGCCGGTGAGTATATATTGAATCAGTTAACATCCATATTACAATGGATAAGTGTGTGGAATGGGTTTTAGGGTGTTCGTAGTTGACTGAAGATTTACATTTCAGTGTAATATTGTGTGTTGTGTATGTTTGTAACTGTTGTTGAGCTGTGTCCCAGAAGTCTAGTGCCAGCTCGCCAGCCATGTTTTCTGTTGTATGATGTTGTTTGTTGCCATCTACATTCACAGCGTGATTTTTATGGCATAACATAAATAAGGACAGCCTATATAATATATAAACCCTTGTGAGCTATATTCAAATATTTAATATTGCATTGTTGTACTCGGACGGACGGAAGAAGACCGTGGCCTAACTGTGACTGTTCAAGCAGAAGAAACTGATGAAATATTTTGAATTATATAAATCCACAATCTGACTTGTTATGCAGCCTGGAATTAAATCACACCATGTTCGATCGTCTGCCCTCACCTACTGAGCCTGCTTTCTCCCAAGGGTTTTTCTCTCCATTTCTGTCACCGGATAGAGTTTGGGTTCCTTGCCACTGTCGCCTTTTGGCTAGCTCAGTTGGGGACACTTAATATTCGGCAGTATTATTGACTTGACTGCACTTACCCTATTTGATGAGCTGAGCTGGACGATGACATCACTGTTTTCTCCAGAGCTGCTTTAGATGAACTGATGAACTTTACACAGTTATTGAACCGAACTGAATCAACACTGAACTGCTTTCAACTGAATAATGACTGTTTAGTATAGTATTTTTACAGCTACTTTAAAGCAGAATTAAACTCTTTGCATCATTGAATCATTATTTCGCTGTTTATCAGTGCGCTTTGAAACAATCAGTATTGTATAAAACGCTATAGAAACAAAGGTGACTTGACTTGACAGCGCATGTAAGCGTCCGGTGTGAGGAGGGACTCCCTGCTGTTGGATGCAGCATGTAGAACAGTGGGGGGCTGTGCTGTGTTTGTTTAAAACTCGCAGGAGCCCCATTAAGCCCTGATTCCACTCATTTAGGGCTTCCACAGGAACAGGGAGCCGGGCCCCTGGGAAGCGGCACGTTGCAAGGGACACCAATTATGCGGCGGAGGACACAGGCCCGCCTGTTCGTGCTCAGGCCAGCTGTCACGTCGCAGGATGACCCTCTCTGTCAAACCCATTCAGCGGAGCGCATGGAAAGCCAGCCTAATTGGTGTTGGGCAAACAGATTTTGTCACAAAGTTGCAAAGGAAGCTAAGTAGCTGAACGTTCACATTGTCCAACCCCTGACCTGCAGTTCCGGGCCGTTCCATTATGTTCCGTTCCGTTGATTAATCGTCTATGACCTCTGACTCGTCCTTGCAAGCTCGGGAAATCCAGGGCAGCAATTCGAATCAATATTCTAGCAATAAGCAGCAACGTTAATAAGAAGTGAGCCCTTTTCTCCCTGTGGAGTGATATGATATGTACAGAGAGCCGGTAGGGGTCTTTTGGGGCACATTCGATTCGCTTCTCTTTTGTCTCCTGGTTCGTCCGCCTTTTTTCTCAGCCTGCAAGCACTTCTATCCTCTGCTTTCAGGGGGGTCTTTCATTCCGCATGTTAAAAAGAGGATTTTGTGAGGGATTCACTTGACATCATTAGCTCTGGAGAAGGGCCACAATAGCTGATTGCTTGTCTTGGCTTATGAAAACATATGTTGGATCAGCTCACAGGTGAAAGGTCCGGCTGGTTTTGTGCTTGTTTATCTTTAGTTTAGTTTAGTTTAACTTCCTTTTTCCCCTTTCAGTCTTTCTACTTTAGCAACCATTCAATCAAAAATCATTATTATTCTGTGGTACTGTGACTGTATCCTGCTTCATACTCTATCTCTCTGCTTCCTTCAGTCATATACTTCTGGGTCCTAATATAGACAAAAAACAATAGTAATTGATAACAAATCTTTGCATATCTTTCTTTTTCTTTATCTGGTGTGCTCACATTTAAGCTGTAAGGTGCTGGATAACACCTGAACAACACATAGAACAATGTGTTTGTCATTTATGCATTTATGCTTTGGAATAGTGCTGTACAAAAATAACCACAAAATCAGGCCAGGCACAGTGGTTTGACTTCAACAAAGGGGCACTTTAGTCATTTAATAAAACAAACAACACATTGTGAGTGTGTTTAAAAAGCGGGATTAGGATGATGAATGAAGAAAGAGTGCAGTGATTGGGATTTGGGAACCCTGTAATAAAAGCTCATTGTGAAAATTGAAAAACCTTGTGTTGAGGTGGTTTTGTCATTCAAGATGATATTGCTACCTGATACGAGCAGCTCGTTTTTCTGATTAATTACATGTTAGGTGGGAGGTGACGTCAATAATTCTCAGTGGAGTAAAGAAAATAATCTGGGGCCGGCCACCCGCAGAACTGAAGCGGAAATAACACTGGCTGCAAATGTGTAAATATCTGCAAATTAATGACCTTCATTTTGCTCTGTCTTTTTCAGGTCATTGATTACAGGGGAACACACTCAATGTTTATTAAGTCTCAGAGAAAAAAAGAAAGACATCTAACTACAAAAAAAGAGAAATATTTATATACAGTATAAAGAGAGAAAGTGCAAAGCAGGTTGTAGAGTGCAAAAAAAGATACATGCTGTTTTTAAACTTTCTATTCATCAAAGAATCCTACAAAATTTTACAGATCTGTTTTCAAAATTGATAGTAAGAAATGTTTCTTGAGCAGCAAATCATCATATTAGAATGATTTCTGAAGGATCATGTGACACTGAAGACTGGAGTAATGATGCTGAAAATTGTGCTTTGATCACAGGAATAAATTACATTTTATAATATATTAAAATAGAAACTTTTTTATTATCATATTATAATTTATTACTGTTTTTATTATTTGAATTAGAATTTTTAATCAAATAAATGCAGCCTTGGTGAGCATAAGAGACTTCTTTTAAAAACATAAAAAAATCTTACCAATGCCAAACCTTTGAACGGCAGTGTATATATTAACATAACAAAAATATATAATAATTCTATAGAACATAACATAAAAGTATATGGGTGTAACAAAAAAATCACATTTAATACTAATACTACTACACTGTAAAATCTGATTAGTTGGACTTACTTAAAAAAAGCATGCAAACCGATTGCCTTACAAAAAAACAAGTAAAGTGAAATAGGAATAGTATGTGGTACTGACAAATGCTTAGTTAGTATAGTTTACTTACACAATAGTTCTAGTACCTAAAAAAGAACTGTAGAGAGTACTTGATACTTTACTTTAAATAAAATATAATTGTTACCATTGTTGTGTTTTGCATGCTGAATGTTGAAGTCTGTGTGACTCAAGTATGATCAATTGCAAGATTGTCACAAATATAGAAGGATTATATAAACCCAATTAAAAGTTTCACAAGGTGTTTAGGACATAAGTGTTAGCAACAAAATGATAAAAGATCATTAATTGACATGATATATATATACTTCTCTTCCTTTGAAACCGAATAACTGATTTATTGTTGCAATCGCTGCATCAATGGGAAGAGAATTACATACAGAATAGTATAAATGAAGTTCCAAGTGCCCAACCAAACGGAACACTAATCGCCATAATGGTGACTAAAACATTTTAGGAAATTCAACATCAATTTATGAAGTCAACTTATGTGATGTTCTCTCAAATTTTTCAGTTGTATTAAAATTTCAACATTTAAGATGACTTTGGGAAATGAGTGAATGCAAACAGAGAAAAATAACTGCAGAAGTGGAGGAAATGAGTGTCCATTAAGTCCATTAAGATTTTCCCCGCCTCAAAAACCACACTCAAACCAATCAATTAATCTTAACTTGGGTTTTCTTAGTAAACAAAGCATAGTATGTGAATAGTGCAGATTACTAGATTTTTACAATTAAGTTAAGGCATTAAGTAAAGTTAACTAAATAGTGTTAGTTAGAATCACTGTTGGATTTTACAGTGTACTACTGCTAATAATTATACACTGTAAAAAAATTCTAACCTCTCCAAGTCAAAATTTTCTAGTGACTGGTCACATCTAAATTTTTAAATTGGCCCAAGTGCAATTCTTGTTGCAATAGTCTGTTAACATTGGCTCAATGAGAAATAATACGTCAGACTAATTGAAAAATTTAGATGTGACCAGTCACTTGAAAATTTTGACTTGGGGATGTATTTTTATTTTTACAGTGTAACAATAACTTTATAATAATAGATTCCAACCATATATTCCAAGTAATGCACATGTATATAGATATGTGTAGATATGTGATATCATATACCTTGGTCTTCCACTATCAACTGTAGGATCCAGACTCTGTGATGACATAAGTATGTTTTTGACAGAAAAAACAAAGGAACTCTCCCCCAAAGCATCTCTGCGCTGAAGAGAGGGGCTGTTTGGAGGGAGGGGGTCAAGAGGCTTTTGCCATCAATGGGAAAGCACTGATTAATTTTGAAGAATTTCTGTGAGAAAAAACGCCCCGCGCACAGTTCACTAATTACAGCCCTGCACAACGCACAACAAAGAGCCATCTCATATCGCAAGACAATGAGGAGCCCCGAGAGAGCGAGGGAGAGCCAGATAGAGTGAGAAAGAGAGAAACTAATGAGATGAATCACCTGTCAGTAGAAGAGGATTTGGGCCCCTGGTGGCCCCCGGGAGGAAGGACATGCATGAGGGCCCAAAAGCTGCTCCTCACCAGACAATCATGACAGACAGAAATACGCCGGCTCTGTCATGCGGTGGCCCAAAGATGCACTGCTGACAACAATCCCAGTGGGATTCATTTCATGTGCTCGTTGAGTACACCGGGTCAGAGAGTAGTTTAACCTGTCAGCGGAGAGAAACAAACTGTGAATATTTCAGATGTGAATAAGTCAACATGATGGCAACTTTTGTTATTACATGGTCCTGGTCTTATTGTGAATATATCAGTGCACATTATTTCAAAGAATAAAAGTATTCATAGTCTTTCAAAATGTTTTCTCTCTTTTTTACGGTTGAGGTTTTTAAATATACAGAAAGATGGAGACAGATGACAGGGAGAAAGTGCAACATACAATATGGCAGAATAAGTCCCTCCTTCTAAATAAAAGTACCAATCGCTGATTGATAAAGTCATGATGTCACTGTGTTCTGAGATGCGAGCTGAGGACTGCACATGCGCATTGGCTGGTCTAGCCTGACAAACAAGCTTTTTTAATGCTATTTGAGCATTAGAAACCATATTTATGGGACAGTTCATTTGAAATGTTATTCAATTGTGAGTTTGGCAAGCAGATGTTGAGATGTCAGGATTCCCCCATTTAAGTAGATAGGATAAGTCTTGGATGCCCAAAATAGCTGCCTGGAGGTGTTGCAAATATGGCAGCAGAGTGAACAGACTTTCCTTTAAAGTCCCCATGAAATCAAAAGTTTTTTGGCTTTTATTAGGAATATGTTAGCCTTAAGGTTATCTATAAGCTAGTGTGCTACAAAACAATGCAAAAAAAATTTGCATTTAGAAGATATAAGCATTCAAAACTTACAGTCTCTCACTTCCGCCAATATGGATCAATGATTTTGATGACATCACTCTGCATTGCAGCTTCTCATCAGATTTCCTGCCCAATCAGATGCTCTCTAGAATTTTCTACTTGGTGTACTATAGGGGATTGGGAACGATTCAGACAGTGTAAATATGCTTTCCATTGGGGCGAATGAAGTCTGGTTTCACACGAACCGCCGGCCGCGGTCCAGAGACACGAGAGCACAGGGCGGATCATATGCGCGAGACCAGAAAACATATCGGACCCATTTGAATTCTGCACAGAATTTTATTTATATTGAGCAGGGGCCTGTAGCATGATGGTAATTAATCAAAGTCTGTTAAGTTAGTTTATATAAGTGATAATATATAGGTATACATAAATATGTAAGTTCACAATAAAAATGCTACATGAAACGGTGTATTGATCAACTCATGGCGCTAAAACTACTTATTTCAAGCTCTATTTGCAAAATTGGCATGCCAAGTTGGCCTTTTTTTTCCCTAGCCATGACCACGTCCACGTCCATATTTTCCTCTTTCGCCTTCTGCTCTTTTAAAACCACAATTGCCAAAGTGCGAAAGTTTTCATCTTGCTCCATATGTTTACCACTGGCGCACATCTCAATTCTCTAATTGCACCGCGAAGAAAGATGAGCGAGGAAACACAGGTGTATCCTTCCCTCGCATCCTAAGGGGGTGGAGCTAAGACACCAGGAAAGGAAGTGAGAGAAGGAAACAAGGATGCACAAATTAGAAATGAGAAGCACCTATATTCTGTAAAACAGGTTGCATCGCTTCCGGTTCAGGTCTTTTGTATGTGCTTCGTTAAATATAGAGCCATTTTACTCAAAATACTTTCAAAGGAGCGAGCAAAGATGAGCATAACTGATGTCCATCGCATTTGCAGATTGATATCTAAAAGTTTTATTTTTATTTTTATTCTGCTCTCTATGCTAGCTCTCTAGCTGATAAAAGTCCATTGATATTGACGTCAGTTCAAGGCCTACTGCTGTTAACATTTTCTCTGACCAGTTTTCCTGTTTGTTCATGTGACATTCTGCATGAAGCCAGTTTGGACACACCTATTAACAGCTCTTGCATTTATCATTTGCCATAGAATAGAAGTGCTCGTCTGGAAGATCAGCGCTCAATTACCAGGATCTAAATTCATGTATTTAAGAAATGATTGTATGTATGCTGGATTTCTTCTCTTATTTTATCTGAGATTCCTGTGGAAAGTATAACGTTTTACACACAAAAAAATATTGCGCAGAAAATCAGCATATAAGAATGACTTCTGAAGGATCATGCTGAAAATTCAGCTTTCCATCACACGAAAAACAGCTATTTTAAATTACAATTCAATTTTACAATATTAATGATTTACTGTATTTTTGATCAAATAAATGCATCCTTCCTGAGCAGAAGAGATTTCTTTCAAAAACATTAAAGTCTTACCCCAAACTTTTATATATAGAAATCTAGCCACATAAATCTTTAGTTGTTTCTTTTTCCATTATCGGTTCTCCACAGATCTTGAATGCTTCACTTTCTCAGATGTTTCTCAGAATAGTTGTCTACAGGCACACATATGTAATCCTATAAAAACAGTTCTCTGCTATACATATGCGAACGTTCATAAAGACAAATCACAAAACGCTCTCTGTGTGTTTCACGGTTTGAGCAGGGAGGCCAATTGTGGTCAGATTCACTGAGGAGGGAGACGAAAGCTGTGTGGTTTTATGAAAAAAAATGAAAATGACACTCAAAGAGCTGTGACAGTTAGGATTATATTAGAGGTCAACCTTTATTTTGGTTTCGCATGTTTGTTCCCCCTCAAAACCCTGAGGCAAAGTTAAATAATATTTAAGGAGACAAAGGTTGTTCTGTGTCGAGAATAGAGGGCCACCAAATTTCTGTTGACATGGCCCTTTATTAAGTGTGTGGTTGCTGAGGAGAGCAATCTGAGGAGCGTTTGGCCCCGTGTCTCTCTCGCAAAGTCTAACCCGACCAATGAGAAACGTTTTGCGCGAAAGTGACCGCCATGCTGCGGCACACACCTTATTTTCTGCTTGTCACTCTTGAAAGAAAACAAGTGCTGACTGGCACTCATGGAAAACTTGACCCATATTTACGGCTTTTACCGAAAGCTGACCCAAGGGTGCAATATTTTTAAAAGGCAAAAGACTGGTCAACTAAAAGAGAACAAAAGCAGTGTCCTAGACAGTCATGCACTGCTGGAGTCATCCATGATGGAGTCAGCACTTCTTTTGCCTAAGAATAGCTGTCGGCCGTTGCGGTGAGTTCTGAAAGGAGCCTGAAAGGAGCGGCTACAGAGAGATTGTATGATTCATTTCAACATGTTGGGTCAATTCCAGGGTCATGCTACACTGATCAAAGGTTAAGGCAAAGGAGGGAAGCGTGCAAGAGTCCGGAGTTAAACCGCTGTCTAACTTTAATATTCAAATGTCAAATTATATATACGCTACTATTCAAAAGTTTAGGGTTGGTCGATTTTTTCATGATGACATTCTGATTTGGTGCTCAAGAAAACTTTCTTATAATCATTGTTATAAACCGATGGTGTTGCTTTTGGTGGAAAAAGGCAGGATTATTTGATGTATAAAGCGTTGAAAAGCAGCATTTAATTGGGATTGAAAACACTTGTAAAAATATAAACCCAGTAATTTTGTATTAAACAGTAGCCTAAGTAAGTATATACATACACTCACTAGCCACTTTAGGTACACCTGTTCAACTGCTTGTTAAAGCCAACATCTAATCAGCCAGTCACATGGCAGCAACTCAATGCATTTAGGCATGTAGACATGGAAAAGACGATTTGCTGAAGTTCAATCTGAGCATCAGAATGGGAAAGAAAGGTGATTTAGAATGGTCAGAGCTGATAGAAAGGCAACAGTAACTCAAATAACCGCTTGTTACAACCGAGGTCTGCAGAAGAGCATCTCTGAACGCTCAACACGTCCAACCTTGAAGCAGATGAACAACAGCAGCAGAAGACCAACAGCAAACTGAGGCTACAATTCACACAGGCCTCATCAAAGTTGGACAATAGAAGACTGGAAAAATGTTTACTCATCTAATGAGTCCTGATTTCTCATGCGTCATTTAGATGGTAGGGTCAGAATTTGGAGTAAAAAAACATGAAATCATGGATCCTGCCTTGTGTCAACGGTTAGCCTACCTGAGTATTGTTGCTGACCATGTCAATCTCTTCATGACAGTGTACCCATCTTTTGATGGCTTCTTCCAGTCAGAAAGCTCAAATCATCTCAAACTGGTTTCATGAACATGACAGCGAGTTCACTATACTTAAATGGCCTCCACAGTCTCCAGATCTCAGTCCAGTAGAGCAGCTTTGGGATGTGGTGGAACAGGAGATTCACATCATGGATGTGCAGCCGACAAATCTACAGCAACTGTGTGATGCTATCATGACAATATGGACCAAAATCCCTGAGGAATGTTTCCAGCACCTTGTGCCATGAAGAATTAAGACAGTTCTGAAGGAAGCAAGGTGCCCAATAAAGTATACTGGCTATAGCCAGTGAGTGTATATAATTATGAATTAATTCTTTAATGACCTCATATTCATTGAAATACTACATCATTCGTCACATTGCAGGGACATTTTACATTTTCCTTTTCCAAGAAATGGTCACAAAAATGAGACTTGGTAGTAATTTCTAGAGCTCTTTGTCAGAGAGAAAAACAGAGATTTATCTGTGGACATGTAGAACGTGTGGTGCCGTGAGGTTGTTGTAATGTGTACATATTTTTCAGCAACTTTAAAACATTTTTAAGTCTTATCACCTCTTGCATCAGCCCTCCTACTCACCCCAACACCAAAAATGTGTGTAGAAAAAAATGGGGTTTGAGTCAAAGCAAACCCAAAACAGCAGCGCTGCATTAAACATCATCAGACTCGGACAGACTCCTGTGTGCGCAAGCTTGAGGATCTTTTCAGATCAGTCTGGCCCGAGTAATTCAAGCTTGGAGGGGACACCCATCTAAAAAAAATACGGCCTGCTATTATTCAGCCTAAAGGAAGGAATAATAAAAAGGGGAAAAGAAAGACAATCCGTCAGACATCTAAATCAGCTGACATCCCCAGGTCTCCCCGCGCTGTAGGTGGCGGCGTCTGATAACATCAGTGAGAAGTTAAACAAAAGGCATTTTTCCCTCAAACCGGCCATCTTTCAGCTTGACTACTGCTGTAAACATCATTCCAGAACACAACATTATGAGACATCTTACCCTACATTCCTGATCCTCCTTTTTAAAGGGAGAGCGAAGTCTCAGAGCTTTGCCAAAAGAAGACTCCTAAGAGCTTTGAGACACACGGAGGGGGAGAGTTACAGCGTTTAAAAAATGTACCACCATTCTGACAGCGGTTTTTGCTTGAGAGCTCTCGGTTTCACCTTCGAGTCTGTTATTGACACATCGAGAATTAGAATAAATTCTCTCTAGTGGCTCATGCAGACTGTCTAATGAGCTCGCTGTCATCCACAGAAGTAATTTCTCCCAGAACAAGGTTTCATACCAGAAGTTTTGGAAATCCATTTGGAAAAGGAATAGTTCCATTGACCTTAATACCTTTCCGAACATTCTCTTTGAGCATTCCTTCACTCCCTTCGGTTCTAATTGATTTCATAAAAGCGGTAATATGTAAAGGCGAGGAGGGGCTCTGTTGATATAACCTTGAATCTAAATGATCCTTGAATCCCCATGTTGTCTGAGAAACTTTTCACTGTCTTTAAACGCCTCATAACTTCCCCATGACACATTTTCTGGATCGTGTCTTTAACTTGCAGAGTGCAGTTCGCCTCTTCGTCTCGTGTCCTATGGTGAATTGTCTACCGTAACCGCTGCGTAAAAAGCCAACTCTCTCGCTCTGCGTTTAGCACGTTCCGGATGCCTACTAGTTACGGCCATCCAAGACCATATTCACACGCGGTGTGTAAGAAAGGCACATTATGTCATGAAGGGAATGTAGACGTCAGATACCAGCATGTGGGCCTGTTTTACGTATTTCAAGACCCATCTTCTCCAAAAGCTTTTTTCTTTCAAGTCTTGGGCATTGAGTTTCATCCTAAAGTCGGCATAAAAACGGAAGTTGTGATAGTCTTTTTAGTCTTCCCTATTGTGAAATAGCTTCTCGAACAAGAGTAAACGTAAGGCGGGACTTAATTTTGTCCATGGGGGATTGATTGGATAGTTGTGGTTTGCTATTGGTCGATCTCATGTGAGTGACAGTTAATCATGCCAGTTAATCATGCCTGCGAACAATATTTATCATGGCACTGAATGTGAATGTTTAGCATCCCAGTTGCTCTCTCTCTCTCTCTCACTGTCTGTCTCAGTGTCTATAGATTACAGCGTTATGTATCTGGAGATTGTGCTGACAGAGTTTGTGCTTGTGAAGATGAAAGACATGCAAGAGTTATCTGGAAATACACAGGAACAACGATTGCAACAAGCAAATAAAATTCCAGAATTTATGTATTATTATTAAAGGGTTAGTTCACCCAAAAATGAAAATTCTGTCATTAATTACTCACTCTCGTTCATTCTCGTGTTACGCAGCACGTTTGAGCTTCTGCAAGAACCAATGAGGTTCATTCTCGTGTTACGCAGCACGTTTGAGCTTCAGCAAGAACCAATGAGGTTCATTCTCGTGTTACGCAGCACGTTTGAGCTTCTGCAAGAACCAATGAGTTTCATTCTCGTGTTACGCAGCACGTTTGAGCTTCTGCAAGAACCAATGAGGTTCATTCTCGTGTTACGCAGCACGTTTGAGCTTCTGCAAGAACAATTGAGGTTCATTCTCGTGTTACGCAGCACGTTTGAGGTTCCGCAAGAACCAATGAGGTTCATTCTCGTGTTACGCATCACGTTTGAGGTTCCGCAAGAACCAGTGAGGTTCAATCTCGTGTTACGCAGCACGTTTGAGCTTCTGCAAGAACCATTGAGGTTCATTCTCGTGTTACGCAGCACGTTTGAGCTTCTGCAAGAACCATTGAGGTTCATTCTCGTGTTACGCAGCACGTTTGAGCTTCTGCAAGAACCATTGAGGTTCATTCTCGTGTTACGCAGCACGTTTGAGCTTCTGCAAGAACCAGTGAGGTTCATTCTCGTGTTACGCAGCACGTTTGAGCTTCTGCAAGAACCATTGAGGTTCATTCTCGTGTTACGCAGCACGTTTGAGCTTCAGCGAGAACCATTGAGGTTCATTCTCGTGTTACGCAGCACGTTTGAGCTTCAGCGAGAACCATTGAGGTTCATTCTCGTGTTACGCAGCACGTTTGAGGTTCCGCAAGAACCAATGAGTTTCATTCTCGTGTTACGCAGCACGTTTGAGGTTCCGCAAGAACCTAAGTCTCTTCAGAAAATTTGGACGATCTCTTTATGAACTTTTTTAAGTGATAAAGTGGGAGTTGCATAGCAGTCGATGGAGGGACAGAGAGATCTCAGATTTTATTACAAATATCTTCAGTGTGTTTCAAAGATGAACAAAAGTCTTACAGGTTTGGAACGACATGAGGGTGAGTAGATGATGATGACAGAAATTTCATTTTTGGGTGAACTAATCCTTTAAGTATTTACAGATTTATGGGATCCAATATCGAATTTGAATCAAAATGTTGAATATCTAAATGTCAATGTTGTTTCTGATGCATCTGTGATATTAAAAGCTAATACAAAACCTGACAGTTTGACAGTTGTTTCTAAACTATGCACACCTCAGAGAGTGAATTAGTCACATTTTCAATAACACATTAGACTGAAAGGAGTCTTTTGACTCACACATTTGATTATGAAATCATACGGCATGGGTCTATAGGAGCAGGTAGTTTGTGAGTAACGGAAAGAAGAGACTAGTCTAAATTCAAATAACAGAGACTAAGTCGAGTCTCTTTCACTGCAATATTTGTAGTCATACATTTCCCAACGCCACAAAAACAGTCTGATAACATTTATTCATTTTCCATATATAGTCCTCTTTTTTATTATTATTAACAGAGGTCAAATAAATTCATCAAGTCATATTTACAGAGAAAGGCAATAAATATTTTATAATAGTAATAAAATTATTATTTTTGCATACATTTTTTTTTTTTTTATTGTACGTGTGTCATGATTGTTAGTAACGTCTGACAGACGATGAGTATATAGACGTGTGAATACTACAGCTATACCCATATGGAGAGTCGACCGCACCAACAGTGGCCGGAGTCCAGCGTCTGCAGAAGGGATTTCCTCTGTGCACCCGCGTCTCCAACGTTCTAGAACTGAGAGCAAGTGTTCTAGAATACAAATAACATGACTGATTGTCAGGTGGACCGATTTCATTGGCTTAATGACCTGGAAGTAGTCAAAATCCCACACTTAAAAGAGCATCAGGGACATTAAGAGCAATGCATCATACCTGGATTTTATGCATGTTTTGGTAGCTAAATTTTAGAAAGGACACAGGGTGACGGCATCATCAGCACATATGCAGGATCCAGCTGTAGGCTTAGAGCATTACAGCAATTCCCGGCTTCCGTCTGTTGGTTCTCACACACACTATTACCACAGCTAATGCTGATATCTAGCTAGTCAAAAGCATGTTGATCTAAGCTGAATCACAGAATATCAAAAAAAAAATATCAAAGCGTTCTGCACGTTCGGCCCACGAGAAGGCCTGGTGTCCTCTCAGACGAGAAAAGCATCCGACACGGCTCTTCAAAATATTGCACTCAAAGCTTCACGTTTACCTATGGAGGCCTGCAAAGGTCACATGACCTTGTTATCGTTCTCTCGTTGCGTCTCCATGACAGCCCATTCCAGTGGAAAATATTGGATCCTTGTTCTCAGGGGCAACACAAATGAAAATAAAAAAAGGTTTCCCAGGCGGTGCGGTTTGCTCTCGTCGCTATTCCAGAGTTTTATCAGGAAACGTGTCAAAGCAGGAGACACTAGTTCCTTATAGGTCATCCTTAGTTAATCCAGTATAAATAAAATAACAGACACCAATATTACATTTAAAAAAAAGACCCACATTCAACTGCTGGGAGAAACTCAACGCTTCTGAAATATAAAAATAAAACATCTTTGAACTTTTTTTAAGCTTCTTGTCTTTTTTCCGTAGCAATTGTTTATTTGTGTCCTCTTCCTTCTCCTGTTTCGGATAAGATTAAGGTGTTTGTAAGGCAAGAAGCACGTAGTGTCCTCGGGGAGCGGTGTGTACTCATCCTCACCGACTCAGTTTGTTTTAGGGTTGGTTTTTAAACGCCGCGCCCTTCGTGTCCGTTTGGTTACCGTCGTGAAACGGAACTCCTCCAGCGGGTCCACTTTTCCTTTGGGGTGGCGCTTCATGAAATGCACTTCCTGCTGTGTCTGCGTGGTCTTGGAGCCTTTTTTGGGTCGACCCTTTCGATTGAAACCCAAATACCAGCCTTTGTACTTGGCTGACACCAGCGCCGTGTAGTTGTTCTCCAAATATTCCTCCACGAAGACGCACTCCTGGTTATTCCCATTGGGCTGAGGAGAGAGGACAAGACCAAATGTCAGAAAACAGCCCATTTATTAAAATAACCCCTCAACTGATGGTCTGATCGGATCCCCTAAAATGAAATGAAATGAAAAAAGAAAATAAAACAATTAAAATAAAATAAAATAATAAAATTTATAAAAAAAAATCCCAACAGCAATCAATAATGATGATAATGGTTTACCAAATAATTAAATAATGGACATAAAGGGAATTTATTTAACTTCTAATATATTATGTAAAACTAAAAAGAGTGTAATGTGTTTCAAAGACACAGTAGTAAGAGAAACTAGTAAAGGTATTTTGGAAATCAGCTACCTGGTGACAATATTTGACTGAAAAATGTTAGGATTGATAGCGATTAATAACCATAAATAACGATATCTCATTGATCCATTGAGTAAAGAAAAATATAGAAAACATCCTATGATGAGTCTCAAATTCAGCATAAGAAACTAAACACACCAAATGACATTATCAGTAGTGATTTTACGCTGAATATCCCAATTAAAAACCTTAAAAAAATCACATTTCATTGGTTCTCTCGGCTGACTGGGCGAACCGATTTTAAAGTTTGATTAAAACTGATCTGCAGTTCACACATCTGCTACAAAACTGTTGTATGACAGGACAGATACGAGTCTTACAAAGCGTGTTTTTTAAAGAATGACTAGCCTCTTTCCCAACAAGACACAATAAATGTGCCCATCAACTCAGGACCAGTTCAAAACAAGCCAGTGAAGCACGTAATGTCCTATTCATGGCAAATTTAGACATCTGTTGGTCTTTCCACTTAGATTTGTTTGTGGTATGGCAGTTACAAGAACTTGGAAAAAGGGACAATTTTAAGGTCAAAAAGCAGCCTCAATATTTCATTTTTGTTTAAATAGATGGTGTGAAAATACGTGTTGACTGGCTCCATCATGTAACCATCAGGAGTTGGTTGCAGTAGCAGTGCATACATTGCTCATACATCAAGTTAACACAGGTTATTATATTGATGCAACAATACATCAGCTCATGAGTAAATCAAATGCATACACACAGAAACCAAAAACACTTTCTCATTACATTCACATCACAGTTAATGTGGCCCAAATGTAATTTTGTTCTGACCTGTTGTTTGCATGACGGTCTGAACAGCAAATCACATTGAGTCAGATTATAATGCAAACCAGTTCAGTAAACATACCTTTCCAATAATTTTGCCGTTCTTGTTCATGCAGATGTAGTATCCACTCTCTTTCCCTTTTATTCGAATGTGACTCCCGAATGTCTCTGTTTCCACAACAAGAAGAGCTGCAGGTAAAAATAAAACACAGGTTACACAAAGAGACAATGTGATGCGCACAGAATGATTTTTTATATCCTTCAGGATCACACCTGGGTCATATTTTCAATATAATATAATAATAATAATAATAATAATAATAATAATATTATATACATACATATTTTATTTTTTATTTTTTTAAGACATTATTGTCATGACATTTAAGCAAATCTTTTTGACCATAATGCCAAAACATATGTAAAATATTTATAAAATAATTTATTTATTTAAAAAATATTTAAAGTATTTAGACATTGTTGTAATAAAAAAAAAAATCAATGTATAAAGTAATTTTTGTTTGTTTATTTATTTTCCATGTTTGCAATAAAAATATTGTCAATATACAAACATTTTTAATGGTCAATAGTTATATATAAAAAATATAATGTCTTTGTTTCTTTGTTTTTTTCTTATTCTGCAGTGAAATATGACCTGTACCTTTTTTTTCCACTCATCAGTGGGATGGCTGTTGTAATTTATTTTATGCAGATGTACAAGAGAAACTGTATCATTCAGTAGTATTATTCAGAAGAAGCATTATTATATATACATAGTATATATGTGACATTCAATGCATTTTCACGCAGTATTTGGTACACAAAATAATATGTGTATATATTGTGTATATATTTTTTATAGTGTAAAAAAATTTAAACTTAATGATTCATCATAGACTACAGCTCCCTCACAACTACTAAAACAGCAAACCCTCTCTCTCTCTCTCTGTCTCTCTCTCTGTAAGCACCTTTGTTAAGGGTCCCCTCTCTCGGGGGGAAGCAATCTGCCAAACTCCTTGGAGCAGTTCAGATCCCCAGGGATTGGGTTTCCACTTGCCTTTAGTTCGTGCTCACTCAATCAAAAAGTTAGGATGATCCATTTGTTTAACACACTGGGCTATTCAAAGGTGCTCAAAGCAGAGAGGCTTAGAGAGCAACACCAAAACTGTCCCCTTCCAAAACAGCCCAGGGCAACATGAGAGGAACGACTAATCCAGGCAGGGCACTTGAGATCAAATGAGGGTGGGAAAGATCCCACTCCTCCGAGCAGAGCCCTTCACAAGAACATGACGTTTTAAAAGATATGCCTGAAAAATTCCTGTATTTAAATGAACACTGTGCCTAAAAATGTAATGTTCAAAGCAGTCAGCCCTCCATATGTGCATCAGCCGATTTCTTGCTGTTGCAGCTTATTAATATTAAAGCACAGATGTCAACAGTAATGTGAAAGTCAAACAAGGGTGAAACCGAAGACATTTTTGAGATGTTTCTGGGAAGGCGAGTGTTTGCTGATAAATGAGCCATACGAGTGTACGATCTGATCCGGCACTGTGTGCCTCATGTCAGTGTTCAAATATGAGGTTGTTTTCATTTTCCAGAAAACTGTCGGTTAAAGTTAATGTGAAACCAGCCATTTTACTTCCGTAACATGACGTAAACCAAGTGAAACTGAATATTCGGAGGGGGATGGGTAATCAATTCTATCCTGCATTTTTATCTCACGGAATATCAGTCTTCACACATAGGTTGCAAACAGCAATTTATGTTGACTTAAACATACACAACCATTCAAGAGTTTGGGGTCAGTAAGATTTTTTTGTTTTTTAAAAAGTCGCTTCTGCTCACCAAGGCTGCATTTATTTGATCAAAAAATACAGTAAAACCGTAATATTGTGAAATATTATTACAATTTAAGATTACAGTATTCAAATGCAATTTATTCCTGTGATCAAAGCTGAATTTTCAGCATCATTACTCCAGTTTTCAGCGTCACACGATCCTTCAGAAATCATTATTATATGCTGATTTGCTGCTCAAGAAACATTTCTTATTATTATGAATGTTGAAATCAGTTCATTGCTGATTAATATTGTTGTGGAAACTGTGAAACTTTTTTTTAGGATTCTTTGATGAATAGAAAGTTCAAAAGAACAGCATTTAATTGTAACATTATAAACTTATTTACTGTCACTTTTCATCCATTTTATGCATCCTTGCTGAACAACAGTTTTCATTTCTTTAAAAAAAAATATATATATATATTACTGATACCAAACTTGGTATACCAAATGGTAGTATAAATGTGCATCAATGCTCATAAATCTGAACATCTTAACTCAGTTTGACTCTTGAATAGCAGCTCAGAATTAAGGCATGATTTGAACATATGCTCAGCTTTCCTTTAGTTTTCAAATATTTCAAATACTTTTCATAATAACTTTGACAGGACAGCAGAGAGGGTGTGTGTGCGTGTGTGTGTGTGTGAGTGTGTGTGTGTGTGCGTGCGTGTGTGTGTGTGTGTGTGTGTGTGTGTGTCATGGAGTTCACAGGTGCCAGGTGTGGCGGTTTACCTGGATCTGCCTCCTCTCATGCTAACACAGGTACAGAGGAACAACTCAGCCAACGCTGCACTGCTTAACCAGACACTGACACATTTAAGCAGTAAACAACAGCTAGACCTGCTATAAACACTTACAGCTGTTATGGCCAGTTCAAAACATGACGAACAATAACTAACATTACTGTAATAAAGAACACTACCATCATTGCCATAAATACTTACTAGACCCTATTTTAACATCAAAACAAAAGCTTTAACTTTATCAAAACATCAGCTTTAACTTATTCAGCTATGAATAAATAAATAGTGAACATTACCAACATCGTATAAATAAATACTCAATGCTGAACATTAAGGCTGAAAACACAACTAGCCATACAAGCTTAATTTCCCATGCCGTCGTTGCCGTTTCTGTGTTAAAATATACACAACAGATACCCAAACGTATTTTTTAGCCAATAAAAAAAAAGTACCCCTGAGATTTTAAGCTAATATCTCATTAATTTAACATATTTTGACAATTGTTCGATGTTGGGTGATGGTCACATGACAGGTGTTTTATTTTGATTGTTTTTTAAATTATTTTATTTATTTTAATTTTTTAATTATGATTTAATCAATTATTCTTTTCTATTCTAATTATTTATTAATCTTTTCATTAACTCACAAAACCCAGTTTGGGAATCCCTGGGTATACGACGCAACTACAGGCTGCATTCTCAACACTGCCACAAGGGGCACTATAGCTGGCATAAATATAAAAATGTCTGCTTCTATGGTACCTCTTTTCATTTAGGTCAACTTCTGTCATGGCCAGTTTGAAGAAAAATACCCGATTAATAATAACTGTCGCTTAAGTTTAGGGTCCAATTCTCACTATAAACGAACTGTTAACTACGACTTTTGCCTTAATAAACACCTAATTACTTCTTATTAATAGTTGTTAAGTTTAGGTATTGGGTAGGATTAGAGATGTAGAATCTGGTCATGCAGAATAAGGCATTAATATGTGCTTTATAAGTACTAATAATCAGCCAATATCCTACTAATATGCATGCTAATAAGCAACTAGTTAATAGTGAGAATTGGACCCTACTAAATACAGAGTTTAATGGCACAGACATTTGAAGATAACAGTTGGCACACATAACTGCTGTGAGTTGTTGTAAGACTTACTGCAATCAGAACACAACCCTAACCATCAAAACACAAATATGAACACAACCCAGTGACTAACCAAATGAACTATCAATCAAAATCGAAATGAATGAAAATGGGATATTTGATGGGATTGTTGTTCAAAATCTGAATGATTCCTTCACGAATCAGGCATCATTACTTTTCTCATTCACGTGCAAAGGAGAATTAAGGTTGATATCAAGATTTTAAGTGAATAATGACTTAAACTTCATAAATAAATAAAGTCATACACGGTTGGACCAACTTGTGAGTAAACGATGACAGAATATCATTTGTAGGTGAACTATGCCATCAAAATGTAATAATCTTGATCCTCCCTTAAGAACTCAAGAGTCAAACAGAAATGGGGAACTAGGATTATAAGAGAAACAGTATTATGCAGGTACAGGAATCCAGGACTAAAGGTTTATGGAGTCGTGTCTGTTTGGGAATCTTTATGCTGAACATCTCTGACTGACACAAACGCGCACAAGACTGGAATATAAACATGCTTGTATCAGTCGGCAAAGTTAAGTGCAGCATTCAGTGTGTTTATCTTCACCCAGAGTTTCTGTTCTCACACTAGTACCGCTGGGGCACGCTGCCCATCAGTTCTGCGCTTTTTGTTTTGTTTATACTTTGATACATTTTGATTAATAACGGTTCAGGTTGGATGTTAGAGAGAAGAAGTTCATCTTAGATATGATATTAGCAGATCCAGATGGAATGCTGATCTGGGGAAATATGGTACTTAAACATGGTACAATGTGTTAAATGGAGCTGAGAGAACAACACACTTTTTGTTTGTGGAAAGCATTATAAAAATTTGCCAAAATATTTAGTACATTAAAAATCAAGAGGCAGATTTAATGATTCTGAAGCTATACATGATTCTCAGATTCAAGCACGCTCACAGCCAGAGACTCGAAAACATGCGAAAAAATGAATAATTCCAGTTAAAGAGAGTTTAATTCTCTTAAAAAATATTTCATCATTTACTCACCCTCATGTCATTCCAAACCTGTATGACTTGTGTCATGCTGAATTTCTAATGAACATCCTGCAACTCTTTTAAATATATTTGAAAGTGAATGAAATCTAACTCTTAAAGTTAGATCCTTGCATGATCTCGTTCCTGATTCAGACTGATTCGGTCAATGACTATGTTTTCCGATATGAATTTGACAGTATTTCAATTAGTATTGGGTCATGCAATCCATTTTAAGACAAATTTCCCAAATTCCAATTCACACCCCCTGCAATAAAAACATTACAAGAATGTCCAACTAAAAAGTTTCAGGAATGAATGATGTATAAATCATGTTTTTGTGCTAACATTTTGAGAACATTATTAAAGACCAGATAAATGTGAAAGAACGTTCTATCAATGTTACTGGAAGAATCTTGCCAGAACGTTAGCTAAAGTTCTGAGAACGTTCAATGTTAGCTGAGAAAGTCAAACCGGTTTGAAACGACATGAGGCTGAATAAATGATGACAGAAGTTTCATATTTGGCCGAACTATCCCTTTAAAGCGTTCCGCCTAACAGAAGAATAGAAACGGAGTCAAATGATAAAGGTTCTTTTGATTCATCTGAGAGCACAGGAACACTCCCGTACCGTACTTGCCCCCATCGTCTCCATTGGCGTTGATCTTCTTGCCCAGGATCTGCACATGTTTCCCAGTGGTTCGGCTGTAGAGCTGATATATCCGTACCTGCTTCCGACTCACGTCGTCTCGAGTGTGGTTCTCGATGTAGAACCGGAAGTCGGCGGAACTCTGGTGAGATTCCTAGAATCAGCAACAACAAAAAGTGTTGATCCATCTCTTGGTTCAGTTGTACAACTGCATGCATTTCAAAGTCAACGTTAAACCACATTAACATGTGATGAAAGTCACCATGACACAACTGCCAAAATCAATTCAGCCAATTAATGCATGAATAATTCAATTACAAAGACTTTTTTTTATTTTTTATTCAGAACAATATAATAATCTTATAATAATTTTCGCCCCCCAAAATGATGAGAGTTAAATACAAGGTTAAATATATTGATAAACACACACTACTGTTCAAAAGTTTGGGGTCGGTAAGATTTTTTAAAATGTTTTTGAAAGACATCATTTATGGAAGCTTGTTTTTTCCACAGAATAAGAAATAAAAAAAAAGGTAATTGCGACTTTTTATCTCACAATTCTTACTTTTTTTCTCAGAATTGTGAGATACAAACTTGCAATTGTGAGTTATAAAGTCAGAATTTCTTGATATAAAAACGCTAATGCGAGTTATGAAGTCAGAATTGTGAGATATAAACTCGCAATTCTGAGAAAAGAAGTCAGAATTGTGTGATAAACTCAATTGCGGGAAAAAAGTCAAAATTGCGAGTTTACATCTTGCAATTCTGACTTTATAACTCGCAAATGTGAGAAAAATGTCAGAATTGCGAGTTATAGTAAGAAAAGTCGCAATTATCTTTCAAATTGTTTTATTCCGTGGCGGAAACAAGCTTGCATTTTTATTTGATCAAAATTACAGTAAAAATATTACGATTTTACTTTTATCATGTGAATCAAGAGAGGGTGGGATTTCAAGCAATTTATTACATTTTGCTGAAAGATTATTATAAACTTGCAAAACATGCTGCACTAAGATCACTCACAATAAGACCAGAATTGTGTATTAAGAAAGTAAATGGGG
>NC_140219.1:6169553-6267053 GCF_951802725.1 Rutilus rutilus
GCAAAAAGAAAAAAAAAAAACTTTATTTTTAAGAGTGCATACAGAAACCAGGTTAATTTTTGCTTGCAATAACACATACATACGCAGCTCATGCGTACACACAGCCTCTCCTCGGAGTCGGAAGGATTCACTCTGAAATCTGGCAATCTAGTCAAACACAGAGATGTGTTTTGTAGACAGTTGTGTATACGGACGGGAGCGGGAAGGCAGAGGGCATGCCTATGCAGAGAGCCAGCCACGGCCAAGCATTTTTATCATGCCGCCCGATTCCCTTCAAAGCAAACCTAGGCAAACTGATCTCACTGCGACTTCAAAAGCCCGACCCCGTCCCAGCTAAGAAGCCGAGCCACTCTTGCATGTCAGATAGGCCCTATCTGCAGACACCACTCTCTGAGCAGGATACATCTCAGGAAACAACGCCACTTAAACTGTGCTTATCGCCCCGTCTTTCACTGCATCTCCTTAATAACAACTGTGTTTGTTTTCTCAGGGAGAACCTATAACAACAGCGAAGCAGGTGATACTCTGTCTATCATACTACTGTCATCACGGACTCAGAAAGCAGGCTGTGCCACACTAAAGCCTTGTTTGTGCCAACTGCTTTGGAACAAAACTGAACGCACGCAACCAGTGGCTTTTGTTCCCGGTTGGAGGGGTGATCGCCCCCTTTTATTACGACATTCTGATGCAAGTTTTATAATCACAATGCCCTGACCCATTTGCCATGAGAGAAAAAAAAAAAAGAGTCTTTATTAAGCCATCCCCGCCTTGTGAGGTATGTACATCTGTCAGTAAAGACGGATTTGAGGAACTGCACATATCTAATTACTTATTTGTTGGCTGAATTAGTCACCTTCCTGAAAAAGAGCCCGAGATTGCAGATAGTCTTACCTTAATAGCTTTTAAAAGGAAATACGATTTGTTTGTTCACTTAGCTGCCTTAGATTTCATTTTTGTTCTATATATTTATTTTATTTCTTTATTGATAGATAGATAGATAGATAGATAGATAGATAGATAGATAGATAGATAGATAGATAGATAGATAGATAGATAGATGAAAATTAAATGCACAAATTGCTTATTTTTCATCCAATCAGTCAAAGCATGAGTTTACTAACTATTGGGAGGTAAGTAATTATGTTTTAGACAAGTACAAGACTCGTTAGAAAAAAAAAAAAAACTTTAATAATGGTTATCCCAGCTCTAAATAAAACACAAAGAAGCACAAAAGGAAAACTCAGACTCGTTTTTTTTCGTGTTTTTTTTTTTTTTTTTTTTTTTAGAGAGAGAGAGAGAGAGAGAAAGATAAATTCAATTCCTCTGGCAAGACCACCAACAAATCCAAAGGCACTTTTTAATTTTACAGCCTCTGGGGTGTAGATTTCCCATGCCTCTGTTTTCAAAAACCTTAAAACAACAAATGAAACATGCTTTGTCTTTGCCCACCGGCGGCACATCCTCATAATCCCTCCCTTAATCCAGATTCATGATGACAGTGAAACAGCCAGACTTACCTGCAACTGGAAGTAGAGGACCAGTAAATGTAAACACCTGGAAAGAGAAAGAGAGAGAATGAGAAGGAGAGAGAAAGAGAGAGAGAGAGAGGGGGAGAGACACAGGAGGGAAGTAAGGAGGGGTGAATCACAAGCAATTACACCAGATAAAAATATAGCAGTACATCTTAAACCTGGCTTTGAGCGACTTCTATTGGCAAGAATGCACGAACTCAAAGTGAATCAAAGAGACTATTAAGAATATTCCTTACACGTAGATGAACCTTGACGGCAGGACAGACATCTTGGTCAAATACACCTGTTTCCAGCGTTTGCCGCTCCTGTAAGTGGCGCGCGGAGCCCCGCCAGTGTCTCACACACAAAATCCCGTAGGAGAGGTGCAATCCCAGGGAAAAGAGAGATGCAGCACGTGTAAATGCGCCGCTGGAAGCAGCATGAGGCTGTTTCTTGTTTGAAAAAGATCTGAGTAAACGCAAATCAGTGTCTTCCCAGCGGTCCCTCCGTTCCTCCGCGGTCCGCGCGCGCTGCGCTCTCTCGCCAAAGCGCGCAAAGATTGAATTGGAAAAGACTGACGCGGGGTGTCTCCTCCTCGGTGAACAATCCGCGACCTTTCGTGCTTATTCTTGATCCAGTATGCGATATAAAAAAGATAAATTCCGTTCGTACCTGCCGAGGACACCGGATAGTGCACACCTTACGTGGATCATTCCAAGCTTCCCGTGTTCATTGTTTGAAGAGGGAAAAGTTTCCCAACAAGTCCAAGCTGTCAGGGTAGACGAGTTAGGGTTATAAGTATCTTCTTTAGATGTTGCTTCACTGTTATCCAAGTCGTTTTTGCATTAAAGGCGTTCAGACCCGTGGCAAATCCTGGAAGAGCGCTGGGTGATGGGACGGGACTGTCTGTCTGTCTGTGTGCCGAAGAGGGCTGGAGCGCACTGAGGGGTTTTGGGTTGGTGGTGGGTGGAAACCTGTCAGTGGTTTTGCACCTGATAGGGTGATCTGAGAGAGTCCATCGGTGCGCGGAATGCGCTTTTCCTCTGTCTGAGCAGTTTCCTTTGCGCTCCTCGTAGTTTCTTGAGCTCTTTCGTCGTTTCACTGTCAGTCTGTGAGAAATGCTTGCGAATTTCACATATGAACTCGTAAACAGGTGCATTTCAGTTGAGCAAAACCAGACACTCGCTGTTGAGATAACCAAATTCTCATCTGATCGGGTAGCAGAGACGTTACACTCACTTTTTCAAAACTATAATAATAATACATTAAGGTCGCACTTTATATTAGTTCAATGTACTAATTGTGTTATTGTACAATGTAAAGATAAGTGCATTGTATCAAATGATTAATTTAAATAAAGACAATATAAAGTGGAACCGAAATTAATACTTAGATCAAAGACAAATAAAGTTGTTGGAGCCGATAAAAATGCAGAAATGTTAAATAATCAAGTATTAAACACACGTGCCAAATTCTTAGATTGTGTCATACATTTTTGTAAAAAAAAAATATATATATATATATATATTGTTTAATTTTTTTCAGTTTTGATTTAGTGACTCTAAAAGTTGTGTAAACACCAGGTAAAAATACTAAAATACTTTGCTTGCACTTTGAATACATGTACACCATTAATTCTAATATAAACTCTTTTTTATTATAATGAATATTCATGAATATCAATAGGTTTTCTTGGGTTACTCCATTTGACCTAAACAAATCATGCCAAATATGTCAAAATGTGTGGTATTTTTAATAACTTAATGACCTTAACACAATGTCTCTCCTTTAATGATTTTCATATAACATGACAACAAAATAGCTTTCTTATTTTTTTTTTTTTTTTTAGTATCACATCATTGACACACATACATTTGTTTCAGGTAGAGGTGTAAATGAAATCCCTATATGTACTAGTTAATGGCACATCAACATCAAAATTTAAGTATTTAAAAAAAAGTGTGCTTTGAGTATCCATCCACTGATGACCCTCATTTCAGCTCGTTTGTTAACTTCCCAAAGCAGAAAGCGTTCCATTGGTGGAGTTTGTTGATTCCTCGCAGACAGCATTGAAATGCAAGTGCTTGTCGAACTCGAATTTTCAATATTGTGCTATAAGTAATCGGGCATTGAAATGCACCAGAGGTGTGAATGTGTTTACAAGGTCTTCTGAACATGCCCCCTGCCAGCTGCAGGTTTATTCCCTCAACAGCCCTTTTCTCAGCTGTGAACAGAGCAAAAAGAAACATTTACTCATTTGCATTACTGCTCTTACATGTTTTACCGGTAGTGGAGTCTATCATTTGCACAGAATTAACTTTAAAAGGTTAAAAACTAACAAAGCATACTGGTCCCAGTTGACATTTTTGGTGTCCAGTATATCTATAATGAATCGGATTAATTCACTTTTAAAATGTGGCCTATAGAACAGCACACGCCAAGATAAGGTAGTTGAAAAATCACACACTTCATTAACACCAAATGAAATCCTAGTGACACTACTGTCCTTTTAGCATGTGCTCTTTCTTTTTTATTATTTGCATGCACTCTTCTTCTAATAAAATAATACATAAAAATAATAGTAATAAAAACGCTAACCTATAAATCAGGCAGGTCGATGTCGAGTGAAGTGAATATCCTTTGAAGTGGATCACCTGGACCATGCGGTAAGCTCACAATTATCCATTTGGGAACAACCAAAACAAAAGCGGTTTCAATGAAGAAACGAACACAAAGATTAGTCCGTCATCATCCAAAAAAGATCAAGGGAGGCTTTGGCAATATGACAACCTACAGAACATTTCCTGCAACAAGGCCGAGATTGGGACGCACAGTTCTAACGAATAGGAAGTTACACTCTGGCATTCTCTTGAATTCGGAAGTGGCTAGATCTTTCCGAATATTCAAAGCTTTGGATACCGCATCTGTCTTACAGGGTATTAATTATTCACGTGGCAGATTCCAAGTGCAACTTATACTACAGCGAGGTCCAACTTCATTTATCTAGTGTGAAGCATAGACATAGTTGTGTTTAAATTGTCTTTGTTATTTATTAGAATTGCACTACTTGGAAGAATAAAGACAAAACGAATGAGCGATCGATTCCAACAGTTATTCCTGGGAGAGCTGGAGAGGTCTACATCACACATTTAACTTGTGAAAAACTGCTAAAACTTTCAAGTGGGTCACACTTTGTGTGTGCAGTGTTTAAGTGGACCGAGGAGTGATTTAACTAAACAACAAAGGATCATTAGTCAGAGCGGCTTAATGACAGGATAGAATGCATTAAAAAAAGATAAATATGTCAGATCAAGGCATTCTGAACAAAACCGAGGCCTAAAAAAATAATAAAAACAGTGTGTCCTCAGCGCATTGGTGCAATGAAAGTTAGCAACACTGTGCAACTTCTGCGTCCCCTGAAGCTTAATAAAGCAGGCAAAAAAAGGTCACGCACAGTTGTTCAAAGGCTTCAGAGGACCTTTTAAAGCTTGACAGAGTAACTTCACAGTTGTGGAAGTGAAGCCCAGTGTACCACATTAGTGTCAGAACACCTCCGACACACCCAGCTTCCTCCCTGCTTCCGCTTTCATCTCTGACACAAACATATAGATGGAGGGAGTCACAGCATCTGTGTCCTATTGAATCTGAAGGTGACGGAGAGACCTAATTGGCTGATTGATTTCTGATGGGCTTTTTGAGTCCAGTGTGTGAAGAGAAAGAACTCCATCAGTGTCTCTCTCTCTCACAGGATTAAAGGTTTATCTGCAAATAATGTAAAGCAAAAACTAGTTGACCCATTATTACGAATTAAGCCTTTGAAAATCTATAACAACACTTAATTAGCTTGAGCTGTTGCACGTATATAAATTTAGCCCATGCATGTAATATAGCAAGACAAAAGCTGTAGAGATGTCTGAGAGCAGCAGAGAAAACACATCGATTTACTACCAAAGAATCGCAAGACAAACTGATGAAAGGAGGAAAAGACGATTTAATGCAAACTATAAGAAGAACACTAAACAAGCGTTGACTTCATGCCCGGACAGCTCAACAAACGCAACTCTTGACCTAGAAGAACATAAAAGGCCAACTTGAATGTGCAAGAAGGAAGTTGAATAGGCCCGTGGAGTTCTGGAAGAATGTTGAGACACAACTGGAACTTTTCTGGACCCATGGATCAGCGGTATATCTGGTGCAAAAAAAACCCCGATGGCTTATGACCAGAAGAAAACCATCCCCAGGTTCAAACATGGAGGTGGACAAGTCTTGTTACAGTGCTTTGCTGCTGCAGGAAGTGTAAATCTTGACTGGATGAAGGACATTGTGCATTCTTTGAGGTATATGAGGCCATTTTGGCAGAGAATGTGATGCCTTTTGTGCACAGACTGATGGTACTTTTGCAACGGGACAATGATACCAAGTATACATCCAATTTGACCAAAACTGGTTTAGAGATCGGTCTCCAGATTTAACTCTCATTTAAAATATTTGGTGGTATTTGAAGAGAGCAGTGGCAACATGAAACTGAAGCTTATCTGTGATCTGGAAGCTTTTACACATTAAGAGGTTAAGATTTGGGGCTATCTACCTACCTACCTACCCAGAGTGTTTCCTCTGAGGAGAGGGGGGCAGTGTCTCCTAAACAAAAACTTGATGAGAAAATAATATGCAAATATTACAAAATGGGACATTAAAAAGAGTAAAAGTCACTTGTTTTTATAAAGTAACACTGTCCAACAGCGACACCTGCAGGTAAAGTTACAGCAGGACGCCGCGTCTCTCTTGCCTCCCCTGAGCCCAACGAGTTTTAACAGACCCCCTAATGTGTGCGGTGGGTTTAGTGGGGGGTAATTGAGAATGAATGGGGGAAAGTTACGTGAGAGGAGGCAATGCCAATGTTTGGATATGACCAGGTTTGATTGGATGTGATTGGTTCGTGCGTTAAATCCCACCTCTTGATTTTGTATTGTGTTCTCGAATTGGCCTGAAGACAATTGGCGTTAATGGGAAGACTGCTTAAAAAGTAACAAAACAGCTCAGCCAAAATCAAGCTTAAATGGCCTGAAAACAAGATGACTGTGGACTGTTTAGTGAGCGATCAGCTTGAGGAAATTAAAGGTACATCTTCGTGTCTCTGACCAGTGTACAAGCTTGATGACTGCTGGAAATAAGTTGACTATTAAAATGAAAAGCTGAACATTAGCCAACAAATAAAATATATATATATATATATATAAAATTGTGAGGACTTTGCCTCCTTGTTTTAAAACACCACCGCACACCACTGCTACCTGTCTGTCTGTCTGTCTGTCTATAACCACAGCAATGGTCAATCCCACTTGTAAAACCCCTGATAGGTCGCTGTAGGGTCATGTCGTGTCGGACTCTGAAGGTGACAGAAAGGGTGTTTGGGGGAATCAAAGCCTTGATGTTGCTTTGAGGGTGTGCATGCATTCCTAATTTGTCCCCCATCACACGTCGACGGCATGGAACCGTTTAGAAGCCCACTGAAGTGCAGGACGCAGTGTGTGTGATGTTGGATAGGTGTGTGGGTGGGAACAGGAGTGTGTGTGGGGGGTGAGGAGCGTTTGAAGGTGGTGGATGTCGTGGTCGGTGGGTCTGAGAAGGTGACGCCGCCTTGCCAAGTGAATTAGATATCTGCTCTGTCAGTGCGGTGCAAATCCTGGCCCGCGCATAGAACACATTAGCACGGCCCGCAACCAGGCTGCGCAGCGTGGTGCTAATGATGATATTTCCCCTCTTGCTCTACGTTCCCCGTCCAACGTCATAAACACTCGGTACAGCTCCCTTGCCACTAGCTGCTAACATATGTTTTTATTTTCATGACTCCATCAATTTCCATGGCTCGGTGAACTCGGCGCTCCTTAATTATTCCACAGTCGTTTTAGCGGAGTGTTTGCTGTGGAGTTTAATAGATTTTAAAGAGCCGGGCTGTCAGAGCTTGTCACAATAGAGTAGATGTTTCAAACCGGAGAGAGTAATTGGTTTGGGAACAGCAGGTTTCTTTGGCACATCTTACCGGCGTGAAGGACGACGCGACGGACGCAGGACGGCGGTGGATAATCGCATCTCGGGTTGCAGAGGACCCTGCGATTTAAAGACACAGGGAAGGCGAGTTAAATGCGAAATGTTCTAAATCGGACACCGAAAGTGATTTGATTGCTGTAATTACACCATGACGCCTTCAATCCTCACAATGAGGCAATACAGAGTCAAAACGTCTGAAGTGTTGACGGACAAAATTTGCGTTGTCAGTCAGAGAATTACTCGACTCTGGATGTGGGCCAGATAACCTTGTTTACATCATCTATTTAATAAAATACAATGAAGTAGTGTCACCCACCAGTCCCGAACAGAAGCCTTGTCCTCACAATGCTCAATTATATAAAAACAGTATCTCCGATTACAGTAAACACTACCTTTGCTTCAAGCTTGGGTCATCTAAGGGCACTTTACTGTTTTAAAACAGAGACGCTTTGTTCAGGGAAGCAGACAAAACTGTTCTTTAGTTTGAATTCACGCAGTCTCAGGTGTATTCTCTTACACCAACACACACACACACACACACACACACACACACACTCTCTCTCTCTCTCAGATTAGCAGACTTTCATGAGAAGTGTGCTGGAGGTGTACTGTGTGTCTCCCTCTACAACTAGCTGAAACCAGCTCAAACTCAATGGACTAGTCTAGTCCTCCCTCCCGGGCACTTTATGGGCTGGTCTGATCCATTCCCCTGTCTAACACCTCCTTAGAGCCTGCGTTTCCTTTGTTCTGTCAATACGCAAACAACCATTCACATATGGCCACTCTGTAATCAGTGAAATACTAGCCTCTGGGCTTTCAGCGAGAGAGAGAGAGAGAGAGAGAGAGAGAGAGAGAGTTAAGAAAGAGAGAGAAAATCATCCATGACCAATCAACTCTTAAAATACCTGTCTGGCTTTTGGTTACAGATGTTTTCTGAAGAGGACAGATGAAAAGATCACTTTCCTGAGAAATTCAGATTTTTAAGGAAATAGTTACCGTCATCATTTGCTCACTCAAAACCTGCATGAGTCGCTTTCTTCTGTGGAACAGAAAAGGAAAAATAATAAGTCATATATACATTTCCATTAATCATTTTTGTCTATATTTGCAAAATGGTATGTAAAAACAAAAACAATGGTTGGTTTTCATGTCAATCAGTTGGCATCTCCCTGTCTAAGTGTGGTTCTTGACCAGTATATAATGCAACAGTGCCTGCCCACTCTTTTTTTTAGTTACCTTGGTTATGGAATTTCTTTTCCAATTCATTTTTTCCATTGTAATCATTAAAGAGTTATAACCTATGAACCAAACCAACCAGCTATAAGGTGAATCATAATCTTTGATTAGAAGCTTCTTTGAAAATATTCGAAAAAGACAAATGTACGAAGACTTCAGCTTTAGTGAGTTAGCCAGGCCCTGTTCACAACTGGTATTAAGATGCGTTTTGGTGGATCGGATCACAAGTAAACGAGGGAGACACATTCCTGTTTACACCTGGTGTTTTAATCCGTCTACTTTCAACCACTTCTGTCCTGATTTCTTTAAGGGGAGGGTCTATGGGTGGGTAAGTTGATGGGCTTTTCAGATCTTTCAATCTAATGGATGAAATGAGCTCAGAGAATTTACATATGAATGCGAAAGAAGACGGTGTAAAAACACACGTAAAGCAGCAGCTTTCGTTTCTGCTCTGACAGCCACAAGACCAGCCGAACGCTGCGAGTGATTGAAATCAGGAATGATGAGAGAACATTGTGCTTGGTACATTTGTCGTCTTCAAACCAAACTTGGGTCTTCAGCCGACAGTTTAAATCCCGTCTGTCTAGAGCTCTTCTCATAATGTTCACGTGTTAGGTCAGTAGATGGAGAATGCGAATGCGTTTTCAACTACATCTGGAAGTGGTCGAAAGTGGACAAGCTCAAAACGTTTTAGACCCCGTTTACACCTGCATTTAGTGTCATCCACTTATGATTCGATCGATCAAAATACATCTTAATACCAGATGTAAACGGTGCCTGCGTTGCAAATGACAATGTGTGTGTCCACGGTTTGCAGTGTGTGTGTGTGTGTTCACTACTCACTGCTCCTAATGTGTGTAACTTGGATGTTGCCATACTTGGCCTTCATGTCACTTCACTTCACTTCAAAATTGAAATATAAACTATAAATAGATAAACATAAAAATGATGTATACATCATTTATTTAACAATTTATGTTATATTAAATATTTGTTTGTACCTTTATATTTTGCGATAAACATATATTGCAACATATAAAGGTACACACAAATATTTAAGTAGTTTGAGAACATAGGGAGATAGACTATTACTCATTTGCAGTACTTTATGGGAGTGGGCATGTCCTAAAGTGTTTTAAAGAGCCTTGCATTTTAGCTTTTTGTTGTTGTTGTTGAATCATGGGAAATTTTTAACCACGAATCTCACTGTTAAACAATTATTTAAAAAAATTAAGTTGAAATAATGTGGGCTCGTGGCTTTAACAAAAGCATGCACTATCGATTAACAATGACCTTGTAGCTCACAGTAGGTCTGTCTTAAAAGATTTATAAGTTATTGTTCAGAATCAGTTCCCATATGGAGAAAATGAACGGGATGTTTTACTTTTAGAACCCGACTGTTGCACTATATGAATTAGACCAGACATTATGTTGAGTCAAAAGTCAATCTGTGTGAGATTAGAAGAAGCCTGAAGATGCTTCAGAAACACTGCTATGATTAGAAGTAAGTTTCTACTTCAATTGAAGGTCATTTTAACGGTTTATATAACGGTTTATTGGTTGAAAGTGTGAAGGGGAAGGCCTTGACGGTAAGCACACTATTAAAAACATCCACCCTGCTCTCTCCAAAGCAGCCAGGCTTAATGTGGTAATCAGGGATCACATTCTGTCTCCTCTGGATTCATTTCACAGCAAAGTTATTTCAGTAATAAATTCACATATTTGACTTTATCACACACTTGTTTGGCCTGATTTATTTTTTTGCCTTTTTTTGTTGAGAGGTACAATGGAAATCGAGAAGACAAGAGTAAACGAGGTCGAGAAATGACATGTCAGAAAGCGTGCTTATCGCTAAGCTTCAAGAGTTTCGCATTTAGTAAATACTGTTGTAAATTAAGCTCAACAAAAGGTGATCCACACCAGGTGTTTATGTATGACTTCATTCCCACTTCAAGCCTACAATGATTATTTGGTCTGATTCGTATTTCTACGGTCTTCTCATTTTACTCTTCGTATGGTAAGTCTCAGGTTGTCTGGATCAACCTGGCTAAGTTGTAAAGACCGATAGAGGACGTCGCATCGGAACAAAAAGCCTGCAAATCATATGCCCTGTCACACACCATTTAGCTGCAAATGGTTCAATTAATCTTGATAAGGGTCTCACAAACTCAGTCAGGAAGGAAAAAGCAGCAAACCTCATCCCATCATTCTCAGAGAGCTACAGGTGCCCCATGCGACCCTGGGCTGAGCACGTTTGAAGAAACCACTGGGACTGCAATCTGTGCAAATATCGCTCACTTTATTTCACTCAGGAGATGCTTAGGAGTGACAAATGGCCCTTTTTAGCTTCACCATTTCAAAAGCTAACTAATGTATCTGGAAAACACTAAAATTGTTCGCAGTAATGCAGGATGAATTCCAAAAGCTAAAGAGGTCTTTGTAGGTAAATATATGGACTTGTGGTCCCGCTCTCATAACAGCTCATTTTAGAGGTGTATGAATCAGGATAACACAGATAGGCAATTAGCATAACAATATTACAGTACTTCCACTCAGAAACTGATTCCACAGTTCTGGATAACACAGTTAAGAAAGTAATCTTCCTTTAAAAGTATCTAAGCTTTTACAAATACTTTTTTCAATGCTTGTCAGTTTGTGCCAGTGCTGTTAAAATTGTCACTGGTTTAGTAATATTATATATATATATATATATATATATATATATATATATATATATATATATATATATATATACACATAGACACAGTGGGGAGAGCAAGCATTAAATAATTGTCAACGAATGCAAACATATCTTAATAGTAAAATAATAATAATAATTACAAATTATTATAAACTAACAAATAAATAATTTATTAGGGTTTCAATAATAGCCCATAGAACTGTAACTTCCTATAATGTAGCTTATGTATTCATATATATATATTTTTTTTTACTGGAATAATGACAGAATACACAGCAAAACATTACTGATTTGCAGTGCTGAGTAATAACTGATGAATGTAATCTAGATTACATAATCAGATTCCAGTTTTGCTTTAAAATGTAGTTTTCTGTTTAAAAATGCTCATAATCAGATTAGTATTTATGGATTACATATGGCATTAAATTATTTATAATTTATTGATTCAACCTTCTTCTTTTTACTCTTTTACATTTTCCTATTGTGTGTCAAACCGTTTAGCTTTAACTATTTACAATATAGAACATCCATGTAAATGTCTTAATTTGGGGACAAAAGCAAAAATATTTCAAACCTGAAAAACTTTGAATGTGTAATGTCATTGCTGTTCACTGTTTGTTCATGCAATGCAGGGATTCCCAAACGTTTTGTCAGACAAACCCCTTTGACTTATAATTTTAAGTTAATTTTAAAACTTTTAAAACATTTTCATGTTCAGTTCTTTGATTTCAGATAATGGCCACACAAACATGCAGGTAAACAAATAAAATATAAAAAAATGTGTGTGTGTGTGTGTGTGTGTGTGTGTGTGCCCTTGTTTATATTACATTGTGGGGACCAAATGTCCCCATAAGAATAGTAAAACCTGAGATCACCTACATTGTGGGGACCAGCCAGTGGTCCCCACTTTTCAAAAGGCTTATAAATCACACAGGACGAGTTGTTTTGAGAAAGTAAAAATGCAGAATGTTTCCTGTGATGGGTAGGTTTAGGGGTAGGGTTAGTGTAAGGGGACAGAATATACAGTTTGTACAGTATAAAAACCATTACGTCTATGGAGAGTCCCCACAAAGATAGTGAACCAGACGTGTGTGTGTGTGTGTGTGTGTGTGTGTGTGTGTGTGTGTGTGTGTGTGTGTACGTGTGTGTGTGTGTGTGTGTGTGTGTGTGTGTGTGTGTGTGTGTGTTCAATCGTTAGATTTTAACACAAGCATTAGAGTGATGTCCGTTTTGTCAAATGGCCCAAAACGCTTTCACACTGGCCCTGGGCTATCGAGCCGTCCTTATTGTTGAGCCATACTCTTGGACTGGCAGATAGTAGATCAAGATTGAGAAACGGAGTCTTGGCTATTAACAAAAACCCATGATTCATATAGTTTTACAAGAGTAACCACAGAGACACCACAAACTAACCACACAGCAGCTTCTAAGAAACCACTGACAAGCTATAAAACCTGAAATGAAATCCTTTCCAAACTGGCCCTTCTCTCTAATGCCTCTCTGTGCTCAGAGACAGGGCTTTTTGTGGGTAGTGGAATGCAACTCACATCTCTGCCATAGCCAGCCGAGGAGGTAATGCACTCGCATGTTGGCACATGTTAAGGGAAGCGCGCCTTGTCTCTTATTAATAAAGCTTGGCCTCCTCTCTCAAAACTGGCAGCTCGGTCTTTACCACTTCATGAATCACGCGGCGCACGTCTCAACGCACAACCATCGCAACTGTCCTACGCTCACCATTAAGACTTAATGATGTAAGAGAGGACGTTTTCAACAAAAAAAAGTATCTCTAAAAGCGGATATATATATATATATATATATATATATATATATATATATATATATATATATATATATATATATATATACTGTATATTACACAAACTATACATACCACCATGAGAATGCACTGCTTGAGAGAGATAGAGACAGTGGTTTAGGTTCTAATAGATTAGAACAGGATAGAATGTCAAAGCTCAGCAAAGTATATATATATTTAAAAAAACAAAACAGAAATCTGACAATGACAATGATGGCTTCCTTTCTGTCTAATCTAAACATACCAGCATGATCACTTATTTTCCCCTCGGGCTATCGTATTGTTCAACTTCCATTCTGAAAGCTCTCCACAAATAGTTGAAATGCTTCTTTGCTTTTTTTGGGCTGTATCTAGACAGTGTGTTAACATGTCATTTTTGATGTACCTGACCTCTAACAGCGATGCACACGGAGCAGGTCTGAAAGAAAGAAAAAAACTCTTAAACGCAACACACAAATAAACATGCACAAATGAGAGAAAACATATAATGTAAGCTGACAGGAAGACAAATTTACCCAAGCATGGTAAGTAATGCTGTACTTTATATCAGTGATTCTCAACAGGGTTTTCTTAAGGATACAGATTTAACATTGGACATCAAGTGATCCAATGCAATGAACTAACAAGTTGTTGTGCAAAAGTATATACATACAGTACCGTATGTGATTTTAAAGGAAATTCTTAAACGAGGAATATATAAATTTCACTTCAATGGAATGACTTGAGTAGAATTACTTTTTCTTATTTATCTTGGAACATAGAGAAATATACAAATCTTCCTAGAATGAGCGCTTACCCTCTTTGAGTGATGCACTGAATCCAACCTTGTTCAAATGCTGGGAAATTGAGGCCACATTCACGCCGACCCTGCTTCAGTGCAGATTCCAGTGTGATATTGCAGAATAATTAGTCCCTCCATCTCATACTTCAGGCATTCTTTTTTTCCATCGGTGGGGAAATGATTATGCAATGTGTTCCTCCAGAGGCCCATGCTACCTGAGAGAAAGTTCACGCCAGCACAGGCGTAGCCTGAGACTGTGGGAAAGTGAACGGTTCCACAAGCTCGCAATGTCAATGAAACAGTTAAGAGCTTAGTTTGCTTCTAATGAACCAGTGGAACAGATGGGACATATGTTGCGGAGATGATGAATTGGGTTACGCTTTTCTGGTCAGCAAAACAGAATGAACTGTAAAATGTTGTATGGTATTGCTGAAATGCGTTTGTCTCCAAAAGCCTCGTAAAAATGAAAAGCTGCTGAAATCAAGAAGTCCGAAGAGTCACTTCACTTCTCCTCACATAAGATGATGCGGTCGGTTGCAAAGGCAAAAATGGGTCATTGGTCTGTTCTGGTTTGGCTGTGGATAGCAGGGGAAAACAATGCTTAAATCCTCATTAATCCTTATGTAAAAGGAAATAAAGCATGCTTTCTATATCTATTGTTTATTACATCAAAGTTCCACTTCAATTCACTTCTATGGTTTTTAGTGCAAATTCATCTGCCACTTAATTGAATCTCATTAAATGAGACTGATGCTAACGTGACATTACCTTTTCCTCAAAAACCAGAACAAAACTACTCAAGACAAAACAACCCAGACTATGGGTGTATGGGTAATTCACACAAGCAGTTCATAAATGCAGTTTTGCAATGCAGTTATTAACCCAAAATCTTACCTTCCGCTGAATCTTTGCATCGGGGATGTCCAGTCCTGCTCCTGGAGGGCCACTGTCCTGCAGAGTTTAGCCCCAACCTTAAACACACCTGGACTAGCGAATCAAGGTCTTACTAGGCACACTCATGCTGCCTTCACGTGCTATGGAAAAGATGATATTTTCCACTTGTGAACTGTATTTACCAGTGTGTTGTGTTCAAGTGCTTTTGTTGTCGTAATGTAGGCTAGTACCCGCAAGGTCTGTGTCAGTAGAGTATCTTTTTTATCTTTACAAAAAAAAAAAAAAAAAAAAAAACCTTAAGTGTGGTGCTTTCTGATGATTAAAACATAATTAATAATTAAAAAATAAATAAAACATGACAGAAAATGATTACATATGAACCAAGGAAATTGCGGCGAAGTTGAAAATTGAGTGTTAACGCATTATATTACAATCGTTAATGACACAACATTGTATAGGCTACAAAAACTATCCGCTAACAGTATTCACGACTCTTGCGTTGCTCTCCGCCATTTTGAAAAGGTCAAAGGTTATCTCATCTCGGCAACTCGTGCATCAAAATATTCGACGAGTTTCCCAGTTGAAAATACCACATGAGGGGGTGTTCATGTGCATTTTCCATGTCGGCTTTTGGTATTTACCATAATTACCATAGCACGTGAAGGCACCATTAAAACAGGTGTGTTGAGGCAAGTTGGAGCTAAACTCTGCAGGACAGTGGCCCTCCAGGACCGAGTTTGGACACCCCTGCTTTACATTTATGCATTTGGCAGACACTTTTATCCAAAGTGACTTACATTGCATGATGTCTCTAGTGCTGCTACTCTTTGAGCTAAAATTTAGCGTTAGACTAAATTTCCCAGATTTAACTTGTTGAGGTAACTCAAATATCTGCGATTTCACTTAAAACAACTTCACTTTTCAAGTTGACTTAACTGAAATTTTCACAAAAGAAAACTCAAGACTATAATCGAGGCATTTTAGGGAGATCAGAAATTGTGTGCACTGATATAGAATAACTCCCTCTGGAGTAACTTTGTAGACCTTTTAAACAGTAACATTACACACTAAAGAATGTTTAAAATGTAAAAAAGCTTTCTAGCAGTGATCTCAAACTCAATTCCTGGAGGGCCACAGCTCTGCACAGTTTTGCTCCAACCCTAATCAAACACACCTGATCCAGCTAATCAAGGTCTTCAGGATTACTAGAAACTTCCTTGCAGGTGTGAGTTGGAGCTGGTTGGAGCTAAACTGTGCAGAGCTGTGGCCCTCCAGGAATTGAGTTTGAGACCACTGCTTTGTAGGATATGAAAAAAAAGTTAAAAGAAACGTGTGTTTTTTTTTTTTTTTAAGCTGCAGGAATATCTTATTTGCACTTCCAGGTATTTAAACTTGCACCGACACAATAATTCACATGACACACAGGTAAATACGGCGATTGGCATTAAACTTGGCATGACCTGTGAAGAGAAGATTATCAGTGAATAACAACTTAGTTTTTTGGTCTGTTCCTCACACAAAGCTCTCATATGACTTCAGATGATTTGGGATATAGACTAATATTTGGCCCATGTTCTGATGGATGTTGGTGTCCAGGTCCAAACCAATCACTCAATATCACAGCTCTGCGGACCCAAATGAGACTGAGCCGTACCACTGCCAAGCTCATGACAGCTGAAATTGAAGCTACGTCAAACATTTAATCAGCCTTGATCCAACCAGTTTTTGCCCCCAGGGTTCCCGTTAAACATGCCAAGTTGCCATTCTTTCACTCTCCCACAGTCAATGTTTACAAATCTGTCTCCTCTGCACTTCAGCAGCCTGTTTTATCACCATGAGCATGAGTTCTTTGTTTTACCTGGCCCAGGTATATCAGACAGGTTCAGCGTTGCATCTTTCCACACAGAGCACTAACTGGCGCTATGCTGAGAGGCTGATATATCATAGTCCAAGCAACTTCACCACTAGAAAGACACACTTACTTTGAATATAGCCTACTGAAAGATCTGGGCTCTGTTCCCAAACCTAGTAAGCTGTCTACTGTCTACATAGACCGCTACCTTTTTTGGGAGCATAAGTCTGCCTGCTCTACTCACCGAAACTTTAGATTTGAGTAGAGATTTGTGTATGTTACTAAGCTAAAAACAGTGCTCTAATAAGCATAAAATTACATCACATTTTTATGTACAGTCATGTGAAAAAGAAAGTACACCCTCTATAAATTCTATGGTTTTAAGTATCAGGACAAAAAAAAAAAAAAAAAAAACATCTGGTCCTTATCAGGTCTTAAAATTAGGTAAATACAACCTCAGATGAACAACAATTCATGACACTTCATATTGCACAGTGTCATTATTTATTTAACAAAAATAAAGGCAAAATGGACAAGCCATGTGTGAAAAACTAAGAACACCCAATGATTCAATAGCTTGCAAAACAACCTTTGGCAGCAGTAACTTGAAGTATTAATTTTCAGGCTCTCAAGTCGTTGTAGAGGAATTTTGGTCCGCTCTTCTTTACAACGTTGCTTCAGTTCATTGAGGTTTGCGGGCATTCGTTTGCACAGCTCTCCTAAGGTCCCACGACTGCATTTCAATCTGGACTATCACTGGGCCATTGCAACACCTTGATTCTTTTTATTTTAGCCATTCTATTGTAGATTTGCTGGTGTGCTTGGGATCATTGTCCTGTTGCACGACCCAATTTCAGCCAAGCTTTAGCTGGCCTCACATTTGACTCTAGAACAGTTTGGTTCATGGTCGACTCAATGACTACAAGGGTGCTGCTGAGGTCCTGTGGCTGCAAACCAAGCCCTGTGTTTGGTTTTCGCTGTGATTTTTGTCCAAGCATCTCCTCTTTGGTCCTGCATGTCCAAAGGATATTGTTCCAGAAGTTTGTTCAGATGCAACTTTGCAAGAGGCTTTCTCCTGGCAACCCTTCCAAACATGCCATACTTGTTTAGTCTTTTCTAATTGTACTGTCATAAACCTTAACATGCTAACTGAGGCCTGTAGAGTCCGAGATGAAGCTATTGTTTAGTTTTTTTTGGCGATTTCTCTGAGCATTGCACAGTCTGACCTTGTGGTGAATTTGCTGGGAAGATTGGCAACTATCTTGAATGTTTTTCACTTGTGAATAATCTTCCTCACTGTAGAATGATGCACTTCAAATTTTTTGAAAATGTAATATTATAACCTTTCCCAGATTGATAGGCAGCAACAATTTCTTCTCTAAGATCATTGGTGATAGATTTTCTCCTTGGCATTGTGTTAAGACAAACCAGCCAAAACTTCTGCTTTTATAAAGGTGATCACACTCACTGATGATCAGTTAATCGAAGGCATTTGATTAGAAGCATCTACTTACCCTCTTACTTCCTATGGAAGCAGTAAGGGTGTACTTCTCCATACTGGTCTAGTTTTTGATAAATAAATAATGACACAGTGTAATGTGTCATGTGTTGATGTTCATCTAAGGTTGTATTTACCTCATTTTTATGATGCCCTGACCTGTAAAACCATAGAATTCAAAGAGGGTGTACTTTTTTTTTTTTGTGTACTTCATGGCTGTACAGTATCCCCAAAGAAAATGGCTAAAATAGTCCATTTCTAATTAGATTTTTTGAGGTAAGATTTCTGCACTCAAATATGGCATAGATTTTATTTTATTTAAGTAATCATATTTTCTAAATGCATTTATTCATTTTGCTTAGAATATAAAAAGTATGAAAATGGTTAAATTATGGCTAGGTGTGTGAAACAATCATTATTCAATTAAAATGTATGAGATTGAAACAATTTGGATTTGTTGATGATAAATATATGATGCATACAAACGCATGTCAATAGCTTTTGGAAGAGATGGAAGCACATTGAGTACGGGACTAAACCTGTTCCACTGCACCACTGTAGCCATCGATCATAAATATTTCAAACAGCAGCACACTACACTGATTTCACATGACTCATCAGTTATCATCACAGAAGTTGAAACTGTTATTTTGAGATTTTTAATCCAATTTAGTGTAAAACCGTTACCAAATAATGGGTCAAGAAGGATATGTTGAAGATCACGGATGATGTCGTTTCCAATTCATTCGTCACAATGGATGGATCATTGCGCATTTCATTGTGGGATACAGGTTTCCCACGCAGCTCTGTTTGTATATAGCACATCAGAGTATTACATGCACACAGAAAATGTGCATGCTGTTCAGAATATCCATACTGCTTTCTTTAAAATAGTCAGTGTCTAGAAAATCTAAATTATACAGCTGTTCTCCTCACCTGTATGCAGGAGCATCATTAGCACATTTAGGGGGGCTTTAACACGACACCATTTTCAACTAAAAACAGAATTGATCCGTTTTAGCCATTCATTTACACGACTTTTTAAAACGATACCGTTATCGCCTCAGTGTAAACTACAAAAACGCAAATTTGCGAAAATGGTGACGTCATGCGCATGTGCATTACTTCAGTCTATTGCCGATTTGCCGCAAAGCGTTTCTTTACAAAGTGACATCGCCAACTACTGGCCTGGCATGAATAATACAGCGTTTTTAGTCGTTATAGTGGAACCGTGTGAATGGGGATTGTTTTGACAATGTTGTCGCTTGTACGTGAAAAACAAAAAGGAATCGATGTAGGTATTTAGTACATCGTTGTCATGTAACCAGTGGCAGTCCAAGCTTAAATGAGAAAAGATTATTTCCATAAAAGTTAGATGCATTATAATTTTTGTTTAGTGTACAAGAGGACCCGAGTTCAAATCCCAAACTAATGCACAATTATTTTTTGAAATAAAGCAAAACTGCAACTGAACTGAGCCAGTGAGCAACATGCATTTTCAGTTTGTAAAAGGAGAGGTATGACATTTTCGACGGCAAATTTCAAGTAACGGGATTGGGGGTGATTTCTGCCACCCATACATAATTGTGCACCTGAAATATCAAAGATAGCCTACAATTGTTTTTTTTTTTTTGGGGGGAATTTGCATTCAAAGTCCACTGGGCTTGAAAATATCTCAAGGGGCATGTGAAATCTTTGATGGAGTCTATCCCCCGGTTTCACAGACAAGGCCTGGTCCTAAAATTCATGTTTGAGCTGTCTTAACTGAAAACAACTTGCACTGACATATATTAAAACATGTCAGTGCCATTGTTTTTTTTTTCTAATGCACATTTATAAAATCGACTTAAATGTCCTAATTGAACTAAGGCCTACTCTTGTCTTAATCTAAGCCCTGTCTCTGAAACCAGAAATGTCTTAGTACTCATAAGAACAGAATAGTCTAAGATCATGCCAGGCAAAGGGCCTGATAAATTCTTCGATAAATGTTCTAGAGAATACAGAGATGTAAAAGAGTGATGTTTGCACAGTTAAACACTAACGTGCAACACTCAGGACAGCTGCTTCTGTCCCATTATTAAATGGGATCAAAATGGTTTCTGTTCCCAACATGATCTTGCTGACACTGTTGTTTGTGCAGTCATGACTGGACACTTCAGTCAGACAGCTGAATCAGTGAAATGTTTCATAATTCCTACTAACCGCTGATTGGAATTGCTTCAGGTAGAATTTCTGTACGTTCTCATTCATCCTTGTTTCTGCCTGGAGTGTGCGCTGATCTGGAATTCCTCACCCTTGGGAAAGAGGGGGAATTCCACACAGTAAATCCCCCCCAACCAACCCACAGACACACACACACACACACACACACACCCTATCTGCTGAGCTCACTTCCTGCTGTAGACACAGACAACAGGAAGTAGGTAAGTGTCATCAGGCATAATGAAGGAGTGCAATCCAGGTGAGTGGCTGATTAACTGTCCCTTACGCGATAGTGGGAAGGAGCTTTCCATAAATCAAAATACAATGTCATCATAAGCCATTATCGCCACCATGTGGTGAATGCATGAAGAATAATTTACAAACTAAATGAGCAAAGCCACTTCATGATAGCATTTATAAGGAAAGATCAATGAAAACGAGAAAAGAATCATACAAATGTAAAAATCCCATAGGAGAGTTAATGATAGATCTCTTCATTTGAGGCAATTTGCTGATAAAGATAACTTTCTTCTCCTCTAAAGTTTAATCTCTTCAAAAAGAACCTGAAAAGAAAAGTGAGAGCTGTAAAATGGCAAATAATTTAGGAAGTTTGACTTTACGGACACAAACACGGCTGATAGCAAATGTTTGTTTAGCCCATTCCAGAGCCATCATCATAACGGCTGTGTGTCACAACGGCTTTAGATGTTCAGAAAAGGCAGAAAAAGGAAGCAAGTGCAAAAAAAAAAAAAGATAGAAAATGCAACACCATTTGTTCAGTTGACATTTTTATTCATTCTGTTTCAGACAATGATGGGACGGAAAACAGTGTTTTTTTTCAAACAAGCCAATCAGGCGAACACCTCGGGAGGAGAAACGGGCCGAGCCTTTCTAGAAGAGGAGAAATGCTCAGCAGACATCATCATTTACCCCTTCTGCACTAGAATGGTGCTCGGTATGCTCTTTGTTGGCAAGTGTTTTGAGAACATAATCTAACAGATTTACTTGAACAGAACTAATTTTGATGCAACTGTCAAGAGATTAGGTCTAATAATGAATTAAATTATAATCAAACAATTTACACCTATGATGTTTGTAAATAAAAAATATTTTAGAAGGACGCGCATCAAGCGACTGTCCAATTCGATACATGAATAGGCCATCAGCCTGTGCGTAGCATTGAATATTTTCAGATTACAAAGTTTTGTTGACTATAATCCGAACGAGTTACTACTAAAATATAGTTTATTTTGCGTTAAAACATGGGACATGTTCATGAGAACATGATCTGACTCCAGCCTTTAATGTTAGCAGTTATAACAACCTTACTGGTGAACTTGGTTACCTTACTCCAAAGACTGGTAGAAGTATAGGCAACTTCACATAGTTATAATTCACAGATAAAAAGTTGATGTACAGTATTTATTTAACTAAAGCTGGATTACCTCAATTTCCATCCAAGAAATGCATGAAACCCAATCTAACACTGCAAGCGAGAAGCATGATGTGACAAAACTAGATTGCTCCCAATGTAATCAACATCAAACAATCAACAAGCACCACTGAACTTGAAGTGTAGGCCATTCTGTATCATAATGGGAACAATATAGTTTTGTTGCAATGCACTGCTTGAAAAAAAAATGTTTTACTTGCATTCAAAGCTACACAACATCAAACTAATTAAAAGAGATCAAGGACATTTTTCGGTATTCAAAAACACCTACGTATATTGAGGGGTTTTAACTAACAAATTAAAATGGTTTAGTGCAAAAATAAAAACAACTGATATGACAAAAACAACATAACATACAGAAAGCTGGATTTCAAAGCATCAAATCAACTAATCATCTTTGTTGTCATATTTAATGACCTAAACCATGAACTAACGATCATCTTCCTTTTTTTTTTTTTTTTTTTTACGAGGTATAATATTCTGGCCGCACTTCTAAAGAGAAATTTTATGGGAGAGTCTATAGCACTTGAGATAATAGTGAAGTTTAAATGTTGAAGGCCATTGGAATTGCAGCAAAGCAGAATCCTGAGGGCTGAATACATTTGAATACTGTGAGCTAGAAGGAATCTTCAATCAGAGAGAACACTCAACGTTAGCATTATTACACTTCAGCTGCCATCTTTACACGAAGAAATTAAGGGGACGATTTACAGTGATTGTGGTTTCAGATATACGCCAGAAGCCAATTGGTCTTGGGCTGGTAGTGCAAAAGGCTATTTTACTCAAGCTAATGTTCAAGTGTTGTTTTTTCAAATGGCCTCACAAAAAAAATAAAAAAATAATAATCATGTGATAAACCAGCACCAAGCAATAACAGTTTTCCATTTTCTACTTAAGAGAGAGACACAAAAACATATCATGTTACATCTAAAAACATATCACAAACATGATTACATTTTATCCAAAAAGCATTGAGAAAACAAAGCATATTTTTATGACCATTAACACTTTTTGCATTAACATTTTCACTTCCCAAATTGTCATTACCGTAATGTTCCACTCAAGTTTTTTCCCCCCATTATTCTCAACCATTTTAATATAGTATACTTTAACTCATTTTATTCTGTTTTTTTATTATTATTATTAAATCACCATCAATTATAGTCCATACCACAAAGCTTCCATGATTTATAAATGCTTTACAATATTTCATTTTTTATTATTTATTTATTTTTTGATAATGAGAATAGGGGAAATATTATGCTTAGTTCTTATGAAAATATCCCAATTGCAAAACATTTGTTTAGTCTAAAACAGACTTAATTTTCTTTATGCAGATTTAGATTTTAAGGTGACATGTGACCTGGACATGTTCTTGATAAGATTTCATGAGATTCACCCTAAAGCTGCATTTTAAAATTATAACTGCCATGGCAAAACATCCCATTAAATGTTCTTCTAAAAAAAAAACATTGTGGACCTGACAAAAAAAAAAATGATTAAAAAAGAAAGAAAGTAAAATATTAAACATGAAGCATGATATCTATGCCATTGCTGAGGCTCGTTCTGGGCAGACGGATCACGTTAAGAGGGGAAGAGGCCAGATCGCACAGCTGAAGTGCTGTTACTGGCTAACCCCAGACTTCTGCTGCACCGGGACGGGAAGGGGAGCGCAGAGCAGCCATTACTTTTTTAGTGATTGTAAAAAGTTCCAAAGGTCTTTGATCACCTGCAAGAAAACAAATGGGGGGAGAGAGAGAGAGAGGAGGGGGAAAAGGATGAGTTGGTGAAGCTGGAACGGAGTTTCTCTGATGTAGCGACTCATTTGGATGGTTAATAATTAGAGCTGTGTGAGTCAGTTTGGATGAAAAACTCCACATTAGCGGAGCGTCTGGGGTATAACTACAGCGCCGAGCCCAGAGGAAGGGGGTGCAGTCCTTGTACATACCAAAGGGTATGACTAGTGCCTCTCTTTGACAAAGACATGTCTCACACCTCTTTGCCTGCTGTGCTCCCAAAGCCGTTTCTGCTCGAAAACACACTCACACACACACACTCCACCCGTTGTACATCTGAGAGGACACCTGCGCAGCAAAGCCTGACACGCTCCAGCCTTGTTTCTAGAACCGGCGCGCAGGGCGCAATGCATCAAATAGCTCATTACCGACCAAAACACGAAAACATGTAAACTCCGTTCCAAATCCTAGTGAGCTGCCTACTTTCTAAAGGGGCTTTCGCACCGGAGGAACCTTTTCATAGTTCCTAGAACTATTGGCGGAAGTATCCGGATTTTGGCGTGTTCGCACCGCAGGAACTACGAGCGATTTTAGTTCTAGGAACTCCTTTTGGAGGAACTAATTCAGCTCGTACCTCAGAGTAGGGTCTAAACCAGCACTATAGGAACTACCAGTGACGTTAGCGTGCGCTGATTGGCCGAACGCACGCGAAACACCAGCATCCGCCATTTTTTAAAAAAAAGCTGTGTAAACACACAGATTATAGCCTATATATTTACTCCAGAAACTAACTCATGGAAAACAACCTTTACGCTAAGGAGGAAATCCAACGCAACTTTGAAGAGACCAAGCTAAACATGATTATGTATTTGTGCTCAGCTAGCAAAACCGGACATCAACCACACGGCATACGCGAATAACTTTTCATTACTGTCTGTCTACTTTCTATGTATAAACAATAATAATAATAATAAAGTATTAGACATGACTGTTAGACAGATCGTAAACGAATGAACACGGAGAATGCGAGCGTTGTGTGGCTCTGGCTGGCGTTCTCAGCGCTGTCAAAATAAAGGTCCGCCGCACCGTCAAAATAAAAGCGTTCCTACTGGCGGTGCGAATGCAACCAGGAAAACGTTCCTAGGGGAACCAAAAGTTCTCGGGAAACCATCCTGGTGACTAGTTCCTAGAACTACCTGGTGCAAAAGCCCCTTAAGGCAGCATCCTAACTGAAAAGGGACCTCATAAGTGATCTGGAACCAGGGACTCGACTCAATAGAATTAATGATGCGCATAAAAATACAAAGCACACAATTATTGGATCAAATAGTCCATTTTAATAGATTTACTGACAATTTTTGGTATTTAATAAAATGTACACTTGACACATTTAACATCTATTGTAATAGCGGTTTCTTCTGCAGCATGTTTACAATTCAAGGTCGACCGATATATATCGCCAAGGCCAATAATATCGGCCGATATTTGCCATACGTTTTTCTGTAGGGCCGATTAGTGTCAGAAGCAGGACTTTTATTTTGACAGTGCTGAGAATCAGTGCCTGCAGATCCCATTCTCCATCTTCATGCGTTTACTGTCTTTATTTAACAGTTCTGTCAAACAATTAAGATGCAAACACTGTAATACTTTTTCATATACAGTTTGTCGGCATTCAGCAAATATGCAAATTTGAAACAAGTCAATATAGAATAAACTGTTAGATCATCTTGTGTGCATAGCAAGCATAAAACGCATGTATTTTGTGAAATGCGGACAGGATAGTTCGGCTGTCACTTGACAAACACAAGCGATTATTTAATTGCAGAAATTGTTATCCACGTGTAATTTAAATGATCTTTTGATTAAATAGTAGTACTTGTATGACCTACAAACAAATGTTTAGGGGCAATGTTCTAAAGGGGTAATGTGTAGCTCAAACAGTAGAGCATGACACAAATATAAACCTTGAATGAAATGCAAGTTGCTTTGGATAAAAGCATCTGCCAAGTGTGCTTAAATATATAAAAAAATAAGATTACATGCAAACAAACAAAATATTAGGGTAAAATTTGATCTTTTGTACCATTGGTACCACTAACACACACACAGACTCTCACACTGACATTTGCACTCTCTCGTGTGTAATTCATCCCGAGAAAATAGGAGCTACAGCAGACATGATAGTGCACTTTACTTAAAAGAGAGATTTTTCTCTTTTGACCCAAGCGTGGCCATTTGTGAGGGCTGCTTTACACTACTGCAATATTTTAGGTCAACACCCAGCCTGACACATTCGACTGCAAAAAAAGCTCTAGACTAAAAGAGACAGCGAAAGAGGAATGAGCGAACGAGGGATGTAAATCACAGCTAAAGATGTCAGGCGTGACAGCTCCCCCCTGTTCTTTTGAATGCCAAGAGGTCAATCAGTACATATTTCATTTGCTGATAAAAAAAAGAGAGAGCGGCAGGAAGATCTCAGTATGCCACCCCCCAACCGGCCCACTAAGACAGAAGATGTTAAGGCCTAAAATATACTCAAATCAAGTGTGTGAACGTAGTTTTTAGCTAGCTACCTGAATAACAAGACATTTCAAGGCAACTGTATCGCTCACTGTAGGTTTGTTTCTTCACAGTAGTGGTAAACTTGACGTAGTTAAAGGGATACTCCACTTTTTTTGGAAATAGGCTCATTTTACAACTCCCCCAGAGTTAAACAGTTGAGTTTTACCGTTTTCGAATCCATTCAGCCGATCTCCGGGTCTGGCGGTACCACTTTTAGCACAGCTTAGCATAGATCATTGAATCGGACAAGACCATTAGCATCTCTCTCAAAAAAATTATCAAAGAGTTTCGATATTTTTCCTATTTAAAACTTGACTCTTCTGTAGTTACATCGTGTACTAAGACCGACGGAAAATGTAAAGTTGCGATTTTCTAGGCTGATATGGCTAGAAACTATACTCTCATTCCTGCGTAATGGGTAGGCAATAGTAGGCGTAATGATATGACGCAGCGCCTGAAAATAGTCCCCAGCTCTGTAACTTCCAACGCGACCGGGACTAAGTTTGTCTAACCTATTAGACCTATTTTCAGGCGCTGCGTCATATCATTACGCCTGCTGGACTCATGGTACGGCAGCAAAGTTTCTTGATTATTACGCAGGAATGAGAGTATAGTTCCTAGCCATATCAGCCTAGAAAATCGCAACTTTACATTTTCCGTCGGTCTTAGTACACGATGTAACTACAGAAGAGTCAAGTTTTAAATAGGAAAAATATCGAAACTCTTTGGTCATTTTTTTGAGAGAGATGCTAATGGTCTTGTCCGATTCAATGATCTATGCTAAGCTATGCTAAAAGTGGTACCGCCAGACCCGGAGTTCGGCTGAATGGATTCGAAACCGGTAAAACTCAACTGTTTAACTCTGGGGGAGTTGTAAAATGAGCCTATTTCCAAAAGAAGTGGAGTATCCCTTTAAGTATGCCTTAAATTTCCACTTTACTTTTAACGTAAGAGGCACGGTCATTTGTAACTTGCTTTCTGTGTTATTCACTTCCGTTCAAAAACAGGCCCTTACGCTGCTTGATATTGCAAACTGATATTTGTTATCATGTTATTTTAATGTATAATCATAATCAAACACTGGCTTGTATTGCATATGGTTTTAACGTTTACAGCATTTTGTTATTATTAATCTATAGCGACTAATGAATCGTAAGTCTCGCACGTTCAATGAAAATGAGGTAGATTTAAATCAATAAAGTGGATTTTTGAGTATGTGTCTGTATCTCTCTGCAGGCTGAAGAGCGTCTCATCTTCTGAGCAGAAGAATTTTAATCTTTTAAGTGGACAGTTCTTAAATAAGGAGGGTTGATACATTTTGTCAGGGTCATACATGCATTTTATGCAACGTAAGAACGCTAGAAATACTCCAGCCATAGGGTGACAGTGCTTCATGGAAAAAGCGATACTCACTTGTTTATCAGAGATCTTGAAAGCGCTTCTAGCGTAGTTCTCAAACTTCTGTTCCGTCTTTGGAAGTGGCCTCCCCTGTTTCAGAGAAACATATTTTTGCAGAAATGAAATGGCCCTTTTTCATCACTTGTGTCTCTCTGCTAAGTGTTGAGCTCATCCTGACTCGGAGCCAGAGCGCTGCTGCGGTGATGAACAGGGTGAGTCGTTGGGTGTTGGACGCACTTCAGTGAACTCGCATTTTTTTGTGGCCTTCACAGTAATTCCACTTCCCCTTATCTACAGCAGACCGAATGAAATCACACGGACACAAATCATCATATCTGCTCAACACAATCCATCCGCTGTATCCTTCCAGTTTCAAACTAGATATTACTGCACAACATACTAATCATCTCGCTCTCCAGTTTCTGGAGTTTCTAAAAAGCGTGCAGCAGAGATGTCTTAAAGGAATATTACAGGGTTTTTTTTTTTTTTTAACCTGCTGTCGATAACCACACACAATAAGTCACCCATCCCTCAGTATATACACTTACCGTTCAAAAGTTTGTGTCAGTAAGAGTTTTTTAAAGAAATTAAGCAGGGATGCACTGAATTGACCAATGATGACAGTAAAGATGTTCTTTTTAAAAATCAATGCTGTTCTTTTGAACTTTCTATGCATTAAATAATCCTGAAAAAAACTGTTTCCAACATTGATAATAAATCAGCATATTAGAATTATTTCTGAAGGATCATGTGATGCTGAAAATTCAAAATAGAATAGAAATAGAAAATAGTTATTTTATACATTTCACAATATTGCTAATTTTACTGTATTTTTAATCAAATAAATGCAGCTTTGGTGAGACATCTTTCAAAAACATTAAAAGAACCTCAAACTTTCAAATGGTAGTGTAAATGGTGCCGGGGAGAGAAGAGAGTTTTGCATATTTTAAAATCAAATACTGCATATGTTAAACATCTACTTGTACTATTGCCTGCTTGGATTCCTAGTGCTTGTACTGTTCGTTTTGACAAACTGAGGAATGAATCAAAACTATGGTCTGGTACTCAACAGCACATCACACATGCGGTAAATAAATATTTAGTTAACGGGGGATCCTAATTATCCTAATTATAGCATGTGACTGTCATGGTGCGTAAAAGAATCAGTGTCAGTTTCAAAAACATACCGATGCCATGAGAGACTCGCGATGATCAGAAGGCTCTTACGAAGCGGAGGATGTGAGAATGAAGAGGGTCAGTGGTCAGGGGTACCGAGTGAATGAGAGGAAATGAGCAGGTGGACTCAGAAAGGCTGGTTAATCCCGATATGCATGATGTCATATAGCTGGTCATTCCCCCTCCGGCCTTCAACTCAGACGCCTCATTAACATCTGACCATCTCATCATCTGCTAAGTCAGCGTACTTACTGTTAACACACGGCATGTGTGCGTGTTTGTATGCATGTCAGGGCTAAAGCGTGTGTGTGATTACGGAAGAGAAATGCATCCACAGTTAACAGAGAGACACATTTTAATGTGGAAGGGAATATGATGAGTATTCGTACCTCTTTAGATGCTGATGTAAGTTTGTCTTTGACCTCGCTAAGACTGAGAGTGCTGGGACTCTTCCCAGAAGGCCCTGCTGGAGACTTGTCTTTTACTTTCTGTGGTGTCTGTAAATAAGAAAAATGCAAATCCTGTTAATCTAGACAAGTTTCAAACACACAGCAAAGTGTCACACATCTCATGCTAGATATTGACAACAAAAGGCATACATAAATAGCATGCACCAACAGCTCCTTGACTCGTCCTGTTAACCATTAGTCTAGTCTGGCCCAGACCTCTGCACTAATGACAGCACCCTTTGACAAATTTAGAGGGGTACAAATGATCCTTTTATTGCTTCCATGCAGGAGAGAACAAGCCCAAAGCTCTTAGATGTGGCGGTGGGACGGCCGCTCTGCCAAGAGGAGGACAAGACCCTTATTTCCAACACCTTCGTGTTATATAGCAACTTAACAACTTAATGTATCAGTATCACACAATTTACTTTATTATATATTAATGCTATATTGTATTATATAGTAAAAATATATGAATGTCCTTTAATACAAAAACCAGGGATGCTGCAAGGTTTTCTCAGAACTAACATCACATTTCAGTCATTTTTGCAATTTACTGACAATTTTGTAAGAAACTGGTTTCAGAGCTTCCAAAGCACAATGTATATATCACTATCAATCACTATATATATATATATATATATATATATATATGTATATATATATATATATAGTGATTGATAGTGATATATACATTGTGCTTTGGAAGCTCTGAAACCAGTTTCTTACAAAATTGTCAGTATATATATATATATATATATAAAGTTCACTAACCGAACCCCCTCTTTATTTATTTATTTATTGTTCATTTTAGTTACATATTTACTTTTTGTTTATTCTTTTTTTTATCTATTACTCTTTCCCTCCTTTTTCTCCCTTCTTTATTCTCAGACTTTTGCCTTATATTTATATACTGTATATTAGGATACATGACAGATAGAGAGGTACACATGCACAACTTCACACTTCTCATAATCACATGTAAAACCAAATTTTGTTGTTGTGATGTTTCAGACTTGTTTTGCATTTTACAATGTTGTCTCACTATGTTCGACATAGTTTAAAAGAATTCAGGTCTTCTCGGGTCCTGAAAAAATGGCTACAGTGCATATTTCTCAGTGGAATCATAATGGCAAAAAATGGAATCATAAAAAGGTTCAGGTTTCGGACAGAGTTGATATATGAAGTCATTTGATGTATCAAGTACACACAGGTGCTCTGATGTCTCACACGGTCTGTGTTGGTGCTTTAAAGGTAAAATGTTTTACGTGCTCACTGATGCTCTGTCATAGTATAGAAGGTCTGAGATATTGTGAGGGCAAATGTCTGTATTATTACAACTTCCTAAAGAATCTGGAATCTAAAAGAGCGGGTCTGTGTCTGCTCAAACTTCCTAAAGAATCTGGAATCTAAAAGAGCGGGTCTGTGTCTGCTCATGGGGCACAGGTGTGTGTCCAGCTTTCAGCAGAAAGATATTGTCCTTCTGCAGACTGATGTAAGCACACACACCCACACACACACACACACACACAGTGGCCTGTCCATGCACGCAGCCCAGTCAAGAATCCACACTGATTGCAGGGTTACATTGATGGACAGAGCCTTGTTTTTCACAGCGAGCGAGAAAGAGGTAGTAATAGAGGGAAGAAATGGAGATGGAAAGCATGCAGACTTCTAACATATGGGATTAAATGAATGCTTCAAATGACCTCAGAGCATTTTAAAGCGAGCCCAACAGAGACCATCGTGGAAGGAATGCTAAAAATGGATACTGAATTCAGTGTTGTTAAATAATAAGAATTGTAATAAAGCTTCAACGTATGCACTTCAACGTCAATGAGATATGTTGATATCTAGGCAACTAGATGAAATAAAGTAAGCTGAAGTACTAAAAAAGTACTATTCAGGTAAACATCCCTCAAGAATACTCCAGAACTTTTGGTTGTGCAAGATGAAAGTGGAAAGTGAGAGAAGAACAAAGTAAAGGACAATGTCTTCCAGTCTTGTTTGGTAAGAACAAAATAAATAATCCCCTTTTCCTCTGTAGCGATTGACGAGCATGCGATAGATCAAAAGGTATCAGATTAAAGGACAAACGCACTCACAACACACACACACACACACACAGGACTGGCAGTGGGCCAGAGAGGCCCGGTGTGGTGCAGTCATTATATAGCAGGGCGTTTTTGTGTGTTGGGAAAGGACAGCTGTAGAGTTAAGACAGCTGACAGACAGCGAGTGCAGCGAGCTTTTTAATCTATGCCAGACACTGATTACAGATGCCAGGGGACGGCACTTAATCATTAGCACGCTAGCATTTGATGTAATCAGCTGTCCTCAATACACACACACACACACACACACACACGCGTGATCAAGCACATAACTTCAAAACTTTACTGACCTTTAACAGTCAGGGACATTATGAAGGATCTTGTGCATAGTCCGCCGCTCTTATACACTAATGTAGTTTTTATGTATGTTATGACAGGTAGCTGTCTCTGCTGCCCAAAAGGAATCGACTTTACAAGCGTTCATATAGCAGTCATCTCAACCTCTTCTCTGTGCCCATTGTCGAAACTCCTAACGTACTCTGCCACACGTATAACAAGAGACTCAGATATCTTGTCTCGTATTTTTGACTCAGCAACTATGATTCAATTTTATGTAAATATACTAGCGGTCAAACGTTTGAGGTCGGTAGATTTGCATTTATTTGATTGAAAATACTAGCCTGGGTTTCCCCACGCTGCCTTGCGCGCGGCGCGATTTTATTCACGCTGCTAGGCAGCCTGGACACCATGGACCAGATTTTCCCCTCAAAAAGGGAACCAATCACAGAACGGGGAGGGAGCAGCAAGACGATGACGACGTCTGTGCGACACACCGAAGCAGTTTGTTTATATCTATGGCTCCAACATGGCATTAGACGTGAAGTTACCTTTCGATGCAGCCTTAGATAGTGTTCCAAGTAGTTTAGAACGCAAGTTTATTTCGTCGTCTTCCTCGTCGAATTTCTGTCGCTCTACATACGTCATCTGGTATAATTGAAACGATTGGCTATGAGCTACGTAGAGGCGCATTTGATAGACATTAGTAGCGCCCAATAAACGGCTCTGGGCATTCGTAAACCACGCCTCAAATACGAGAAAATGAACATGTGGTTCCCAGACCACGTCTCAATGAGACGAGGTCTGACGTTAGCCAGGCTACGAAAATACAGTAATATTGTGAAATATTACAATTGAAAATAAATTTTAATTTTAATATATTGTAAAAAAAATGTCCAGCTACGCCATTACGCCAGTCTTCAGTGTCACATGATCTTTCAGAAATCATTATAATACGCTGATTTACAGCTCAAGAAACATTTCATATTATTATCATGCTGAAAACTTTTTTTTGGGGGGGGGGGATTCTTTGATGAATAGAAAGTTCAAAAGAACAGCATTAATTTGAAATACTATTTCTGCAATACTATAAATATCTTTACTGTCACTTTGATTAATTTAATGTGTACTTGCTGAATGAAAGTATTAAATTCTTAGGGTGGCATAAAGATTAAGTGTTAAATAAATTTGGCAATCAAAATAAGCTATCACCTGTCCAAAAAAAAAAAAAAAAAAAAAAACTAGTAATGTAGTCAGCTACATTTTCACTCAAGTCTCAAGTCAGTAGAAATGCAAGTGAGTACACATCATTATGTTGAAAAGAGGTAATCAAGTGACCAACCACAATTCACTTTTTTTTACGAATCTCAAGATTCTCAAATCTCAAATCAGTCAAAGTGGATTATACAACAGTGCAAAATGATAAAATTGCCCAAAATCAGCCAATCAGAATGGAGACTGCCATTTTGAGTAAGCTTTCACCAAAAGACGGTCAATGAACAGTCTGTGTTGTGGCTGAGGTTGACTAACAAAACTAAAACAACTTGACTGGACATTCTTGTATACTTTATGACAGCCATTCACAGATGAAAGCATCTTACAGTTATGTCCCGTACTATTGTACTAAACTTGTTTCTACACGCAAATACAGTCTTATGAAGCATTCCACAACTGTTCGAGCGTGTCATTGGGAAATGCGAGCGATTTCTCTTCATGCATTCATACAGATATACAGCACTCCGTTGGGAGAATGTAATGAGCCAGCCACGCTTTAATGACAGAGCACTCGGTTTCCGCTCGCCTCATGGCCTGCAGGGACACCCAGCAGCTCCAAGCCCTAATGATTTCTAATGGCAGAGGAGTGGCAACCGGAAACAAGGGTGTGGAGAACGACGAGTAGGAGTGGCCGACCGGAAGCAGAAGTGCAAAGAAGTGCCAGAGTTTGAGAAAGATGGGAGGATGTCTGCTTGACTATCTAATCTCGTAAGGTGTTTTAACAACCACCGTCTTGCACCAGAACGTAGCCATTATGGAATTAGCCAAAAGTGGGTGCGCACGCACACACACACACACACACACACACACAAACACACACACACACACACACAGCCCCCTGGGTGTTTCTATAACAGTAGGTAATTAGTGCTCCTCACGTCAGGCATCTAAGATGCTAATAACATGCTTACAGAGTCTTACATTGTTAGGTCAAGTGAACTGCCAGCGGGAGCGATGGGAAACTCATTTAGACATTATGTGGGTGCTTACGTGTTTAAGGTGGTCCGGGTTTGAATACCAAACCCAAAGGTCACACTGAAAAGGTATATAAACCTGTCCTGAGGGTGTGTGTTCCAGGGGTCAAAGGTGAGACAAATTTAGTGGTGAAAGCTCAGTCTTGCTTTTGTTAGTCACCTGTCTTTCTTGTCACCCGCTAAAGTCGCACAACTTGCCCTCTTAGGTAATTGGTCATTGGGTATGTGAAATCACTTTGGGATGTTTGAAAGGCAAAGCTTGATGGACATTTACGAACATATTTCAATCTGGTAATTCCTCGAGCACTCAATAGAGCGTTACACAGTGACCGCCCACTTTTTAATTGGTCCTGGTTCGGGATTTTTGTTTTTTGTTTTCACCAGTAATTTTCTCCAATTAGGCATTTGAAAAGCTCTGTGATGAATTGCTAAACAAAAACAAAAATGTATTAAAACTTACTGGTTTATTGACGGATTATTTGTTCATTGCATATTTAATGGCCTTTGCTTTGGCAAGAGAGAAAATGTATGGAGAAAATGAATGATATTTTTACTTCCCAATGGTTGTCCTCAACTTCTCTTCTCTCTCTGTGCATGTCTTTAAAGGACTCTCACGGTGTGTATCGCTCCTGTTCCTGCGTCTTTCTGATTCAGCACCACAATTATGGTGAAAAAAATCTACATCAAAGAAAATGTTAACCCCACACAACCGTGTGTGCACCGGTCAAAAGAGGGAATTTTGTGATTAGAAGAAAGTCTGGTGAATGCATTTCAGATTCCAAACATCGGTCACCCTGCCAGAAGGCCGTGGCTTTGAGAGTAGTTTGTTGTTTTAAAGCAGACCACAAATGACCCTTCAAATTGGACGTTTTGGGATTGTTGCCACCAGCAGCTAGTTAAGTGCGCTTCACCATTTCCTTGCATGGGAAAATACGATGTCCCTTTTCCATGACCTAAAAGAAAACCTTTGAATGTCAAGATGTTTTTCTCTAATGCGCTTGATTATTAAAAGTGTATTAAGTGCATTCACTCCAAAAAAAAAGGCTTTGGGATCGTCGTGTCCTCTTAAGACTGGGCGGTTTTCAGCTAATCACAGCTGGAGTTTTGAATGCTGTTGCACACATTTATCTTTAGGGGCACTGCTGGTCTAATTCACATTTTGCTTTTGGCGGTGTTGGTTGATCGTAAACAAAGACAGGCCGTCTCATTATCCCGTGGTTTTCTCTGTGAGGCTGCCATGTCGTCGGCGCTCTAAACTGCACCTGGACGTTTGGTAAGAATTACCTCTGGCATCCAACGGTGGACCTTGGCTTTTGGTTGGCACGGCTTGGCAATTTGGGAATGGGATGTGAACTGAATACCAAAAACTGAAACCCAGACGGCTCCTGACCCAAATGAACTTATCCTAAAGTAGATCTGGGCAGTATGACGGTATATACTGTATGACCGTAAAAATGACTTTGAATCAAACTTGACTGTATTGGGATAGTATACCATTACCATGAAATAAAATGACTCGTAGCATTATTGCTTTGAAGATTTTAGTCATACCACCCACATATATCCAGCAGTGTTGCTTACTTTTTTCAAAGTAAATAACTTACCTGGGTTTGGGGCTTCCCTGATGTCCCCGCTTTCTTGTCTGAAGAGCCGTTCTGCTTATCTGCACTTTTCTTCTTCTCTGGGGTCTGGAAAAAAATGACAAGAGAGAAAAATCCCAGGTTAAAATGAGCAGAAAAAAAATATTTAGCACTGCTCCAGTCACCTGTCATGCTCAGCGTTAGAATCATAACAGCGGATGATGTTTGTGAATTGAGTGATTCTGACGGCTTTGTTCTTCGGTGATGTAACACAATACGCTTCTCGGATGTTTGTTTTTTTCAGTCAGGCTGTCAGAGAGCCGTGATGAAAGAGAGCAGTAATTTGTAGAAAACGTAGCCCGTTTAGTCACGGCCTGAAGGGACCACAGGACACTGTCATAGCTCTATAGCTCTATACATTGGGAGAAAATAAAGACGAGCAAACGAAATCTGGATGGGAGAGTTTACACTTTCCATGAACCCTATATGTTTTATGTATCATTATGCCTTATTAACGATTTTAATAATGCAAATTGTCTTATAAGTAGTTATATGGTAATAATTATCTACAGGAACAAAGTTAGTACATTATAGAACCTATACAAAGTATAGTACAATCTAGTATATACCTATTCATTAAAATGCATTACACTCTTTAAAGGTGCAAACATGAATAAGCATGCATTATCTTTAGAAAAAGATGTATCATCCCACTTTTCTCGTTTATAATGTGTAATTTGAACAGTGCTTTATATACAGAGTTCATAGAAAGTGTTTGGGCCTGATGGGACAGAGGTAGAGACTGAAAAGCTGTGAGAGGAGAAGAAAGCATTCAGGACGGAGGGATCAGAGGAGATGTGGAGTGTGTGACAGAAGTGCTCATCTGTCGTTCCCCCTCGGGGCAGGAATCAGTCCTCACAGAGCAGGTATGTGCCCGCTTTGATCTCTAAACACACATACAAAAACACACTGTCACGCTCTCTCAGACATTTAAATACACAGCAGGGTTATTGGGTTTTAGCAGGGTTGTCGCTTTCAGTTTAGTTCCTGAGTTTTCGAGAATTGTGATTTTCACTATATTATCGCTCAAAAGCTTAGATTCGGAAATATTTCTTTATGTTTTTTAAGTCTATTATGCTCTCCAAGGCTGCATTTATTTGATCAATAATACAATAAAAACAATATTATTGTAAACCAATATTATACCCGTTTACTTTTGTAATTACTTTGAAATATGATTTATTCCTGTGATCAAAGCTGAATTTTCAGCATCATTACTTCAGTCTTCAGTGTCAAAAAGATCCTTCAGAAATCGTTCTAATATGCTGATTTACTGCTCAAGAAACATTTCTTATTACTATCAATGTTGAATACAGTTGTGCTGCTTAATATTTTTGTGGAAACCATGATTTATTTGAAATACAAATCTTTTTTAACATCATAAATGTCTTTACTGTCTCTTTTGATCAATTTAATGCATCCTTGCTTTCTTATTCATATTCATTCTCTGACCTAAACTTTTGAATGGTATCTATAAAATTATTGCTTTTAGATAAAAATGGACATTAATAGCAAGATCTGAGATATTGAATGATCACATCAAACCTAAGTTGACAGAGAACGTTTGTACCGAGCATTGAGAGACCGCTGAACCGGATCTAAACCAGGTTGGATTTATCTGGATTTCTGAAACTCAGAGTTTGTTCAAGCTAGCTTTGTGTAACAGGCCACTGGATTGCAAGTTTTAAAAACAACAACAAAAACAACTTAGTATTTAGTTTTTGGCCATTTAGTACAGTTTTGTTGTTGTTGCTTTTTGTAAATCAAATTTTTTAAGCATTTTTAACTGACAGTTTCTGTCATTTCTTTATATCAGATTCTTCAAAGCAGATAAAGAGCCACATCCAGTCATCAACACATGTAAAAGAGAACGAGAGCAAGTGATGGGTAGAGAGGTGAAGTCATGCTGTCTGTGAAGCTTCCTAGTATACATGTGATCATTATGCTCCAGACAGATGAAAACAGACAGACAAGCGAAGGACGCAAACAAGGCATGATAAAGATGACAGAAGACACTGGGGTTTTATAAATGTGACGTGAGAGAAGAAGAATATTTGTTACATGAAGAGACAGACAGAATGTAAAGTGCTCTATAAACTGATGGAATAATAACAGGTGGTGATGAATGTGAGATGGGGGTAACTCTCTCTCCCCCCCCCCCCTCCTCCTCTCTCTCTCTTTCTCTCTCTCTCTCTCTCTCAGGCAGAGACTGGCACCTGCTGGTCAATCTGTTGTTCATTTGAATTCATTCAGGGCAGCAGTGGTAACATGCAGCAATATAACATACACAACTGTTCAAAAGTTTGGGGTCAGTAAGACATTTTTATTTATTTATCCTAAGACAAACTAAATTGATCAAAAGCCATTTATAATGTTACAAAAGAAAGGCAAATAAATGTTGTTCTTTTGAACTTTCTATTTATCCTTACAGACCCAAAACTTTTGAAAGGTCACGTAACACACAGCATTTCCTCTTTCCTGATTCTATGAACAGCGAGAAACGTCAAGACTCACTTTTTGAGGGGTTTTGATGGGGCTCTTTTCAACTGTCTTTTCTTCTTTGTCGTTGTCCCTGAAAAGGAAAAACAGACAGAAATGCAGACGTTTCTTTGACTTAAAAATGATCCCTCACAAAGTTAAAGTTCTCACTCTTCGTCATCATCGTCGTCGTCATCATCGTCATCATCTTCCTCGCTGTCCTCATCTTCATCTGAGTCCATTTTCAGCTTTTTCTAAAAAGACAGAACACCATCATTGGAAAAAGAAAAAAGCTGAGCGTTCTGGTACTAAAATCTATTCTACTAAGAGAGTGGCGGGCTGCTAGAGCCAAGAATAACCAAACTATATTATTTTAATAAATATATTAAAGGGTAAGTATGAAATATTTAAATAAACAATGAATATTTAAAGTATAAAATACATTCTCTTCAGCCAATTTATTGTTCACCGACTACTTTCAATATGCCATCCGTGGGTTTCTCTCCCCCAAAAGTGAAACACTGAGCCCCCAGGCACCATCAAAACATTAAGAGTGGTCCGCTCAGATCCGTCAATCTCTTTCCAGCTCAACCTATAGCGAGAGTTTGGGGCGTGGCTTCTGTAGCAGGCGGAGCCAGAGGGGGTTTAGCCGGTGTGGGACCATGGTTGACGCGTTATACGGGAAAAGACAGTGCAGTGTTTGGGGAAAGGAGTGCAAGCCAAATTTCACAAAGGTTTAACAGGCCATGAACACGTCAAAGCGAACGGGACGTGGCGATACTACAATGGACGCTATAATCATCATGCATCCATTCAGAAAGACAAATGTTCTAGTTTATATTGTTTACTTTGACGTGTCCAGTGTAGACTCAAACAGCTGTGACGCGTCATGTCAAAAAATGCATTGGATGGGTTTATTATAAGCGAGACCATCACCTTCGCTCTTGACAGAATGTTAGCCTACTCATTTGCTTCCTCATGACACATAGCAACACAGCTAAAAGTACCTGAACCTTTTATTGAAAGTAGCCTACTCTTAACTGTTGAGACATGCCTTCACAAGCACCCGTAAGAGCGACTACTCACGCAGGACCAGTTAAAGTTTGCAAAATATGCTTTATTTTTGTAATTCCGCAAAGGGCCACTAGTGTCACAGAAACTACATACTTCACCTTTAATCCATTAATTTGTGACTTATCTTGCAGTTGTCAGCATTTATAAAACCAAAAAGCCATTAAAGGCTGTGCATTACAGTGAGTAAATCACAACAACACTCCTAAACCCTAGTAAAATCACTGTAAGTGACAGCCTCTCATGGCTTATTGCTTCAGAAAAAATTCTGGGATCATTTCAACACTCTGACAAAAGATTTCAAACAGGCTCTCTGAGTATCACACTGATGGCAAGCTGTTGCTTGTCTCAGACACTTATCTAGAGGATTAAGTGTGTATTGAACAATGTGTCTCTTTATGGAGATTCCATGAAAGTTTTCTGGACACATTAGTTAAACCCTTTTCATTTCTTATGAACAGAAGAAATAAAGTGCCACATTTTCTGCGATAAATACATTGCAAAACAATTATTACTCAATATTTTTGTCTTTTTTTTCCAGTAAAAATATTGAATATGCTTAAAACAAAGAAACAAGTCTGTCAGTGGGGTAAGAAAAAAAAAAAAACGATTATTATTTTTACCTAACAGACTTAATAAATTCACTTATTTTTTTATTTTATTTTTTTCAAGTAAATGTATCTTGATTTAAGAAATTTGAGATATTTGTAATGGAAAAAATACAAAAAGTCTAAGTAAGAAAATATATATATATATTTTTTACAGTGAAAAGATATCTAACTATTTATCTTAGGGGAGTTTTATGCATAGAGGGGCCAACTTCTGCATATATGTCCACTTATTTTAAATCACATTTAATGTTGGGACAGTCATAATTTAGTAGTTTTATATTTAATTGTAAAGTGAGATTAAAAACAAAATCACCTGAGGCACTTTTGCGAGGGTCATGTTGGACGGTCTCTTCACTGGTGATGTGTTATTCTCCTCCTCTTCCTCATCCTCATCATCTGATTCCTTTACACCTGAAAGAAAAAAAAGAAAGAAAAATCACAGTGATCTCCAGACATCAATAACTATGGTTTAAATAAATACAATACAACTTCTCATGACAAAACCAGTCTGACATATGCAAGTGCTGCACTTGTTTAATATCCGGAGAAGCTGAAACTGTCTGAACAGCCTGTGAAAACATATGGAAGCGATTATATCCGCGCAAATGGTGTCACATGGTGCTGGTTAATTCATTCTGAGTCCGTATGGAGAGTGCAGGGCCCTTTAGGACGGCCGGATTAGTCCCATGGACATCACAACAGGTACAGAGAAACATTCCATCAGAGAGAAGAGTAAACAACAGAGGCAAAAGACACACTTGGGAAACGCTCTTTCTGAACTCTCTGTTTTGAGTAGTCATGTTCAGTCCTAACAAATGTGGAAAGACAGAAAGGTACTCACTGACGAAATGCTGGCCGCTGATGTAGACCGGACCCCCTCCGGACCGCAGGCGAAAAGACACAGGAGGAGTGACCTCAAAACCTCCCAGACTTAGCTAGAGGGAACATACGGACACACATGTAGTTATCCAAACTGAGCCGAGAATGATCCCTTCAACAAACTCAACACTAGCAAAAAGTTTGAATTATGATCTACTTTTAGAACACACACACACACACACACACACACACACACACACACACACACACACACACAACAGTCCACAGCTTATTAAATAAACATCAAACATCTTAAACTTACCACATCAAGGCTCTTTTCCAAACTATAGTGAGCTACCTTGCTTTCTAATACCACACTACTGTTCAACAGCCTGGGGTCAGTAAGATTCAGCAAGGCCAAAAAAGCATTAAAATGATCAAAATTGACAGAAAAGACATTTATAATGTAACGAAAGACTGACATTTTGAACTAAATGCTATTCTTTTGAACTTTCTATTCATCAAAGAATTCTGAAAAAAATATTATCACAGTTTCCACCAAAAATATTAAGCAACTGTTTTCAACATAGACATATAAGAAATAATAAGATATAATAAGAAGAAATTATTCTTGAGCAGCAGATTAGCATTTAAGGGTGTGTTCACATTTCTAGTTCTGTTCTCTTGGTTCTTTTGGTCCAGGGATTAAACAAAAAGAAAATGGCACTGACTCGCTTAGTGTTCACACGGTCATGTTTAACGCCAAACCTACAGATACTAAACAAAAATCAGCTTTTATGACAAAACGTCTAAAACAATTGCTGTGCGTGCTGGGCTACATGCGCTCGTTGTATGTGCGATCTCACGAAGAGCATACAAAACGTGTAAAGGAGTCAAAACAGCACCTGAAATGTCTCCTTCACACACACAAATGAAGATCTGCTGCGAGGAGACGGCAGATCCGACACCTTTAACGAACTGAAATGGGCAACATAGAGCCTATGATGAGAAGAGCCAGGTATGCTTGAGCATTTTGTCCTTTTTAGGGTCGCATCTTGTGACATCACATCCTGTTTTTGGCTCGTTCAGATGTCTTTGGTCTATGCTGCATGCATATTTCAGTTGAACCACACCAGAGTTAATTTGGAAACGGACTCTAAAAAAGTGGGTCTTGGTTCACTTGTCAGGTGTGCACCAGGGTTCGCACTGCAGCGTTCACACCCATTCAGATAATCCCATCCGGGGGTTGGTTTAATCTACCTGTCTCTCTCTTGAAACCAACACGGAAGTGAATTCAACGGCAATTCATCGACTGGCCGCTTGAGGCTGGGTGCAGAAGTGAGTCAAATCTGTATCTCCCCCATGTTAAAATACCCAACTTTACAGCAGAAAAAAACACGTTTACAGCCTGGTGCAAAAAGCGGCTTTGGTCTATACAGCTTATTTTTCCCTTCATGACGACTGTGAGGGGGGTTAATTTTTTTATAACTCATCCGTTTACATTATATTAAGCCTTAAAGTTCTGCATAATTAAGGGTGTCCACTTTTGAGTAACAGGTGGATTCCCGCGGCTGTGGTCATTAGTCATCATTAGCCGTATGTCTGCTGTTTGTTATTTTTTTACAGTCTATGGTTTAATCGAACCGAACCTGCCATGTGTGAACACACCCTTAGAATGACTTCTGAAGGATCACATGACACTGAAGAATCAAGTGACACTGAAGACTGGAGTAATGATGCTGAAAATTCTGCTTAGTTTGCCATAACAATCATTTATAGAAAACAGATATTTTAAATTGTAATAATATTTAGCAATTGAACTATTTTTTAGTTATTTTATGACTAGAAGATAGTTAACTCTGCTACATTAATTTAGCAATTAACCATTCAGAAATGTCCAGTTGCATTCTACATGTTGTCACTTTTTCTTGAGTCTCTCCATCATTGTCTGACTCCAGTTTGAACATAAAAGGCTAAAAGATTTTGACATTTTTAGTGCATGTCTGTGTGAGGTAAAAGGATACAAGCTGTTGAAGCTCCGCCCCCTGTGCCGGGACCAGCAGCTCATTTGCATTTAAAGGGACAGACACAAAAACTGTGCGTTTTTGCTCACCCTCAAAAAGTGACAATTTTAACACGCTATATAAAAATATCTGTGGGGTATTTTGAGCTAAAACTTCACATACACACTCTGGGGACATCAGAGACTTATTTTACATCTTGTGAAAAGGGCGTTATACCAGCCCTTTAATATAACTCCGACTGAAAGTCATATGCACCCAGGATGGCTTGAGGGGGAGTAAATTATGGGATAATAAAAATGTTGGGGTGAACTAACCCTTTAAAACATGTACTACTAAGCAAGGCTACTTGTTGTTTATCTGGCAATTTTGTGCAAAATCAGATGATAAATGATTCCCGCCACAAACAGCCAAACAAAATTTGTTTCCCAGAAAGAATTCACGACTGGGAGCCATCCTGATCATTCCATGCCAGTACATCTAAGACAGGCCTACAGCTAAATATCAGTACACAATTGCACAACTCGCGAAATACAAGCCACGGCCAAAAATTCTGAATGAACATTCCACTGCACCAGGCAACGGCACTTGCATCGATGGCAACCAGATGTAAACAGCTGAGGGCGCGATGGTCTGCTTAATGCTTTAAATGACAGCTATTTAACTGTTGTAATTACGCTGAATGGCGAACAATCCCTCACGTCCAAAATCATCTCAGATGATCTGTTTCAACATAAACGCTGACTGATGAGTTGATTGTCTCCCGAGCAATCAAGACAAAACCTTGTAATTGAGGTACAATTATCGCTTGACTCTTTTTTCTTTTGAGTCAGATATCCTGGGGCGTTTTCTAATTTTGGGGATTGCGTAAACTGAATAAATTCCAAGATCTTACAGACGGGGTCAAAATTACACACACAAAAAGAAAAGGGCTTACAAACATGCTCTAAACTCGTTGACCACAAGGTGTGAAGGAGGTCAAAACGCCAACATTAAAATTCCTGAAACTCCAGCCACTGTGATAGCCTAATCATACCACCAACTTGGTATTTATCCGAACACAAATAGAGTTGCAAATTCTGCGTTCTGTTCGCACTGAGCCATAAAACATAGATTCCTCCCACTTCTTTGGAAATGCTCATGTTTTCCATAGCTGATATAAAACAGAGGCGAATATGTGCTGATGTCATGGAGAGCTTGTGTCTGCTGTCCTGATGATGCAACAATGGCCCAGCCCCTTCCATAAACAATCTGTCAATCACAACTTGACCAGCCTCGGCACAGCTGGAATTTTTATTAGACACATTCTTCCAATACCATAAAACACCCATAACAGGAATCCCTCCACAGTATTAACCACATGTAAAGTGTTATTGAGGGCATAACAACACTTGGCTGGTTCACTTTAAAACTTTAGAATAAGGGGGGCCCATTTTAGTTAACGCTAGTCAATGCATTAACTACACATTTGTTACAGTATGTATTAATCTTTGATAATATTAGTAAATAAAAACTGATCATTGTTAGTTCATGTTAGCGTAGGTCCATTAAATAATATTAACAGATACAACTTTTATAATAATAGACAGACAGACAGACAGACAGACAGACAGACAGAGAGATAGATAGATAGATAGATAGATAGATAGATAGATAGATAGATAGATAGATAGATAGATAGATAGATAGATAGATAGATAGATAGATAGACAGATCTTTGGAATGTAATTAGTAAATGTCAAAATAAACCTTAACTAAGATTAATAAATGTTTTAGAAGTATTTTACATTGTTAGTTCATGTTAATTAATAGTTAGGCTAATTTATGTTAACAAATTCAATCTTATTGTAGAGTGTTACCGCATTTCCTTTTTGTTTTACTAAATGAATTATAGTAAACTTGTAATATCACCTGCAATATTTATTTCTCTGCCAAATAATTTATTTAGTTTTCTCAAGTCTCTCAATGTAAGGAACCTTTGGTTACACTGGTTACATTGGCCAGCTTGTATAATTTGGAATCAACAAAATGATGATCACTGAATTAATAACAGTATCAAACTGCGGTAGAATAACTTTTGAACGATGCATTCAGGACTAGATAAATGACTACAAATAGAGGTTTATGTTCATGACATAAAACTCTATAGAAATGGAGCCTAGCACACTTACAGAAGGCAGAACGGACGGCTTCAGGACAGCGAGGGTGATTTTGGTCGTTTTGCCATCGTAAGTCAATCCCTCCATCTCCACGGTGTGGAATTTATCCTCCGCCTCTGCACCCAAACACACCTGAGAACACAGGTGAAGACGTGCGCGTGAGAGAGGAAACTGCTTTGTTCATGAGAGATTACAGGCTATTTAAATAACGCATCCATAATATGGAGCACTTGCACGACGATGATGAATTCTGACAACAAAATTCCCATTAGATCTAGTCCAAGCGGATGATTCTACAGATACTATGACAATAATATTATAGAACTGTATGCAATGTTATAGAACAGAACGATATAAAACAGAATGTGATCAGACCAGAATAGAATGTTTTAGAATAGAATAGAATTCAGAGTTGAATAAAACCAACTCACTGCACCTGCTGATTTCACATTGTCATGCATTTTTACAGGAGTTAAGATTAATTAGGGTCTAAAAATCCATATTGAATAGAATACAATAGAACAGCAAAATGATAAAGAGAACAAAACAGAAGAAAAGTGCTACATCACATGATAAAATATTATAGATTACAATAGAAAAGGAAAAGAACGTAAACATCAGTTCACAAACCCCACATTTATCTTTAAACTGTTCCATGCAGGACTGAATATCTGTGTTATTATTGAGTAGTTTTAATAATTCATCTTCCTCACCGCCTTGAGTGACAGCTGATGTTCTGACTCATCATCATCCAACTCAACTTTGTGCTCTTTCTTATCTGCTTTCAGTGAGCAACCTGCAGCAAGACGACAAAACTTGTGTTTTATTCAACAATGTTGTAAACATGATGCAAACTTAAGGAAAAACCCTCCTCAACGATCAATAATCCCACATAATACACTACATCCTTTATACGGGCTGTTGACACGAGATCAGAGCAAACAAAAGAGGAAAAGAAATACTCATAGTCCTCTTTTCCTTAATAAATTTTAAATAATATTGAAAATAACATTTAATTGTATTCACATAAAGCTATTAACAAAGACATGTGGCTAGCTGCATTAGCCACAACTCTTTTATTACACTGCAATACTGCAGCAGACGCATGTATATGATATACTACATGATGGTATATTATTGATCATCGCACATATATGATTATGCAACATGAGGGTTTATTTCAGCTCACCAAACAAATACATCTGAGGTCGGCTGATGTCTTTAATGTTATCCTCCATTTTTTGCGCCACAGAAGTCCTGTTAATCGTAGTTCCGGCGCGTGATTGACAATTGAATGGACGAATGAGAGTGCTAAAGTGGGCGGGCTTTTGGAAGTATCATCCAATAGCATGCACCATTGTTGCTTCAGTAGACTGCTCTTTGTTTTCTTTTTCTTGCTTTCAGTACCACGTTTATCCGCCAGATGACGCCCTATAATAAAATATTCGATATATTTGCCTCTGCGTTTTTTCGCCAAATATACCTGTTTTTTTTATATAATTAGCTAAATGTTTCACTATGATTAGATGTATGATTTAATGCAATTTGACATCCATCCTAAATAATAAAAATAATGACACATTATTATTATTATTTATTGTTGTTGTTTTTGTTTTTGTTGTTGTTGTTGTTTTTAAAATGATTGTCTTCCCAATCTTTCACCAAAAAATAATAAATTGTTGCGTTGCTTAAAAAAAAAAAAAAAAAACAATTATAAAATGGCCATGGGTAGTAATATATCAAGTCCCGTTGGGTTTCTCGTTGAATATCAAGTTTATACAAAGTATAACAAAACATTTCAAATCAAAATTGCAAACAGAAGTTAAATGCAAAAAAAAAAAAAAAAAAAAAGAATCATCAAGGGACATTAAAAGCAATAGAAAAATAATATAATAAAAATCCATAATGTAGTTAGTAGGTGCAGACCTAATGTGAACTGGATATTTTACCAATTGAAAATATCCTTTGCATTTTGAAAGAAGGCGCTGTGTGTGATTTTCCATACATAAAATGTCTCAAGACACCTCACAGACAGAAATATGAAATATTGAGGAAATTGGGCCGGTTGAAAATACAAGAGTAGGTAAACAGAAATGGCCTGCTCTTTTTAGCCATTCAGAAACGCCTGTCAATCATTTTCGCGCCGGGTTTGGTGAAATCGGGTTGGCTGACAAGTCTTGAGAGGGCGGGGTTTTAGAAAGAGGGCGTTTAAAAATGGCGAGTGTATTAAATTTGGCGCTTTTTATTGACAGGAGAAGTTTATTTATCAAATTTATCAGAACATGAAGTTTTAATCCAACCCAAGCCGATCTGAGAAAGCAGCCAGTGTTAAAAATCACCACAGGGTGTCAGTGTTCGTCTAAACTAGCCTACTGACCGCGACGCTGAAGTGTGTGAGAACAGATGAATAACATCAGTAGAAACCACGAAAATGTATTCATTTGGATTAAATATTTTAATCATTCTGTGTCATTTTTCAAAGTCAATCTTTTCACTATTTACATGTTCATGCCCCAAATGCTATAATATTCAAAGTAGTTGACTGTCATTCATTCTCCTCTATGCTGTGTAGCCTACGTTGTTGATTAAATAGCCTAGCCTATTTAACATCATTACAGGTACCTCGCCAGCATTCATTTATTCAACTATTTTAAAAGACTGGGATAAACACCAGCACACACAAGCAATCCTTTTAATTGTCAATTTCATTTAAAAATGTAAACCCAACAGGTAGCCTATGAAATGTCAGAAAGAGAAAAAAACTGTTAATGAGAAGACGAGCATACATGCATATATAATTTTCATAGGCAGCTTAGTGGATACATATATTTAGCCTAATTATTATTCAGAATGCACAGTGGGAAAATATATTTCAGCAGGCTCAAAATAATTAATACAGAGATCATTATTCATTGTTTTAATCAACTGGCAGCCTTAAAACATAGTGATAATCTGCATTCTCATGAATGTAGGCTATAGGTGCGCAGAACTCTCGATATGTAGGCTACTAACTAGAACGATGAAGTAGGCCTAGTTGTGCAAGTAGTCCATACCTTTGTAGTCTACTGGTGGATAAATTAAAGGAATGTCCCAACAAGTAGGCTAATGCACTAGGTATAGTGATGGGGGGAAACGAGGCTTTTCGAAACGTCGGATCAATTGAACAAATTGTTTCGTAAAATTGATTCACTGTGTCGAAATGCTTGAAACTCTCCACGCTGAGGACATCTGCTGGTGAAAGCGAAAATGCAACGAAAACAGCATTTGTTCAGTGAAGTTCTGCAAAATAACGGCTATTGTAATCAATGTCATCACACACAAACTGTCCATGTAATATGCTATGCAGTAATTAATTCATTTATAGCACTTATTATGTAACACTTTAACAATTGGAATTTTAGTTTTCAATTTGTAAATATTCTACTTTTTTTTTTTTTACGAACACAAATTATAAAACTGATTAGAGATCAGTTATTATATTAGCTTTATAGTTAGTTCCAATAAAGATACATTATATAGGATATATATATATATATATATATATATATATATATATTATATGTAGCCTAGTAATTTATTAATTTATTTTGTTTACCAAGAAACTTGTAAACACTTTAACAAATGGAATTTTAAGACATTTATAGGAATTCTACACAATTATTATGAACATAAATTATTAAACTGAACTGAGATCAGTACAGTGTTGGGTAAGTTACTCTAAAAAAGTAATGAATTACTAGCTAGTAATTACATCTTCAACAGTGTAATTAGATTACTGTAATTACTCTCTCTAAATGGTATTGGATTACTTATTATAATTAGGCTACTTTCTAAATCCCATATCAGCCTCGACCAGTTAAAAACTGAACTTTTGATTCTTTCAAATAAACAATATACAATTGCATAAATTATTCTTGAATTGACCAAAGTAATTATAATTATTAATTATAATTATAATAAATAGCCTATTATAATAAATAACAATACACTTATACACCATTGCCACTAATGTCATTCGTTTGCATCCAAGGCAAGGCCTTAGCAAGTGTTATTAGCTTGGGGAAATACATCTAGTGAAATGAAATCTTAAGTCCATGTCCAACTCTAAATTGTAAGGAATTTATATATTTGATTTCATAGTAGGCCTAACACTTGACAATAAGGTTCATTTGTTTATTATTCACTAACATGCAACACATTTGTTACTGTATTTGTTCATCTTAGTTAATAATAATACGACTGTTAATTGTTTGTTCATGTTATGTCACAGTCAGTGCATTAACTAATGTTACCAAATAGGCCTACAACTTTTGATTTTAATAATATTTTAGTAAATACTGAAATTAATATTAATTAATATTAATAAATGCTGTAGAAGTGCAGTTTATTATTAGTTCGTTAACAAATGTAACCTTATTGTAAAGTGTTATTTCATGATAGCTAACACTTTCATGCATATAATACATACATACAATTTACAACATCAACAAAACTAAACATGAATTCCTCATAATCACCTTCTTGATTCTCACTGTTTTGTTTGGTTAAGTAGGCTAAATAATATTTAGTAATATTATCATACTTTCCATATTTTCGTTTGATGTGTCATGCATTCTAATTGTATCAACATCTTTTCATAGAATGCCAAGGAAAGAAAGGATTAAAAATAAACAAGGAACTACTCTTCTTGTTTTGCCCTTTCTGTCTGTGCACGCCACTTCTTCGAAGCATTGATTCACAAGATCAAAAGATTCGTAAAGTGTTCGAAGCTTCGATTCGAACGCGGAACGCGCCAGACTGAGGCAACCGATGCCTCGTGTTTCACTAGGCCATGTCGCTCTTCGACTATTTATTAAACTCTTCAGAGGATTTACTTGATTTCCTATTCACATGAACAAAGGTTTTTTGCTTTGTTAGAGGTGACAGCCATAAAAAAAACGACGAAGATAAGCACTTCCAGTTCCACCCTTCATGCAGGCGCTTGGTGAAAAGGGCCATCTTGAAAGGAACCCGTTCAAAACAGACAGCAGCACTTTAACGTGAGTGACCCGTATACACACACAGACATGCTGGTCTGACGACACACCCCAAAACACACTCAGAGCTCTCTGTAGTCTCTGGCTCCTGCCAACACTTTCAATTCTTTCTCATAAACACTCAAAAGGAGAGTTCCAATTTATAGGCTAGTCATGTTTAGTATGGGCTGTTTATTAACATATACATAATTCAGGGTACCTTTTGAAATGAAATTGCATGGTGGATGTCCATTGTTTTTTAAGGGTCAGTGCTGAAATCAAGCAGAAATTGCTGAAACACACAGTACAATATTTATGTATACATTTCTCTATAGCCAGATTATCACATGTCTTTTTGCTGTGAAATCTTTACTGATTTTTATGAAGTAAACTAAACAATAACTTGTATATTGTAAGGAATATTTCAGGATGAACATTTTCTGAACTGAACCATCTTAGGTTTACTGGATTGTATAACAATTTTTTTTTTTTAAATCATATTAAAATGTATCTAATATGAAAGATATAACTGGATTTTGATTGATTTGTATACCTCTCAATCATCATTGTATTGCATTGTGTTTATTTTGCTACAGATCTTTGATCATAAAACTAAGACATCTTATTAAGACATTATTGGGAGACTGCTGATATTAATATGCATTTTATGAAAGTCTGCTATACTGTTACAAGTATCTAATTGATTTACATTCATTTACAAGCTATCAGAATTTCTTTTGGCCATAACAACTTCTGCACCAAATTGACTATTATTGCTCAGTTTGGGCCTCTGAATAAAATTGAGGTGTTTTTCCTTCTTGAGTTTGAGCTCCATATTCTCTATATCACACAATATGAGCCACAAAAGACTGATGTATCACATAAAAAAAAAAAAAAACCTTTTATATTTTGTCTTAAAGGTTCAATTAACTGTTCATGTACAAAAAAAAAAAATATATATATATATGTATATATATAAAATATGTATAATAAAAAAAGTCAGACTTTAAAGGTTTAATAGGCCTGTCTTTCGTACTTTATTATAACGATGAGAAATTCAGTTCTTAGATATTTTCCCAACTTCTCACTTTCACAGGAATGTTTTTGCAGACCTGTATCGCTTTCTAGAAGAGAACCAGCTATCTGATGTTCACAAACGCAGATCGGCAATTCAGATGTGTCAGTAACTGCAGGTTTATCAGTTGTTTGTGTGTGTTGCTTTCCTATGGTGATGCTTTTGACGACATTGTGTGAAAAAGCCTTATTATGCTACATTAAATTGTATAGCGAGTGTCCCATAGTATGTCATTCTTCGCTTGATAAAAGAAATGTTGGCTTTTATTGAATTCTTTCGGAAGATTTGAGTGACTAGACACACAGACATCACTTCATCTATATAAGATAAAAAATAATACATGTCGATACAGTCTATTTTCAGCACAGCAAGATATACCACAAAAAAAAATGTATTACTTGCATTAGCTGCCAAATGGAGCTGTCATAGATGGCATGAGATGTATGGATGATGCATTGTGTTTTTCACTGTTCTGGTATGTCCGGCCCTTTGTTAGTCTTGTATATATCTTTAAGGACTGTGTTTATTCTTCTGCTTGTGTTTGGAAAATGCAGTTGGATCTTTGAACTGTTGGACATCTGATGTAATCTGAAAAAGTGGAGGCCATATAGGTCATATTGGTTTGTAGCGTCTGTGAGATAAACCGGAGCCTGTCTAGGAACATTGAGTGAGATAGGAAGTGTGATTCTTTAACCTCTCGCTTCTCGCTCATCTTGTGTGGCAACATTTTATTGGATGAGGTGAGGGCCCTCAGGTAGATAGGGCAAAAAAAACAAAAACATCAGGCACATCAGGAGGAGAAAGAGAAGCTCAGAGCACCTGCGGCCAAACACAATAGAGATTTTTTCGAAAACAGAGACCGAAAGGAATTTCAGCAAAATGAGCCAAGTCACGTCGCAGCGGCAGAATAAGACAGGAAGATGAAAGCGGCTGGAAGACTGACGGAGGAAATGAGGGTTGGAGAGGGGCGTTACCGCGGCGACCGACTCACACTGACAGGATCTTAACCAGGCGAGATGGCATCAAACTTAGCTAAACAAAACAGGAGTGCGTGATAGCTAAAACAGACATTGTCCTTCTGCTTAGGGTGTAGTCTGAAACAATTGAACCACTTTATAAGAGAAGAGAATGAATACACAAAGGAAGGTTTGATCAGAAGATTGCTTAATATATTATACTTTACTTTTATTCTAATGAAATCTAGTTTTTTTTTAAATATGTGCCATTCAAAAGTTTGGGGTTGGTATGTGTTTGAAAGACGTCTCTCATGCTCGCCAAGGCTATAAAAACAGTAATATTGTGGTGATTGTATTGTGAATTTAAAATAACTGTTTTGTATTTCAATATCAATATCAAAGCTGAGTTTTCAGCATCATTACTCCAGTCTTCAGTGTCACATGATCCTTCAGAAATCATTATTATGCTGATTTGCTGCTCAGGAAACATTTCTGATTATTGCAATGTAAGTTGCTTTGGATAAAAATCGTGTGTATAAAAGCATGTAAATTATATTTTCGTGGAAACCATGCTCTTTTTTTGCTGGATTCTTTGATGAAGAGAAAGTTCAAAAGAAAAGCATTTATTTGAAATAGTTTATTTCTATAAAAATATATTTTCTGAATAAAAGTATCAATTTATTAAAAAAAGAAAAACCTTACTGACCCCGAATTATACTGTGTGTGTGTGTGTGTGTGTTTCAAACCCGGTTGGGACAACCTGAATGCACACAGACTCATGGGGACTCGTGTCACCGTGGGGCCCTAAAATGTCCCCATAAACATGAAAACAAAATGTGTGTGTACTTGATTTAAATGTCTTCTATAATTTCAGAAACAATTTCCAAGATTTTAATGTTTAATTCACCTTCCCTATAACTAAATTGGATCATGATTATGTGGAATGAGTTTTAAAATGGGCTAATCTCACAAGTCCAACAGTATTATTGTTCCCGTTGTTCATGTTGTGTTCCAGTCAACTGCTGGCTCTTTCTACTGTGGAGAGCCATAATCGGTTTATGCTTTAGCATTTCCTGGGAGATGCAGTCGTGTGTAGAACAGAATGTAAAGGCTCATTTACTGTGAATAAAACTGCTATGATTCCACGTCCCCTCCCTGTGTTACGTGTATATCACTCCTCTGTGGTAACCAATGCGATGGCCTGTTTTGACTGCTGTTTCGGCTCACAGAGATCCTATCAGTTGTTTACGCCCCTACGGTGTCTGGGTGGACATGGGTGATGAATGCTTTCAAAATACGTGTCAACTTGTTTTCTGTATAAAACTGCACTCAATTATCGTCAATTTTACAAGTTGATGAATAATGATTTGAACTAAAATTATGTACATTTACATTTACATTTATTCATTTAAATGTAAATGTAAATGTAAAATTATGTAGTAAAATTAAAACTGATCTGTGTAATTGCTTATCAATTTTAAAGGGATAGTTCACCCAAAATTATTTATCATTTTAGTCATTATTTACTCACCCTCATGTCGTTCCAAACCTGTAAGACTTTCGTTCATCTTCGGAACACAAATGAAGGTCTTTCTGATGAAATCTTGAACGATTTCTGTCCTTCCATCGACAGCTACGTAACTACCACATTGATGCTTCAAAAAGTTCATAAAGAGATCGTAAAATTAATCCATATGAATTCAGCAGTTTAGTCCAAATTTTCTTAAGAGACTCGATCGTTTTATCTGATGAACAGATTGAATTTAGGCTATTCACAAATAAACATTGATCAACTTGCACATCAATTGTGGTAAACGGAAGCTCAAGCATGTTCACTTGACGTGCGAGAACCAATGAGGTTCATTCTCGTGTTACGCAGCATGTTTGAGGTTCTGCAAGAACCAATGAGGTTCATTCTCGTGTTACGCAGCACGTTTGAGCTTCAGCAAGAACCAATGAGGTTCATTCTCGTGTTACGCAGCACGTTTGAGCTTCAGCAAGAACCAGTGAGGTTCATTCTCGTGTTACGCAGGACGTTTGAGCTTCAGTAAGAACCAATGAGGTTCATTCTCGTGTTACGCAGCACGTTTGAGCTTCAGCAAGAACCAATGAGGTTCATTCTCGTGTTACGCAGCATGTTTGAGCTTCAGCAAGAACCAATGAGGTTCATTCTCGTGTTACGCAGCACGTTTGAGCTTCAGCAAGAACCAATGAGGTTCATTCTCGTGTTACGCAGCACGTTTGAGCTTCAGCAAGAACCAGTGAGGTTCATTCTCGTGTTACGCAGGACGTTTGAGCTTCAGCAAGAACCAGTGAGGTTCATTCTCGTGTTACGCAGGACGTTTGAGTTTCTGCAAGAACCAATGAGGTTCATTCTCGTGTTACACAGCACGTTTGAGCTTTCCCCAAGAACCAATGAGGTTCATTCTCGTGTTACGCAGCACGTTTGAGCTTCAGCAAGAACCAATGAGGTTCATTCTCGTGTTACACAGCACGTTTGAGCTTTCCCCAAGAACCAATGAGGTTCATTCTCGTGTTACGCAGCACGTTTGAGCTTCAGCAAGAACCAATGAGGTTCATTCTCGTGTTACGCAGCATGTTTGAGGTTCTGCAAGAACCAATGAGGTTCATTCTCGTGTTACGCAGCATGTTTGAGGTTCTGCAAGAACCAATGAGGTTCATTCTCGTGTTACGCAGCACGTTTGAGCTTCAGCAAGAACCAATGAGGTTCATTCTCGTGTTACGCAGCACGTTTGAGCTTCAGCAAGAACCAGTGAGGTTCATTCTCGTGTTACGCAGGACGTTTGAGCTTCAGTAAGAACCAATGAGGTTCATTCTCGTGTTACGCAGCACGTTTGAGCTTCAGCAAGAACCAATGAGGTTCATTCTCGTGTTACGCAGCATGTTTGAGCTTCAGCAAGAACCAATGAGGTTCATTCTCGTGTTACGCAGCACGTTTGAGCTTCAGCAAGAACCAATGAGGTTCATTCTCCTGTTACGCAGCACGTTTGAGCTTCAGCAAGAACCAATGAGGTTCATTCTCGTGTTACGCAGGACGTTTGAGCTTCAGCAAGAACCAGTGAGGTTCATTCTCGTGTTACGCAGGACGTTTGAGCTTCAGCAAGAACCAATGAGGTTCATTCTCGTGTTACGCAGCACGTTTGAGCTTCAGCAAGAACCAATGAGGTTCATTCTCGTGTTACGCAGCATGTTTGAGGTTCTGCAAGAACCAATGAGGTTCATTCTCGTGTTACACAGCACGTTTGAGCTTTCCCCAAGAACCAATGAGGTTCATTCTCGTGTTACGCAGCACGTTTGAGCTTCAGCAAGAACCAATGAGGTTCATTCTCGTGTTACACAGCACGTTTGAGCTTTCCCCAAGAACCAATGAGGTTCATTCTCGTGTTACGCAGCACGTTTGAGCTTCAGCAAGAACCAATGAGGTTCATTCTCGTGTTACGCAGCATGTTTGAGGTTCTGCAAGAACCAATGAGGTTCATTCTCGTGTTACACAGCACGTTTGAGCTTTCCCCAAGAACCAATGAGGTTCATTCTCGTGTTACGCAGCACGTTTGAGCTTCAGCAAGAACCAATGAGGTTCATTCTCGTGTTACGCAGCACGTTTGAGCTTCAGCAAGAACCAATGAGGTTCATTCTCGTGTTACGCAGCACGTTTGAGCTTCAGCAAGAACCAGTGAGGTTCATTCTCGTGTTACGCAGCATGTTTGAGGTTCTGCAAGAACCAATGAGGTTCATTCTCGTGTTACGCAGCACGTTTGAGCTTCAGCAAGAACCAGTGAGGTTCATTCTCGTGTTACGCAGGACGTTTGAGCTTCAGTAAGAACCAATGAGGTTCATTCTCGTGTTACGCAGCACGTTTGAGCTTCAGCAAGAACCAATGAGGTTCATTCTCGTGTTACGCAGCACGTTTGAGCTTCAGTAAGAACCAATGAGGTTCATTCTCGTGTTATGCAGCATGTTTGAGGTTCTGCAAGAACCAATGAGGTTCATTCTCGTGTTACGCAGCATGTTTGAGGTTCTGCAAGAACCAATGAGGTTCATTCTCGTGTTACACAGCACGTTTGAGCTTTCCCCAAGAACCAATGAGGTTCATTCTCGTGTTACGCAGCACGTTTGAGCTTCAGCAAGAACCAATGAGGTTCATTCTCGTGTTACACAGCACGTTTGAGCTTTCCCCAAGAACCAATGAGGTTCATTCTCGTGTTACGCAGCACGTTTGAGCTTCAGCAAGAACCAATGAGGTTCATTCTCGTGTTACGCAGCATGTTTGAGGTTCTGCAAGAACCAATGAGGTTCATTCTCGTGTTACACAGCACGTTTGAGCTTTCCCCAAGAACCAATGAGGTTCATTCTCGTGTTACGCAGCACGTTTGAGCTTCAGCAAGAACCAGTGAGGTTCATTCTCGTGTTACGCAGCATGTTTGAGGTTCTGCAAGAACCAATGAGGTTCATTCTCGTGTTACGCAGCACGTTTGAGCTTCAGCAAGAACCAGTGAGGTTCATTCTCGTGTTACGCAGGACGTTTGAGCTTCAGTAAGAACCAATGAGGTTCATTCTCGTGTTACGCAGCACGTTTGAGCTTCAGCAAGAACCAATGAGGTTCATTCTCGTGTTACGCAGCACGTTTGAGCTTCAGCAAGAACCAGTGAGGTTCATTCTCGTGTTACGCAGGACGTTTGAGCTTCAGTAAGAACCAATGAGGTTCATTCTCGTGTTACGCAGCACGTTTGAGCTTCAGCAAGAACCAATGAGGTTCATTCTCGTGTTACGTAGCATGTTTGAGGTTCTGCAAGAACCAATGAGGTTCATTCTCGTGTTACACAGCACGTTTGAGCTTTCCCCAAGAACCAATGAGGTTCATTCTCGTGTTACGCAGCACGTTTGAGCTTCAGCAAGAACCAATGAGGTTCATTCTCGTGTTACGCAGCACGTTTGAGCTTCAGCAAGAACCAATGAGGTTCATTCTCGTGTTACGTAGCATGTTTGAGGTTCTGCAAGAACCAATGAGGTTCATTCTCGTGTTACACAGCACGTTTGAGCTTTCCCCAAGAACCAATGAGGTTCATTCTCGTGTTACGCAGCACGTTTGAGCTTCAGCAAGAACCAATGAGGTTCATTCTCGTGTTACGCAGCACGTTTGAGCTTCAGCAAGAACCAATGAGGTTCATTCTCGTGTTACGCAGCACGTTTGAGCTTCAGCAAGAACCAGTGAGGTTCATTCTCGTGTTACGCAGCATGTTTGAGGTTCTGCAAGAACCAATGAGGTTCATTCTCGTGTTACGCAGCACGTTTGAGCTTCAGCAAGAACCAGTGAGGTTCATTCTCGTGTTACGCAGGACGTTTGAGCTTCAGTAAGAACCAATGAGGTTCATTCTCGTGTTACGCAGCACGTTTGAGCTTCAGCAAGAACCAATGAGGTTCATTCTCGTGTTACGCAGCACGTTTGAGCTTCCGCAAGAACCAATGAGGTTCAGTCTCGTGTTACGCAGCACATTTGAGCTTCAGCAAGAACCAATGAGGTTCATTCTCGTGTTACGCAGCACATTTGAGCTTCAGCAAGAACCAATGAGGTTCATTCTCGTGTTACGCAGCACGTTTGAGCTTCAGTAAGAACCAATGAGGTTCATTCTCGTGTTACGCCGCACATTTGAGCTTCAGCAAGAACCAATGAGGTTCATTCTCGTGTTACGCAGCACGTTTGAGCTTCAGTAAGAACCAATGAGGTTCATTCTCGCTCGTCAAACAGGTTCGGTTGAGATTCTCTTTATGTTCGCTGATCAATGTTTAAATGTGAACAAAAGCCTAAATTAAATCTGTTCTTCAGCCATCGTGTCTCTTCAGAAAATTTGGACTAAACTGCTCAATATGGATTTTTTTTACAATCTCTTTATGAACTTTTTGAAGTGTCAAAGTGGTAGTTACGTAGCTGTCAATGGAGGGACAAAAAGCTCTCAGATTTAATTAAAAACATCTTTGTGTTTTGAAGATGAAACGACATTAGCGTGAGTAATTAATGGCAGAATAAAAAATTTTTGGTGAAATATCCCTTTAAAATAAGCCATTTGATTTCCCCAAAAGTTATAAAAACTGTGGTGGTGCTATGGAGAATCACCTTGGAGATTATTCTAAAATAATTTCACAGAGGAGGAAAAAGAATAGTCTTAGAAGTCACGATTCTTTTTAATATAAAACACCTTTAAACGTCACGTCATGAAGAATCCAGAGAGAGCGCCTCCATAATTGCTTCCAAAGTGCGTTTTAGGAAGGACTCCAGCTTGAAAGAACTAACAGTTTTTAGTCCATCTCTTCATACAAGAAATGTAGAGAACATGCATCACAAACACATCTTACAAAGTCCAAAAAAAAAAAAAAAAAAAAACACAAATAAAAAGAACAAGAATGAACGAGTCTGGGGTTGAGTCAGTCTCCTTGATGCCAAACGGCACGTAGACAGCCGTCTTGATGGGTGAAATTCATCAGACAGCTTTGCGGGTTTTGGGGTTGGAAAGGACATAGCCCGTCCCTCTCTTAGATGGGTAGCTGAAGAAAGAGGAACGAGAATGTATAAGGGTCGAGCAAATGACCAGTCAGATTCAGGTGGGAATGAAAATGTAAACTGGGTGTGCTTGTGTTTGGTTTCCACTTTAACTGGGAATACATTATTGTTTTTTCTCCACGCCAAGACTTAAATATGCACATTTCTGAAAAATGCTTGAGTGATAAACAAACAAATACACAAAAAATGCGGTTTAATCTGTTATTGGGTTTTTTTCTGAAATTGCTCTAGCGATTTTTATCCCAGGCTCAAAGTTGATCCTGTCAAAAATCATTGGAATTGAATAGATTCTTCCCATGTGTGATTGGGAAATACGTTTTTACAGAGCAAGAACAAAAAAAAAAAAAAAAAAAACGTATGGCGCTCGTGAGTCCAAGTGAGAATGTGAGAGATCCACCCAAATTAAGGACTAATTGGTGTCCTACAATGTACTATAAAATCCTTTCTCAATTAACTAGCACACATGAGAGCTGTGGGTCAGACCACAGATGCGACTGAGGTGACGGACGTCACCTTGTTGTCATCGGCCCACGGCTGTAAGTTCTGCAGGGCGTAAAGCGAGGAGTTGTGTAGGCAGAGAGGGTCTTGTTGGAGCGGTTGACTCAGTGTCTTCTGAAAGGCCTCCTGTTGGAGCTGTAGCATCAGACGGTTGGCTTGCTGTCGCTCAGCCTCTCTCTCCTCAGCGGTCTGCCTCCTGTCATCAGAGACGCATGATTGAAGTCAACATGATGTGCAGTGACAGAGCCCCTTTTCAAATACAAAAGTGGATTATGTCAACTAACATGTTTATCTAGTGCAGGTCCTAGGCTGGTTTTAATTACCTTGAGAGATCTGAGCTCTCCACATACACAAAAGAGATGTCATGCCTTTGTGAAAAATAACAATATGTGCGTTATGACTAAAGTCGTTTTGAATGAAACATGTGAATGTTAATGGTACTGTACATTTAATAATGCCTTGACTGTACACATGAGGAGCCTATTGGAGCTGTCAGCATAACAGATGTGAATATTATTAGATAACAGTACGTGACAAAACAATGAATAAATCCTATTTTATTGGTCCGGGGACCTGAGATATACTTTGATAGATTGAACATCATTAATCTTTTTATCAGCTGCATTCATTTAAAGGGATAGTTCACTCAAACATTCAAAATCTCTCGTTTAATCACCCTCGTGTCGTTTCACACTGCTTTTACAATTGTGATTTTCATTGTAAGGACGCATAAAAAAAAAAAAAACTGTATGCAGAAAGAAAGTCATAAAAAGAATTTACATTTTTGGGTGAACCATCCCTTCAACATTAAATTCACTGAAAATGTATTTAATTGGAATATATAAAAGTAGATTTGTTTTACCCCCTATAGAACCCTTAAATTTTAAAGAACCCTTTATAACAAAATGGTTTGAAATGTCTCAAATTATTGCATAGTACTTTTATGTTTACTGGTTTCTAGTGATAAATGTGTTTACACATTCTTAATTAAAAATGAATTAAAACTAAGTCCATTAAATGATGGAAACCCCCTGAAAGGTTCTATATGAAGCGCCTGACAGAACCCTTTAAAGTTATCTAGAACCTTTTCTTCTAAGAGTGAGCGAAGCAGAAAACAAATGGTTAAAAATGTTTTTAAAAATAAATTAAAAGGCAAAAAATGACCAATGTAACTACAGGTTGCACCAACAAAAGCATTTTAAGGATATAAATGGCTCCTTGTAACAAGGGTCGTTTAATGCATATATATTTAAATATTTCTTAAAACTAAGTTACACAAGTACCATTTATGCCATAGTTGAATATTTTATCACATTTAAGATGATAAATGGTTATCAAGTGTGATCACTTACAGCTTGGAAAATGCAAAGAAAAACAGCTAAAAACAAATGAGTGCTGCATTTCCCATCAGGTTTTCCAGTTTTGTCGTGATGTATAATATTCGACTAGTCTAGAGACACTTTGAGGATGAAGGATGTATTTGTGTGTCGATTGTACGCGTAACAAGCCTGTGATCAAATGAGCCAAGTGCAATCACATTACAGTCATGCATTTAGCTGCATGTGTGTGGCTAATGGACGCCGGGCGGCAGGTATAGCAACCATTTAGACCCTCATGGTGGACAGATTTGGTCATGGAAGATGAGGTCTTTAGACCGTATGATTTTCATAGAGGTCTGAATTCATTTTGAGATTCAGTGTTGTTAAATTCAATTGATATTCGGGTTTGGTTGGTATCCAGAAAGATTTACCAGAATTTAATTCCTAAGAGGCACTGCAAATTCAACAGTGCAGAGAAGGGACCAGGCTAATGAATGTTTCCCAGCAGCTTTCATCAGATACAGATAATTGTTGAATTAAGTTGAGCTCCATAAATATTGATGAGTAGGCTGAAACGACCATAATACATTTTTATTTGTGAAAGGCCATGACTCAGCTTCATTATAAATAAATCACGTTCAGCCAGCTCTTGTCTGCCTATTGCCTGTTGGTAAAACCAAAGGTAAGTAAGCCTGCTCTTAATTAGATTGGGCACTTATTTGCTCCAAAAGAGCCAACAGCAAAAGCTTGAGTAGATTATGGGGAAAGGATGGACATGCTCTCAATTATTCAGAAGTATAGGTTCTGTACTGCATGGACAGCAAGTTTCCACAGAGCCTTTTAAGAGCTTCAAGGTTTCTGCTTGGTCAAGGCAATTGGTGTCCAATGGAAAATAAATAAACAAATAAAAATGCAAACCTCTGCAGATTCAAAGTATTTTCCATTCGGCCTAAATGCCCCTTTCACTTAAACTAATTTCTGACTAAATTATAGCTGTTATTGGGAAATCTAATCATGTATTGCCAAATGTGTATATATATATATATAAGCTATGTTGTGAACACAACTATGACTAAGTAACTATAAATGAATACAAATAAAGGCAATATAAGGTACCACCATTTTTATTTATTTTTATTTTTTTAATTGATGCAATTTTCAAAGATAAAGGTTTCATTTCTAATAGAAGGACATTTTTTAAATTTGTGCATAAATTCGTGGTAATCAAATTTAGTTAAAAAAAATAAATAGGCAGCAGAAAGTTGTTGGTTGTGCTCATTTCTAATTGGTGAAAGTGCTGGTGTTACATATTTTCTTGGCTAGGTATTATTGTCGCTTCTTTCTTTTATTAAAACAACATTTTGACTGATTTGGGATTGGACCAAACAAGGCATTTATACTCGTATATTTTCACTCACCTCCATTTTGTTCTTCTGTTCTGGAACCAGGTTTTGACCTGAGCGTCTGTCATCTTCAAGGCCTTGGCGAGCGTGGCGCGCTCCGCGGACGCCAGATACTTCTGCCGGTGGAAGCGCTTCTCCAGCTCGCAGATCTGCACGCGGCTGAACGACGTGCGCGGCTTTTTCCTCTTCGGCGGAGTTCGGTTCTGGTACGGGTGACCGATCCGTCGTGTCACGGAGAACGGTGAAAGAGCTGCTGAAAAACACAGGAATTGGGCGTGAGGAAAGGTGAAAAATATTTGCATTCGTTAACACTTTCAGTAAGCCAAATAATATTCACGCAGAACCATTAGGCCTAAATAATGCTTAATATAGAATTGCATAAGCTAATGTAATGTCATGAAAATAATTGTATCCTATAATAATATTTTAATTTCTGAAAATTACGTTTGATAACTTGAAAATGATTATTAGGCATAAAGTATTCCCTTGTTTTGTAAAAGCCAATTTTCAACGTTTTAATTCTAAATGTAGCCTATTTATTGTATTTTTTTTAAGTCTTCAGCTATACCGTCATAACAGTGCAAGTAAATCCATGGTCAGTAGGGCAGAATTAAACACTGGGTCATAAATATATAGCCTATATATTCTGCAATATGTTGGCCTAGCCCTATTTAATTTGGTTGAAAGATGAAATGAACATCAAAATGAGTCATTCAGCATTCTTAACGACGTTCTAAGTGATTTCTATTTGTGACTCGTTTTCCTGAACCGAACTGAGCGTTCGATCGGCGCACCGTTGCTATGGTTACCTCAGAACGCGACTGTTTTTTAAACTTCAGCACATGGACACATTATATTTCAGGTTTGTATGACATAAAGTGCTTGCAGCAGCAGCAGCAGTGAACTCAGGTTCATTTCTCATTCACTCCTTCTGAATTATGCATTAGCTATTCATGGTTTTACAACAGAGGTCTTGATTTTTGTATACAGAATTCTTTGTATGTATTTTTTTCACCTCTCCCCTCCTTCCTGTTATTTTTTGCTTCTAATGTTAGTTGTGGAATCAGCTGTGAATAAGTGATATAAACACCTTGAAAGAAACATGTATCCTAAATGCGAGGCCACCTTGACCTTTGTTATCTTTTATAAAAGTATGAGGATTGTATCAACTGGTAAGACTATATATATATCAGAAACAGTGTTTTGGAGTCCTTAATTGGACCGTAAAATGATGCATGGTGAGACCTTTCCATTAAAGGGTAACAAAATGGAACGCAGTCAAGGAGTCAAACCTATAATGTTTTGCTTGTCCAGAACAGTGTTTGCTGTCCTGATGTGTTAGCTGGATAGTGTATTGTGTACCTGAATGAAACAAATCACAGGTCATGCAGTGTGCACAATGACATTCATTTACTAATTTCAAACAGCAAATGGATGATGACACTCCCTCTCTTGTGCCACATAAGCAGTGTGTGTGGCAAACTGTCATCGCCATTTGATGAATACAAAACAAGGATGAAACCACATATTCAGGAATAGGTATAAGAATCAACTATGAAAAAGCCCATATTATCAACCACTAATATGAATTTTGTCCCTCACGTCTGTATATGGAGGTTACATCCCTGAATATAAATGTGTATATATATTTGTATGTTCATATATCATTGTTAATATATTATTACAATATTTAATGTATTATTATTAAACCAACACAGTATGTGTGTGTGTGTACACACACACACAGAATGTATATTATTCTTACATTTAGACATGTCCCTATAGGTAATTCCTGTATTGAAAAAAAAATCAGTCTGTTTGATTCCGTGTTGCAATGGAATCCCAAATTAATATGGAACATCTAAAGAAAATGTTTACATGGATAGTGTAATGTGTATGAATTGTAATTTTGTGAAAAGAAAACGTAAAAGGGAGAGATTAAACATTACATGTCCTAGATAATTATTTTAAATTACATAGTTAATTTAGACAGAATAACTTATATAGTATGACTATCCTAAAATAAAAGGGAAAATGAAATGAAGGAATTGGACTATGACAAATAATTGGAGGGTAAAACCCTGTTTTTGAGCAAACCAAGCGAGTGACCTTTGACCAAGGTGTTCTGTGATCCTTGTGTCTGAACTTGGGTCTTGCAATGGTTGGCTGGCCATGTGTGAAGACAGAGAGATATTTGTTTTCTGTTTGGCAGGTTGGAGTTCAGATAATACCATGTTCGAGATCTGTAAATGTCAACTACTCAACTACATTCATTCACGTTCTTGTGTAATAGAAGATTCACTGCTGCTCTCAGAAGAACTTCTCAACAGTTCACACACTAGTCACGCTGGGATTCCTGACACGAGGTCAGGCTGACAATGAATCTGTTTTGGTCCAGCTTCATTTTATTTGAGTAACTGATAAAATAAAATAAAAGGTGTCATAATTTTATTTATTTCGATATTTTATTTTGATCAGAACATTCCTAATACACGGATCATTACTTTATTTGTCATATTTTATTAGACAGGCTAGTAAAAAGACTTCTGATTGGATTAAGCGCATAGACTCTTCATTCCTGTGCGTAATTGGATTTGATTGCTTTTAATTAAAGCGCTGATCTTGAGTGACAGGCGGCACGCGTCATCATCAATTACGCACACGGATAATATTCGGTCTGATCCTAGAGCGTGAAACATCAAAATTATAGAGATAAATTAATGATATTATTTGATTCTATTTTTAAATAGGTATATGATATAGGCTACTTTATGTCTCCCTGTCGATGTGATGTCACAGCTTTTACTTGATCGGTGTTATTTTTTCTTTTCTACTATATGTCAGGTGTGCAGATTGCAGAACAAAACTAATAATAAATGTCCCAGAAACACTCCTCCGCAGATACATATGTGGGTCAAATGGAAACAAAAACAATCCCCGTATTCACTCTCGACAGCAGAGGGAATTCTAAATGATAAGTCTGTGTAATAAAATTTATGGTGAGCACATCAAAAAATCAAAGCTTGCCTTAGAGAATATGCGGCCAGTAATAAAATCAGTTATACGTGATATCACCTTCATGCGACAGCGCCTGCCTTTCCCATTGCGAATATTACCTTTGTAGAAATCTAATAAATATACATGTAATGGATTCAAAGCGCGATATTGAAATATAACATGGGCATTTGTCGCTATTTACGCGCAGTGAGGCAAAACAGAATGTGCCTTTAAATTTTCCCTCATGATGGGAATTGAAATATCGAATAAAATAGAATAATTGTCAGGAAAAGCCATAAACCGTCCGCTCTAGAGCCTCGTCGTCCCTTCAGACACTGTCACCATGGCTACACGGCCTCGTCTCAGTTTCATAATCATTTGTATTTATGGGTGGGAAAGATCATTATTGTCATTTCAGATTGAGGGGCATCCACATGCAATTTCATTTTGCAATTTCTCCAAGGCCAGTGATATCAGATTACGACCATCACCTGCCCCATGTTGTGATGCAGCTGGACCCAATAGCCCCCACCAGCGGTAACACAAATAGATTTACCTACTGATGAATATACTGTTATGTGAATCAGTGCAAGTGGCTGCAGTGCCTTTTCAGAGCACGCGCGGAAACGAATACAGGCACTAAACAGAAGTTTGAATTATAGGATACGTTCGTTTTTCTTGTGTCAGTGCAGATTCTGGCATTGTGTATATTTGAAAATGGTCTATTACAGCAGTGATTTTGCTTACAGTGTTGTATACAGCTCTTTGCACGTCGTAGTTGTCACCAGTGCTGTTAACAGGAACAGAAAAGCCGTGCGTAAAGGCCGCGCGCCGTTACCATCGCCAGAGCACCTGTGTTTATTGACTTGAGAGCGACTGATCTGTTTATGCATTTCTGGATTTTTATAAACTTGCAAACTGCCAAGGAGTCAATTAACAAAAGAACATGTGGTATAGCCTTTCATCGCCTCCCAATTCGGCATGATATGTCCGGCCTGCAGTGCATATCGAGTCTCAGGCCTGTCCGTGCACCTATACGCGCCGTGACACTTGTGGTGAAATGCAGACATGCAATTCAAGCTGACGGTGAAAATAACTGGAAAAAGATAAACCTATTCCAGACAGGCATCGTGACTTTACGACAAGGCCTATATGCGCATTATGACGAAGTGGCTCTGGTTTGTTTGGATTCATTAAATGCAATGTTAAAACTACTATTATATATCTTATAATGTTGGTATAATTTAGTCTAAATATCTTGAAAATGAAAAGACAGCATTCGCAAATTATGTGTTTTTTTTTTTTGTTTGTTTTTTTGTATGGTTTCAGCATACAGTTATTATTTTGTATTTATATGTATATAGATATGTATGTGTTTTTCACATCATCTAATGTTTATATACTTATATATACTGTACATTTAATTTCTTTAAAAAAACAAAACTGAAATAGGCCTTGCGTTACTTCTATATCCAGCGCAATTCAAAGGCACGGAAGAGATAAAATATAATAAACGAGTGGCCCAAAGTGACTATGAGTAAAATTGATAAGCATATTTACAAAAGAGCATTTGCACTTGACATATCATTCTCTCATTTTAATAATGAATGAGAATAGAGCGGAATTCTGAATATTTAATGCGCAGAAATCCATATTCTTCTTTTTCGTCTGACTATGAGTGACGTCATTTGAAGACGCGAACTGACTAAACGGAAAACGGAGGAGGATGTTACGGCTACAGACGTCCGGCTAACGTCATGCATAGCCTATATTTTCTTATTATTTATTGTCTGGAATGTGCTTCATCAAAATATAGCCAACTTTTAAAAAAAGATATATAACGTAATAAATAAAAAGATTAATAAATCTCAATAATAGGCCTACACAAATATTAATCTAACAAAAATGAAATATCATTGTTATCATACACAGGCTAGGCTATTCTTCAGAAACGCATGCTTTTTTTTTTTCTTTTTTTTTTCGTCCCACTTGGAAATGTTATCCAAAATCGTCCTCTGTTGGATCTCTATTGGTATTATGTTTGCGTAGATTAAAACGATTTGTCAACATGCCATTACGCATTACTACTGGCTGTGACATAGTGGCAACATTTAGCTCCCTGCAACCACAGGATCATCATTCATTTGTTCTAATGGCCCAGAGAGACAGTAGCTCAAGAATATAGACGTGATGGTGTCATAAAACCATTCCACAAGAAATCGTGATTTTGAAAGCCACTGTGTTTTTATGAGCAATACACACGTATAATATCTACAGGCCGAGGTGATGTTGGAGCAACAGCATGTGCTGTCTCAAATAAAACTGAATTATTGTGAGCGTGCTGGTTTAAAGGATTGTGTAGTGTTACTGTTTTCAGATGTGTCGCGGGTAAAGCTGTAGTGAAGGGTTTAGAGGATTTCCCATATTAATTCAAGCGCGATGCAGAGATGTGACACTTCAAGTGTTTTAGCAAGAAAAGAGAAAAAAGAAACGGGTAAAACTACAACAAATCATCAACCTAAATAATGGCAACAGAATTAATCTTCTAGACTAAAGTTAGAAGGCATTTCTTTTAAATTGAAATTCATTTGGCTCCAGAAAAATAATCTTGAAAATTCTGTTAGGGCTGAAATATTATATTTCTGCATATAGAATTATTTTATATGCAAATATATGTTAATGTATTGAAACATTTTAATGGTTAAAGATCGCAATGCATTGAAATATGTATTTAACAAACGGCAGAGTCAAAGAAAATATCTCGGTGGAAATGTGGGCCTGAAAAGAGGCTTTCAGCTTTGAATTTCTGCTGTGATGTTTTGAATTTATTTCTTACAGTAATAATATTATTTATTCTTGTAATCTTGAGATTTACTCTTCTCTTTTAATAGGAGCAGTAAAATGCTAGGCCCATGTAAGGAATTTTAATAATAAAATACCGTAGCGTTTTTTTTTTTTTTTTAAGTCTGTGTGTTTGATGAATTTCGGTATGAAATATATTCTGCTATTAATTGAAATGCCGCTGTTTTTGCAACAACATTTTTATTATTAATATTAATGTATGGGTTTAATTTATGGGAAATCATTGGAAAATCTGCATGCAGCAATTTAAGTTTAATCAGCAAGTAGATTTTTTTCTCTCTCTTGATAATAGACGTTCATTCATGACAACACTCGTTGTGTTTATCGTGCAATTTATACGCGAAAATGAGTTTTTACGTGCATATGATACGCAGTTTTCGCGTGCATTTTGATACGCACTTTATTGCGTAATAATAATACACACGCACCCCAAATCACTACTAAACCTACCCTAAACGTACCCATGCGTATCCTATGCACATAAAAACTCATTTTCGCGTATAAATTGCACGATAAACACAATGCGTGCTATAGAGACGCATTTAGTGTGACCGGGTTGTTCATTCAGTACTTCTGAGCAAATGTAACAATTTTCTACATCGACCTTAAAAGTCAGCAACAAATGAATTGTCCGTCTTCGTTGATGTTGGTCATTATTAGTCTATAGCCTGCTTTCTAACAGCGCTGTAAATATAATCAAGTCTTACCGGTAAGCCGATCTTTCGCAAACCTCCTGCTGCTCTCCATCCAGGGGAACGAGAAGCTGGCGGGACTGCCCATGCTGGGTATCGTGGGCATGGTGGGCATCCCCGCCCCGATGCCCGGTGGATGGGCTGTTGTCGGCGGGTGATTTGCGGGTGGCATGGGTCTGTGGGCCGGGACGCGGATGACACCGCCTGCATTCCCTGAGTTCACGTTAACGTTCATATTCATGCTCACATTCATGTTCATGTTTACGTTGTAGTGACCTGCCAGTCCGGCCGCCATCGAACAGGCCGGATTGTACACGCTGTTGTAGCCGTTGGCGTAGACGTTCGGCGCGAGCGCATAGTCCGTGTCGCCGGTTCGGCTCGGCAGCATACAACTACTCGGCTGATCGGAACCATTGAGAATCTGATCTATTCCAAAACTGATGGGTTCGTGCTGCTGGTGGGTCTGGTTCACCTCTTCGATCCCCGTGTGCTCCATCGTCGTGGTTCGTTCTTTTACTCACAGCTTGGAGGGTTGAGATGTTTAATTCCTAAAACTTCAACGCAATACGGTTTATTCCCAGACGTATAAAATTTTATTTTTTGTTTCAACAACAACAACAACAAAAACAAAAACAAATATTCTTCATTGAAGTGCTCAGAGCTCGTGCAATTTATATCGCTGCCATTTACAAAAACTCTGAAGATCAGAAATCACTTTGACTCCTTCACGATTAAATCAACGTTATCCAACACTTTCTTGCATTGCGTCTGGCTCTTTATCAGTTCCATGATTGTGCCTAAAACAGCAACTCGCCAGTGGAAAAGGCTCCGCGCTCGCCGTTAAATCCCGGAGTGATGAGTTGCCGAGTTGCCAAGTTGTATAGCAAACAGAACGACGCGTTTCTGGAGTGGTGCTGTACCTCAGAAAGGCGCGCGGCCCAGACTTGAGCTCATCACTGTTATCTAAAGTGAAGTGTTAACTGTCCGATACGTGCGTATTAATTGTCGTGAACTGAAAATGTCCTGTTCACGCTCCTCTTGAAGTGATTTCGAGCAGGTGAGACAAACCCCTTCTGCCCAAACTCTGTCACGCGCGTCTCCATTGGCTCTCGCGCACTTCTATAAAGAGACAATGCCTCGCGCCCGCACCCCTCTCTTAAAGAACCCGCTTCTATTTTTTTTTCTTCCCTTATCCATGGCTGTTGTTTTACAGCTCGCGTTTAAAAATAAAATGTTTTATGTTCCTAGAAAATAGAGCAGTGAAACAGATTTATTAAAAAGCGTTTACGTAAGTAGTTTGGCATAATCTTATATTATTGTTTCTTTCAAAAATAAGCAGTGAAGTGATTTTGTTTTTAGCTATCAATATTTGTTTTGCCAAATTAAAGTCAGTGTGGTGTAACCAGCCTGAAGGAAGCCATTTTGTTGTCATGTGACAAGAAAAACATTTAACAGATAACTTTAGACCCTAATGACTGTGGGCCACCAAGGTCATTTTCCTTTATTTATGAAAAGTCAAATTCAAAGTAATATTGATAATCATTATATTTGTTTTCAATTTTTTATTCATCATTTTTAAAGGTGCAATTTATTTTGTCTTTTAAATTATGCTTACCTTTTTGTACTGAATGATTACTTTTAGATAATTTGTCAACATTTATAAATAGAGGTTTCGAAAATGTGTGAAACCAATACAACGATTACAACTTGTGGTTAAAACTATGTTTTAAAAAGATTTCTAATTTTTATCTTGTTTGCCATTGACTCTTGTAAAAAGGTGAATTTAGCAGGACAATTTTATTGACATGGTTGGGCTATATTAGAATAATAACAGTAATAAAATAGATGCTTCATTTTTAATGTTGTGAAAGATTAAAAAAAAAAAAATCACTTGCAAACCACAGGGTTGATGCTGTTAATTATCCCATCCAATAAAGGCCAACATGTTTAGTTCAATCCTGAAAAGAGCTCTTCGGGTTTTGTCAAGGGTACAGAAACATGCAGCTTTACACATGGCAATGCGTTTGCTTAATCAAATGAAAGTGAATTTCATTGAAGTGCACTGTAGCCTTTGGGTGCGTAAAATAAAGGCTGAAGCCAGAGAAGCATCAGTTGCCTTTAGTGATGCAGAAGCCGCTGTGATTGGCGCAAATAATTTAACCTTTTTCTGCCTGAAGCTACAGTGGAAGATTCTCCGCTTTCAATTCAATAAAAATGAAAAATGGCGCATAATAAAACCTGAAAGCAAGGAAAACGAATTTAATATATCATCGTTTTATTACGTACTTATTTCAGCTTTCGCACGAATAAAAATATTTCTCCGCAGCACAAAGTGGCTAGAGGGAAGCATAAAAATCAATTTTCTGAATACAAAGCTGTATCAATAAGAAGCGCGCCTCCTGTGTGTGTGTGTGTGTGTGTGTGCGCGCGTGTGTGTGTGTGTCAATAGCAGGGAAACATGTTGTTGATTCTCAGTGATGTCGAATAAAGCATCCCGGAGTCGTGGCTTTTAACTGCACGAGGTCGTGTTGTGCAACGAAAACATAGTATCACAATGTGAGTTGGTTCTCTTAAAAGTGTGTCATATATCAGCCATCATAATCGTTTGCTTTCAGTTTGAGAGCATCACGGTTTTAAAGGCCCTTATCTGGGGTCATAATCTGCATCTTCGTCACGAAGCAGTTTAAAAGAAATAAAGCTCAATCATAATTAACAATCATGATTAAATATTAGTTCCTGGTTTTCATTTCCATGATTTGGCCCTAATGCCATTTTGTGCTCTATATACACGAATGCAATAGCAGATCTAATTTCTTGCACATTCATATTCCTGCAGCACTTATTTTCCCTAAGATTGCTTTATTTTAACCACAGTTATTATCGGACTAAATGAACTGTGCTGGAAATATTTTAATTGCGTTTCTCTCTTGCTGTTATTGAGTTGAATTAAATTCCAGAAGCTAACGCTTCCCCGCGTTCTCGAGTTGTTTTCGTCAGCAGTGAATGTTAAACACAATTACATTTTCGCGCGGAGGCAAAATATTATCTAATGGTTACTAATTGCTTTAAGTTGTAATTATTTTTAACACTAAGAAGCACTCGAATTATTGAACCTGACAAACCGCGCCTACCCAACTCTTGTTTCATTTCATTAGGTGCAATGGAGTGTTTATTCTAAAATCCATCCAATTAATGTCCCGTTAAAACATTGCAATGTATAAATCAAGACTGAAAACGCGATTTTCAGATGCATGCATAATATGAAAGCAAATCAGAACCGTACTTTTCAAAATGATTTCTGCCAGTGATTTTCAGGGCTCAACCAAATTGTCTTTGGAAAATGTTCTTGTGTCTTATGATGTGCGAATAATATCTGATGCTACTTCTGCCAGTGTCTGATAAAGAGGAGCTGTTGCCATGGTTACGTCCGCAAGCGAAGGCGATTTCTGTTCGCGAGCGCATTTTGCGCACTCCAACTTTTGTGTTTGTACGTAAAACGAATGCATACTTTAAACACCCCCTAACCCTTTAATTTTGACCTAATTTGGTTCATGCCCGAAGCCTTCCTACCAGTGCAAGCCTAATATAAAGCCCTTATTGCTGGTTGCCCGTAGGCGATATCTTGGCAAGGATGTTGAGGATATATAGGGGTCGTTGATAAATCGGAATCTCCAGGCGATGCTGATAATAAAGTATAAAGACAAAGCGAAGACAAAAAGAATTTGTCACAGTGCGCCTTTCAACAGATTCGGTGACCCGCCGCCCTCCCGGGTGTATAACCTGTTTCAGGGCGCTTTTGGAGATTTGCAAACAACTGCGATAGTGTTTGCTCAATATGGTGCCACAGGGATTGGAAGGCGATACCAAGTAGCACAGCTCATGACAAATGGCGATTGCAACGCTACATAAAGAATGAGAAGAGTCAGTAGCAAAATAGGCTAGTTACATCGAGCCTCCTTTTTCCCAGTTATTTACATGAGCTGTCAATCTAAGCAAATTCACGTAGAGCTTTTTTTTTTTATATAGTGAGAAACAATCAAACAAAAACAACATAACAAACAGCCATTAAAATGCATTGCCAGAACACCTGCCGACGTGTTCAATATGAACCCGGCACGTGGGTTTGAAAGGAAAATCCCACCCATCACAGCTGCATCCATCTATAGATTATGAGGATTGACTGTGCACTGCATCTGTTTTTCACTTTAAATGCAAGACGATCTTTTACATTTTAACTGCTAGGCTACTGTTGCAGTTGTGCATTAAGCTGCTATTGCGGAACAAACCACTAATAATAAATGATAACACTTTATTTTACAGTGTCATTATTACATGTTACACGTAGTTATAACTATAAATTATGCATTATCACATGCAATGCAACTAACCCTAAACCAAACCAAACCCTATAACCCTATAGTTATTTTATATCAGTAGCCTACTTAAATGTATAATTACAGTGTATCAAAGACACCTTAAAATAAGTGTACCTAATAAATTATAATACTGTGCTATTATTATTATATAATTAATAGCAGACTATCATTAGCCTCTATTTCTTTATTTTATTCTCTTTAATCTTCTATATTTATGTTATAAGCTTCAAAAGAGACTTCAGCCTGGTGTGTTTCAGCAGAGAAATCCCTGCTCCTCTTAGTGTCAGTACATCCTTTTACCTTCAGCATTTCCTCGTGTGCATTTTGGCCTCGTGCCCCTCAAATGCATGTGTGTGCGTGTGTGTGTGTGTGTGTGTGTGTGTGTTTGTGCGCGCCGATGAGCCTGTCAAAGAGAGGATTCGCATCCATTGCACCATTCTCCATCCCTCCCATGACTGTTGTGCTTTCTGCTGTAATTAGGTTGAATTCAGAGCAGATCGAATTACGTTATTCTGCATCTCGAGCTGCAGTCCTTGACTGTCTCTCTCCCCCGGGAGAACCTGGCGCCTGCTTGCCCGATCAGACGGCTTCAACTGGACGGACCGCCAAAAGAGCGCACCGGGATCTCCGATACGTCATCTGGTAATGTGGGCTAAATGAGAGGTGTGAGGGCAGGGGAGACGGGATAACATCGCAAGGTCTTGTGTGACCTGGAACAGATAAAGTGTTGGAATAATGAATTGTTTTATTCACTTTGTCGATATGAATTTTGCGCGCAGAGGGCGTTTGGGAGAAATAGGGATGGTAAAGGAAGAAAAATCATTTTGTTTCGTTATTGGAATTATAGTTTATTTATTTTTTCTTATTATTATTATTATTGAATGAATGAGATAAGAGAAAAAATAATATTAAAACGCATTGGTATCGTTTTCTTTTTCTTTTTTCTTTTTTCTTTTTTGTATGCATGATCATGTAGCCTTTCTTCTTTTACTTAACATTATGTATTATCAGAATTAGCATTTTTATATTAATTGAGTAAAAAGATTATAACTCAAGGTTTTCAATCTATTCGATGTAACTAATTTAGGCAAGATATATTTATGTCAATAATATGTCACGCAGTGTTTCTAAATAAAAAAAAAACAATTGTAAAACGGATGACATTTTTTCCCCCCTCTTCTCATTATTCTGTATTTTCTTAGACCATTTCAGGACATTTCTGGCAGTTCATTTTTCGTAAACAAACGAAAATATGACTTACTAAAATATATTTATTTGCGTAATTATTTGTGTGTATATTGATGTATTAATTAATTAAATTAATTGTCCTCATCTTTCACCGGAATGACCATGTTTGCGAAGACATATATTGTTTTCAGCATATTCGAAGGGGCCTTGTATTAGTTTAAATCAAGTTGTATGTCTTCATAGATTACAGATTATTGTAGTAATCGAGGAAGACCCTCTATTCAGTTTATTTTATTATATCTTATTTTATTCAGTATGAAAATGTTGAAATGTTAGGAAATTTCCATTTAACGGTGATTGACACCATGTTGGTTCATTTGTGTCATTTATAGGCCTATGCATTTAACATGAAACCAAAGTTTAATAAGGGCATTATTAGTTTACTTTTTGATAAATACATTAATCTAACATATGGTTCTCTGAGCAGTAGATAGATAGATAGATAGATAGATAGATAGATAGATAGATAGATAGATAGATAGATAGATAGATAGAGCAACAATGAAAGCACTACAAGGAAACATGTTTAATTTAAACGCATCTGCTTCAAGCATTATTGTGTTTCTTGTAATCCATCTTTTGTGTCTTTCGTTCTGATCGCGTTTCTACACACGTCTCGTTGAAGTGTCAAAAGCGTAATTAAGCGTATCATTGGCTTTGTGTTGTTTACAAACCGCGAGCTGTAATTTAATTTGGTCCACCAGCAGCCGCCACCGGCAGCGCTGATGCCCGCGGGCCCCGGGCGGAGAGGGACCTTCTGCCGGACACCTGCGGGGGTGGAGCCCGTTACCCGGGGGAGGGGCGGCATGGACCAACTTAATGAAAACACACGGGAAATGTTCGAATGAATGTAACAATAACAGTTTGTTCACTCTTTTGATCCTACTGCTAGAATCGCGACAAAATTAAAACAGCAAGTGTGTAAATGAAATGGCTTAGCATAAAGCATCTCAAAAGTTGTTTACGCAGTAGCCGTACCTGAACTACAAAAAAAAAAAAGAAAAAAAAAGAGCCATAGTTTTGTTGACTTCCTAAATGTTTTTTGCATATATTAATTATAAAACTTAAAATGTATTTATTTAATAATAATATTGTGTGTGTGTGTGTGTGTGTGTGTGTGTGTGTGTGTGTGTGTGTGTGTGTGTGTGTGTGTGTGTGTGTGTAAATATATTCATTAAAACTATAACTACTTATATATATATATATATATATAATTTAAATAAATAACTATCCTTTTATTATCATTATAATCTAATTAAATTAGTTTCTTATGTGCTTTTTTTGCAAAATAGTGATAGTGTTTATATGTATAAATGTTTATATATATATATATATATATATATATATATATATATATATATATATATATATATATATATATATATATATAGCCTATACATAAAAAAATTGAGAGAGAGAGAGAGAGAGAGAGAGAATACAGATAAATACATGGTGGAGCAGGAGTGAAGAAAAAGAAAGAGAGGGAGAGGTGGCTTTTGGTAATAATGATGTACCCTCAGGCTTAGTGCTGTCTATCATACAGCCCCTCTCTCTCTCTCTCTCTCTCTCTCTCTCCATCCCTGCACAGTCTCAGCACAGACAGGCATGTTGTATTAGATGGGGGGACCCAGCGTCTGGGCCAGAACACAGGGAGCTCCAGCCTCCTAATTGATGACTCCCTTTGAGTGAGGAAAAACACTAGCTGAGATTGATGGCCTTGCAATTTAGGGCTTTTGGAATGAGTCATAGCAGCATTAACTCAATAAGGTGTCTATCAAACTGGCCTTATACCATCCTATAACAGCACTGAATGACTTTAATTACATGGCGTTTGCATGAAATATTGGGAAGACTCAGGGTAAAATAGGGGCAAAGAAAAAATCATCATTTGCACTTTAGCATATAAGAAATCCTTAGAAATTATTTTGATTAAGATGATACACACTGTAAAAAAGACAGTCATTTTTGCAGAAAAAACAACATTTATTTATTAATGTAAACATATTTAAAGAACAACCTGTAAAACCACCATAATAACACTGGAAAGAGAAAGTCACATGAGTCAAAGTTAATCACTTTTAAAAATTAATATATAAGGTGCACATAGTATCATCCACAAATACAAAACACCATCATAGTAGCACACATGACATTGTTTAACAAAATGAGATGTAATCTAAAAGTAAATCCCTAATGTAGGTCTACATAATTAATGATAGCAATTAATAAAACTAACTTTTAATTATTAAAAGTAACTTTTCAAGTATGTCAACTTATTCTACTAACCCCTAACAGTCTAATACTCAACTAATAGAGTTGACATATAGGTGCAACATTACTTATAGTCAACAGAAGGTCTACCATTAAAATAAAGTGGAACCATATTATTTGATATTGTGAGATTTAAAGGGTGAGTTCACCCAAAAATGAAAATGATCCTATAATGTACTAACCCTAAAGCCTGATTTAATAAAGTCCTTCTGAAGCGAAGCGATGCATTTTTGTAAGAAAAATATCCATATTTATAACTATAATCACTGGCTTCCGGTAACGGCCGTACATTAGTCTATTTCGGAGGAAGAGTGACCTCTGACCTGACTGAAAGAAGTAAGTCATAAACACCTAGGATTGCTTATGGGATAATTTTCATTTTTGGGTGAACTAACCCTTTAAATACTTAATTTCACAGGACTATGCTTTAATAACCTTAGTTAGGTGATTTTATGTTGATTTATATATACGATTTTTGTGGGGATGCTTATACCGCACATTATTTGTATTACTATAACCATTAATTAATGCAATATGTTCAATGTTCACAGTGTTACCCAACATTATCGTAGTCTCCCGCAGTAATTCTAGATTGGACTTAAATAATTTGGCCTTGTTGTCTGAGGTTCCTACACTGTTTAATTTAATGCCATTTTATCTCGCTGTTTTTCCAATAGTACAGTCAGTCTTCAACGAGTCCTGTTTTCCCAGCCATCTCAAACGGGTAATTGCATTTTCCATTTTCTCTCGTGACAATGGAGCATCCACAGTCTGCGCGTTATTAATCATAATGAGCTCACACAAATAAGCCCTCATGTATCGAGAGAGAGAGAGAGAGAGAGAGAGAGAGAGAGGGGCGCTGTGCAAGAGTTTACAACTTGCATGCACAAGCATTTTTCTCCAGTTTAAAGTAAATGAATGCACTTTAGGTTCATGTTCACTTCATTTTCAATCATAAGAATGTTTATGTTTCATATGCCCCACCTGCATTTTTTAGTTAAACCATAACGAAATGTAATAAAGTGTTTTTGCATGATTTTAATGCAAAAAAAATACATTTTAAATATTCATTTAGTAATGTATTATTTGATGTGATAGTCTGGGACAATTCAGCAATTTGTCAGAAAAGTATCTATGATTAAAGGCAGTGATTAAATTCAATAATTTTCATTACAGTACAGAAATTAGGATTTATGATTCTCATGATCTTAAAAACCTTATGGTCTAAAGTCCTGTGTTATTTTAATATAATTCAGATACTATTATAGTTTTTATTAATATTTTAATATTAATAATTCATATTAATATTTAAAGTATTAGTAATTGTATTGTGTTCTTTTGTCATTTTCTAAGTATATATATTAGTTTAACTTGATGTAAATACCTAAAACTGAGATATATATATATATATATATATATATATATATATATATATATATATATATATCAGTTTTAGGTATTTTAGTACATCAAGTTAAACTAAATGAAAATTACAGTAAAATTTACAAAATATATTTTATTGGCAACATTGAAGACACCTGGTGTTAACAAGCAGAATCACTGAAGGAGAAAACCATAATTAAAGTCACCATTGTGGTGATCAGTGTGTGTTTTAGTTGGGCTCTTGACCCTTAAATTATAAACTTTAAGTTTAGTTTGGCTGCTGTACATGAGTTATAACAGCCAGATGAACAAATAGAAAAGGTGATGTGATGGTGTTGGTTGTGTTTTAACATAATCATTATTTCACAATCATTTGACCTGAATCAATGAACTCATATAGAATCCAATTTATGAGTTAGGTTAACTTTATTAATTATAGCAGCATAATATTTTTAGCCTTTTCAATGAAATCCAAATGATCAAATCCCCCCCCAAAAAATAAATATATATACACTTTTTTTTTTTAGGCACACACACATCAAGGTTTTGCGTATGAATCTCAGCAATGGTGACAAACAGATCACCTCTGATCATAAGCTCATTATTTATTCATGCAGCAATGCATGATGGGAGCCATGAATGAGTTTTGATTGGTGGGAACCAGAATGCACTGCAACATGCTTTATAAATGTCACCATTGTTGAGATTCACAGGCTGATTATTGATGTCTGCGTGTCTCTTTTTTGTACAAGAGAAGCTTTTTAGAAATTATTTGGATTACATTGTAAAAGTTAAAAATATTATGCCGTACAAGGCCAGTGCTGCTGTAATTAATAGAGTTAATCTAACTAAATTGGACTCTATATGAGTTAATTGATTCAGGTCAAATAATTGTGAAATAATGATTATGTTATAACACAACCAACACCATCAAATCACCTTTTCTCTTTGTTCATCTGGCTGTTATAACAAATGTACAGCAGCCAAACAAAACTTAAAGTTAATAATTTAAGGGTCAAGAGCCCAACTAAAACACACACTGATCACCATAATGGTGACTTTAATTATGGTTTTCTCCTTCAGTGATTCTGCTTGTTAACACCAGGTGTCTTCAATGTTGGCAATAAAAGATATTTTGTAAATTTTACTCATTTTAAATGGTTAACTTTTAAGGAATTAATTTGATTAATTATTACTCAATTCTAATTTGTTAAATTTAATTAATAATATTGCTTGTAATCTGTTGCCTCAATTTTATTGATTAGATATCAATAAAATCAATGTATTCTTTTTTACAGTGTATACTAAAACCTCTTCTAAAACCTTTATTTGTATTTTTTTTTTATCTGGTTTAAGAAGAAGGGTCGTTTGAGGAGAAGAACACATGCAGGCTATCATTGCTGTTCATTTTGCAATCCGTTTTAGAACAGGCCTAAAGGTGTGTTAGCAAAGTTCTTGATCAGTCCATTTCATGTATGTTTGATTAAAAAGGTGCGCAGATCAATAATATATATTATCCCGGAGATCCTGAGGTGAGATTTTAGCTGATAATGTCGTTATCTAGAAATACGGCCGCTTTGATATCATTTATTACGGTTCACGGTTGGACCTCCAGGCTGAGTCTAATAAATCTGAGAGTAACAGCTAGTCTGCTAGTGGCCTCTGCTCTGCTTCACTCTATAAGAACACACCGTCTGAGGACTTCATTATGTCTTCACAAACACCTCCAAATCGATCCGGTCACCCTTTCAGTGGCAGAATCAGTCGTGGTGCAAGCGAGAGGACCAATCTAATGAACGGTGTGTGTTTAGGGTTGCTGTGGTGCCCTGTAGGAGTGTCTGGCACAGAATATTTTGTCCCATCTCTAATTAAGAGGGTTAAAATAAACTCAGCGTGAGCCCTGCAGTGGGACAGGGGCAAAGGAATGCATTAACACCTAACGAGAAAATGATTGCAGCCCGAAAGACAGAAAAGACTGAACTGGTGAAGTCAGACACACCTTTCCTACTTTCTAAGGGTCTTTTGGCACTAATCTGTGTGTGTTTTTATATATACAGTGTGTGTGCGTGTGTGTGTGTGTGTGTGTGTGTGTGTGTGTGTGTGCGCGCGTGTGTGTGTGTGTGTGTGTGTGTGTGTGTGTGTGTGTGTGTGTGTGTGTGTGTGTACACATAATATATTGTATTTTTTTTATGTATAATTATATTTGATATAATTTGATAATAAAAACATTTATTTTTCTATAATTAATTTCTTCATATATTGAGTCATATACACACATAAATATATGTGATTAAAATATATAAGTAGCCTACATAGATGAATAAATTAAATGTATTACATAAATATTAGTGTATATATTGTAAAGTAAAATTATAAATAAATGTATGTATGTATGTATGTGTGTGTGTGTGTGTGTGTGTGTGTGTGTGTGTGTGTGTGTGTGTGTGTGTGTGTGTGTGTGTGTGTGTGTGTGTGTGTGTGTGTGTGTGTGTGTGTGTGTGTGTGTGTGTGTGTGTGTGCATAATACTTTTATTGTAATTGTTATTTCATACATATATATATATATATATATATATACACAGTGGTAGTCAGAATTAATGGCACCCCTGGTAAATATGATAAAAAATGGCTGTAAAAAATAAATCTGCATTGTTTATCCTTTTGTGATTAAAAAACCTAGGTGGTGTAGTACAAGTGAATTGTTTTGTAAGGCAAGAGTCAACACTTTCCAGGCTTTATTGAGAAATCTGATGTACAAATTTATTGGTCGACTGGATGGCTCTCAGAATGGCATTATTAAGCTACCTGCAAATCCTAGTAAAAGTGTTGTGCGATACTAGTCACCTCTGTGGAAGCACTGGTATAACTGTCTTTTATAATTGGTAATTGTTTTTTTTGTGTTTTTTTTTTAGGGAGGGGTTGGGTGTCTGTAATGTTGTATGGTTTTCTAATGGACCCTGAGTCTGACAATAAAGTTGAACTGAACTGATCTGATCTTTCATTCAAAAAATTTGCAAAAATCTAACATTGAAGTAAAATAATTGAAAGTGGGGTTAAATCACATCATAAAATAAATGCTTTTCTCCAAAACACTTTGGCCATAATTATTGGCACCCTGTTATTAAATACTTTTTGCAACCTCCTTTTGCCAAGATAACAGATCTGAGTTTTCTTCTATAATGCCTGACGAGTTTGGAGAACACCTGACAAGAGATCAGAGACCATTCCTCCATACAGAATCTCTCCAGATCCTTCAGATTCCCAGATCCATGTTTGTGCTTCTTCTCTTCAGTTCAGCCCACTCATTTTCTGTATAGGGTTCAGTTTAGGGAACTGGGACGGTCATGGCAGAAGCTTCATTTTGTGCTCAGTTACCCATTTTTGTGTTGATTTTGATGTTTGTTTTGGACCATGGTCCTGATGGAAGATCCAACCACGGCCCATTATAGGATTTCTAGCAGAATCTGTCAGGTTTAGATTTTTTATCTGTTGGTATTTGCTAGAATCCATGATACCATGTATCTGAACAAGATGTCCAGGACCTCCAGCAAAAAAATAGGCCCACAACGGATCCAGCAGTATATTTAACCGTAAGCACGGGGGACTTTTTATATGCACCAAACACATCTGGTGGGTTTGCTGCCAAAAAGCCCTTTTTTTGTTTCATCTGACCACAGAATCCGGTCCCTTTTGAAGATCCAGTCGTGTCTGACAACTGAATATGCTGGAGTTTAGTTTTGGAGGAGTGAGGAGCATTTTTCTTGAAATCCTCCCAAACAACATGTGGTGATATAGGGGTTGCTTGACATATATTTTTTAGGTGTTCTGACCTTCAAGACTCAAGTAATCTCTGCAATTCTCTATCTGTGATTATTGAAGAGTCTTTGGCCACTCAGACTTTCCTCCTCACCGTCCATTAAGACAATATAGACACACGTCCTCTTCCAGGCAGATTCGTAACATCTTTAGTTGATTGGAACTTCTTAATTATTGCCCTGATGGTTAAAATGGGGATTTTCAATTCTTTAGATATTTTCTTACAGCCACTTTTTAGTTTGTGATGCTCAACAATCTTTTGCTGCAAATCAGAACTATATTCTTTGGTTTTACTCATTGTGATGGATGATTAAGGGGATTTGGCCTTTGTGTTTCCTCATATTTAAACTCCTGTGAAACAAGAAGTCATAGCTAGACAATTTCATGTTCCTACTCACCCTGGTGTGCTAAATAAAGGTAAATATTAATGGGAATATACTTCAGAGATATTTTACTCGTAAAAAATTCTAGGGGTGTCAATAATTGTGGCCAACGTGTTTTGGAGAAAACATTTATTTTATAATGTGATTTCCTCCCCACTTTCAGTTCTTTTACTTAAATGAAAGGTTAGATTTTTGTATATATATATTATAGTGCTCTTCATCTATGCCTTTATTTATTATTATTTTATTTTATTTAATATATTTTTATTTAATAATTCAATGATTTATCTGGCTACTGTTTAGAGAACCTTTAAGAAAATTACAGTAAGGACTGTAATTTAAGGAATGTTGTATTTCAAAGGCCAAATGAAACAATCTCACAGACTGAATGTGACCTTGGGACCCTTGATAGAGCTCTTGATTTCTTTGAAAATTAAATTGATGTATGGTGTTTTCTGGTAGCACCGCAGCATGCGAAGGCTTTTTAAAGAAGTTTTAAAAGTTATTTTATGCACGTTAAAAAGGCTCACCCTTGGCAGTAAAACCCTTCTTGGCGTGTGCGAGTATGTTTACTTGCAACTGACATTAAGTATGTTTGCATTTTAAGTGCGTGAGATTGTATGTTTGTGCTCGAACAACGTGTGTTTAAGCCTGTGTTTGTGCACTTGTGAGTGTGTGTGTCGAGCCATCAGTCAGGTAACTCATGTCAATAGTTCTCAGTGCAGGTGAACCCTGTTGAACTGCTCTGCTGCTGTAACCTTTGATGAGTGATGACACAGGAGGAGACTGACAGCCGTTAAAGGCTGGGTCTGAACTCTTCTGCTCCACGCTTCACCTTCCCACTCAAATACTCATTAAATGGATCTGTACGCTGCCAGAATATCTCGGCACATCAACAGGTCTGATCGGGCCCGGAAATAACCGATTCGGTGGAATCTGACGAATGCCAAACACACCGAAGAAGGGGAATCACAACAGTTTTGCATTTACCACATGTCTGTCATTGCTATTTTTCTTTTCATTTTTAAGAAATGTTGTTCAATGATGCGAAACCACACAGTAATGCTGTTGATGAAATTTCTGAAAAGAATTAAGATTTGGACTGCGTATGACCTCGGTTGTGAGAGATGAGGGATAGTGAGTTTAAAGATGATGCTTATTCACAGTCACACATATATATGTAAAATAAATGTGAGCATTTTTTTTTTTTTTTTTTGAACTTATATCTTAGACAAGGAATTATAAAGATACATTTCTGCCTCAGAGTAAAAAAAAAAAAAACGTGAGAGTTTAAAATAAGAAATAGTCACATTGTGAGATATAGTTGCAATTGTGAGAAATAAATTTGTGCCATATAAAGTCACATTTTGAGATGTGTGTGTGATATACTGTGTATATATATATATTTACATATATACATACATACAGTGTAGCCATGTATGTCTATATTGAAGGGGGTGGATTGGAATCCACTGCTGCTTCAGTGTATATGTAATGAGTGATTATAATCAAGATATTAATCAATATTTTTCCTTCTAAATATCAAATGAGTTGAATGACTTCTCTGGAGAAGTTACTTAGTTATAGAAGTTACCAGTGTGATTACTGAAATGTTCTTTTCATGTATTCTTTAATGTCAGTATTTGATATCTGAATGCAGTAACAGTGCTTGCTTATTTATCCCGGCTTCCAGAAATGAAATAGGGACTGGTTTTGTGTTTGAGAAAGGTCTTCAACATGTTAAAACATATAGGGGTCATTGAAGCCAATAGTTTAAGGTACCATTTGTCAGTTAAAGCCTTATACTTTCCATTTAGACTAAAGTTGCATAATCTATGGAGATATGCTTCAGTCTATCTGTATATGTGTGGAAAATTACTATGTTTATCAATTTCTTAGCCAATGAGAATCATTCAACCTGTAAGAAATGATGTAGCTTAGACCTTGGAAATGGTATAACTGCTGTGATCTTTGTAACTGGAAGTGGGGCGGCCTACGAACTCCTGTGTGAGTCTGGAAGCTGAACTTCTGCTGATGAAACTGCAAACTATCTTCAGTAAAACTTTTCTTTAATTTTTTATAATTCTGACTCCTGGTCTTCTTTCAAACATCTGGTCCTTGGGTCTTAAACTGTTAACCCCTAACAATAAAACAACTTCATATATATATAGTATACAGAAACATACATTCTATGTCTATATATATTTTATATATATATATATATATATTTTTTTTTTTTTTGGACTTGTAACTTAGGCCTATAGATTAACTTTCTTCTGACATGTATTTATTTATTATGAATATTTTGATGGTTTTTCAAAGATCTTCCTGTGGGTTTTGGGTATTTTTACTTTTTATATTATGTATTTTACTGCTATATACTATATTACTCACAATTGTAAGAATAAAAAAAATGGATTCGTATAATAAAGCCACAGTTGTGATATAAATTAATATTGTGAGTTACAGTTATGTAAATTACAACTTATCTATTAATCAGTCTGCCTTTCGAAACTTTTCAAATCATTTCCAGGCAAGCATTGGAAGCTTGACGAACTTTTCCGTAGAGATTGGTTTGGTTGCGTGAGTCAGAGCGCAGGTCTCTGCTCATCCACTCAGCAGACACGTGACGGCTCACACACACACTTTGAGCTGACCGCGGTGAAAGGTTTTGACTGGCGAGATGAAAGTTTGTGAATTCCAGAGTGCTGCTCTTTCTCATGTTACAGAAGCGAGGTCAATCCACTTGTCCCGACTGCACTGGAGCGCTGAGGCTCGGGCCCAGTCTCACGTTGGCCGAAGGGCATTTGCAGTTGTGTCTGATGTGATCTTACATTTTCAGCCATGTTTATGTTTGCAGAGTCGAAAAATTAATCCGCTGAATCCATTGTTGCTCTACAACTGGCTTAGCTACCAGTGCTGTTAGGCTACAGACCAGCGGATTCGCTTCGGCCTGTGGAAACTTCAAGCTTTTCTCACCTCTCGTGTTTGTGGAGACACACAGTTTCTTCGCAGACGCTTCAGCCTCACCTGAAATCCGATCCCACACATCTGCGCTTGCTCTCCGAGCCCAGATTCTTGGCTACTGTAGCTAAAGGCTTGTTTTGTTCCAGTGTAATGCAACTTCAATACTCTTCTGCTCGGACCTTCCATAAAAATGTCAAGGAAGAAATATCTGGATTAAGCCCAAGTGAAGTAGTGTTCATTTTCGGCACATTGATGTGAGGTTGTCCAGTTGCGCAGGCCTCGCTCGGCCCAGGAGGAAAATGCATTAGTTGCAAAGGCAGAGAGAGAGCGCCAGAACACGCCTCGGTAACCAGATACGGAATAAAGGAAGTACCTTCGATATAAAGCCAGCAGATTTATGAGAGGGTTTAAATATGGCAAGTTGATTAGCTTGATTCGTCTGTCTCATGTTGTTAAAGGGGGGGGGTCAGTGATCCGTGCAGGTGTTGCAAGACACTACCGGCATTCTTTGACTAAAGCCCAGTTCTCACACAGCTGCACTGAGACCGCTTTAACCCAGTCGAATACGGAGATCTCTTCATCTGACAAGTTATTATCAAAATGCTTGAAAAAAGTCTAAAAAGTTCTTTGCAGCACCTTTTTAAACAGGAAACATTTGAGTTGGTTTATTAACATTCTTCAGTTGGTTTATTGCATATTTAAAAAGCTTTTTGATGTGAGACTGCAGATTCTTTAGATCAGCACCTGAACACACACATATATATCCATATATCCATAGGTCACATAATATATGTATGTCACATATATAGTGCACTCCTAAAAGTTGTGTGTGTATATATACATATAGCCTATATATATACATACAACTTTTAGGAGTGCACTACCGTATATGTGACCCTGGATCACAAAGTTATAAGTCGCACGGGTATATTTGTGGCAATAGCCAACAATACATTGTGTGGGTCAAAATTATAGATTTTTCTTTTATGCCAAAAATATTAAGTAAATATAGATTTTTCTTTTATGCCAAAAATATTAAGTAAAGATCACTTTCCATGAAGATATTTTGTAGATTTCCAACCATAAATATATAAAACATTTATTTTTGTGAGTGAAGGCAGCACAATGGCAAACATAAATGGACAACTTTAAAATGGCAATTTTCTCAATGTTTTGATTTTTTTGCACCCTCAGATTTCAGATTTTGCCAAATATTGTCCTATCCTAACAAACCATACATCAATGGAAAGCTTATTTATTCAGCTTTCAGATGATGTATAAATCTCAATTTAAAAAAAATTACACATGTGACTTCCAGGGTCCAGGGTCACATGTGACCTTACACTGTAAAAATGTAGCTGCAACTGTAGTTGAGATAACTTAAATATCCAACTAAACTAAAGTTAACTAAACTTACTATTTTAAGTCGAGCACAAACAAGTACTTTTTTTAAGTTGAAACAACACATTACTTCTTATTCTAATGTTGAATTTTAAGTTGTGATAAATAATCACAGCGATCATTTTCCGTATATGCAAAAAAGACATGGACTAATTGCCGCAAATCTCAAAACCACAGTAACAAATCCTGTTTTGATTTCATAATGGTCTTTAAAAACCTTTTCAAATGGCATCAGACTGTGTAACCTAACCTACATGGAAGCTTTTCATTTCACAGTTCTGACTTTATTTCTCTCAATTTCTCTCTGTTTATAGATATAAACTTGCAGTTGGGAGGAAAAAAGTCAGAACTATGAATTCTAAAGTTCGAATTGTAAGTTATAACCTTGCATTTTGTGGAAAATTGTGAGTTTATATCTGACAATGTTGAAGTTTTTCTTGCAGTTGTGAGTTTATATGTCACTATTCTGACTTTTTCCTCAGAAATCTGAGATATGAACTCGGACGTTTTAGTCTGAATGGGGAGATATGTCAAAATTGCAAGAAAATAGTCAGAATTGTGAGATAAAAAGACACATTTAATTTTTTTAATTCCATACGGAAACATGCTTTCATTAGAACCCCTATTTTTTAGCTTCAGACTCATTGGAGAATCAATTATAAACATTTGGTTTAATATCTATCTATGATGTATGTAGCCTATCTCTATGGCTTCTTTTTCTTTGTCTCTATAGTCCCACCTTTGACTTAACAGCAAAACACCGATGGTAAAGTGACTCTTATGTTTTTGCTGCTGTTTAGAGTTGGGTTTATCTGCAGAAGATTACAGCAAAATAACAGATTTAGGAAACAGGTTTATGACATGTCATCTCGTAGCAGCTCCTGTTGAGCTCTTAAAGTTCCACATATCTTCAGGTTCATATAAAATGAAAGACACTGAGTGGTTTTGATATAGAAATCAGAGACAGTATATGCAAAGCTCTCTGGCTGTGTTACTCTTTCATCCTCCGTCAGGCTGACAGGTCTGTTGAGAGCTAGAGAAGCTTTCTGTGACGGGTTTGATGACTCTGTATAAGAGCTGCCGTCTCACCTCTCCAGTCGTTTCATCACCTGTCCGTCCCACTACTGACAATTTAATTCCAAAGAAGCCACCCATCCCCCCTCACCGAACCCATGCAGACCCTGTGCTGACAGCTGATGATGCTGAGTGCTCTTCAGTGTGTGTGTGCGTGTGCATGCATGTACGTGTGTGCTTGTGTGTAAGCAAGTGAAGCTGGTTGTCTTTTGTAGTGCCAGAGTTCAGAAGAAAAGTAATGACTAACAGAGGCATGAACTGTTTCCCTCATCGTGGCTCCGTAAGTAAGTGTGTCATAGGGAAATGACTTTAGTGTGAGAAATTTGACATCAATTTGTTGGCTCAGAACTTAAGGCTGTTTTGCCAAAGGCTCCATCTGAAATGCTCTATGGATTTTTAGAACAGCCGGTTTGGATTTATGAGTAAAATAATGTCTGTTGTTGACATTAGATTTTCATGTTTTGTTCTAAATCAGTTATAAACAGTCAGATCTCAAATTGGAATTGGAATGTTTCTGTGTTTCTTAAAGATGCTTATTTTGCTATTAAAATATTTCAAAATAGTTGAAATAAGATATATGTGATGTATTTATATGTCAATCAAGACAAATACACGTTGTATCTTTAATTAATAAAAAAAAATATATATATTGAAATCTTATGCAGTGTTGCTTCTAAAATAAATTGATCTTGTTTTAAGGATTTTTAGATATTTTTACTGGAAAACAAGTAAAAAATACTCAGTAAGAAGTCATTTATGAGGCAAATGACTGAGGTTCAGAGAGAGAGAGTGTAAAATCATTGTAAAAAATGTTTTGATAATGACTAAACAATTAACAAAATAATTTTTGGGGCACATTTAATAAGAGAAAATTGTGCGTCCGTGTGTGTGTGTGTGTATGTGTGTGTGTTTGGAAATGTCCTCTTACTTTCAACTGTTTATTACCCCCCAGAAAATTAGCTGTAAAAATGAGTATGGAAATAAAAAGATTCAAAAACTGAGACATAAGCTGAGAGCTTGAAAAACATTGTTTAAACCCTTATAAGTATATACATCTTATTTGGATTTTACATTTTATTTTAAATTCAGCGTCCTGAGTGAGTAAATGTTAAAGGTGAAGTATTACTTTCAAAATATTTGTATTTAGATTTTATTTCAGTAAATGAAACCATGAAAATACTAATTTTGACAAACACCATGCCATGATATTGATTGCTGTATGTAAATGTATAAATGAAGTACATTGGTAGTCATTTAATATCATAGCATGCATCGTCGTATTACTGTGTCTTCTGATACCATCACTGTACCATGGTACCACTATAGTGTTACTTCCAGTGTAACGCCAACAAACCCTCATCACACACACACACACACACACACACCCTAAAATCATTAAAGCACTTAAGAGGAGGAATGTAAACATCCCGTCTTTCACAAAACCTCTGGATTTGTCATTCTTCCATCTTTTCACTCACATTATAAGGGGATGACTTGAAAAGGTTGGGATTGTTGTCTTTTTGTATGAATGGGAACAACAGTTTCTGGAAGCAGGACCCACATGTGCTGGCTTCCTGTAATCATCTCCGCTTGTGTTTTCTGAAACTGAAGATGACACTTGTCTCTGAAGCAGTATCACAGAGATGCCTAATCATAGTAGCAATATGAAAACAAGACTTATGTATTGAAAAGTGTTATGGAAAGTGAGTCTTTGAATGGTTTGGGATGTTTAGAATAGAGTTCAACAGGTCTCAGTCAGAGTGGGCGGGGCTAAAGAGATCTTTTTCGAGTCTCTGATTGGTGTAATTTTCTGCACAGCATAACTGAAATATTTGGCATACAAACAAAAAATCACAAGTCTGATCACTTAGGAAAGTAATAGCCCCTTTTTTACTCAAAGATTATAGAATTTTATACACTACTGATAAAAACGCTTTTGAAACGTCTCTTGAACCCTGCTCACCAAGGGTGCATTTATCAAAAATTGATCAAAAATACAGTAAATATAATTACAATGTAAAATAACTGTTTTGTATTTGAATATATGTTCAAATGTGATTTATTCCTGTGATCAAAGCTGAATTTTCAGCATCATTACTCCAGTCTTCAGTGTCACATGATCCTTCAGAAATCATTCTTATACGATTTGCAGCTTACCCTTACAAAAGTACTTTAAGTTTATTTTATTAAGTATACTATAGTATACTCTATAAAGTATACTTTATGTAGTAAGCATACTAATATCAATGTACTGTTTCAATACTACTTGGGACTAAATTGGCCCACTCAGTATATAGTATATAAAAGTATACTTTAAGTGTAATTAATAGTAGTTAACTTTTAGTAAAGAACTAGTTTACAACTAAGTTATTGTTTGTACTCCAACTTTACTACAAGTGAACTTAGTTACACTGATACTTTACTATATAGTCACATACTTGTAGCACATTTTTTAGTTTATGAAAGTACACTTTGAAGTACTGTACTCTCAGTAAACTACTAGTTTAGTAGTTTTATACTGCAAGTACACTTGTAAGTTTTCTTTTTAAGTGAACAACATCGTACTTATTGTTTACTATTTATGTATTATTTTTGCACTTTACTATGTTCCTTTTTAGGTATTATACTTGAAATAAACATTGAACTACTTTAAGCAGATTTTAAGTAAATTCTTATGCACTCTAACCAGTGGACAACACAAAAATTCACATATACTCGGAATTAGGAACATGTTTTTTTTTTATAAATCAATCTTTTCAAACAAATCTATATTGTAATGGATAAAAAAACGTAAGTTTATAATACCCCTTACGATAAATAAGTTTATTCAAGTGTGCTATTAGTACTTCTTTTAAACAAAAAAAATAAGAAAGTATACTTTCAGTCTTATTTTTATGTACTTCTCAGAAATACGTAGGATACACTGTAAAAAAAAAGTTGCTGCACTCTAACAAATAATTCTGTGGCTTAGTAAATATTACAGTAATATTTAACTTTATTAACTTAATAAAATCTCTGAACATCGTTTACTTGATTGTTTGAGTTAAACATACCAAAATAATTGACAAAAAATCCAACAGTTAATTTTATCTAAAATTTACAGTTATATTTAAGTTTTTTTCACTAAAAGAATTTAGTATTTGACTAAACAATTATTTATTTATTATATACTTAATATATTTGTGAAATTTCTATCACAATATTTGAGAATGGAGAATTAAACTGATCTGTTTCTAGAAACAAAAATATTACTTAATTCTAATCAATATTATTAATATATTTAACGCACTCTTAAAATTGAGTAAGTTTACTCAATTAAAACAATGCAACCATACTGGTGGTTGTATGGAATACTATTTTACAAAGGTTTAGAGGAAATAAAAAAAAGTTTATATTACTCATAAATAAAAACAGTGAATATTAATAATATTTACTCATAAATATTGTTTTTTAAATGTTTAAATGTTAAATTATTTCTACTCAATTTTATTTGTTAATGTACCATGCAGTTACTCAGATTTATTTTCTTTTGTACTTGCATTTACTCAATTCATACAGTATATTTCATTGATTTCACAGCTTTAAAATTTACTAAAAAAATGTGTGTAAAAATGTTTCACCAAAAAAAGTTAGTAAATAATAGTTAAACTTTTTAGAGTGTGCCTTAAATTTTGAATTATCTACATTAAACTGAATTTAAAAAAATGAGTTGAATCTTGTATAACTTATAAAAAACGTAACTTAAACATAAACGTAACACATATGTTGTCATAACTTTTTTTTATTAATATTATTATTTTTACTGTGTACTTAAAATTACAGTTACGACAAAGTCGAAGAATTCAGCCTACGCTTGTACTCAATCTTTTGATCGAGATATACTTAAAAGTATAATTAAGTATTCTACTTGGCTTGTTGTTGTATTTACTAATGGTAAAAGTTTTTCAGGATTCTTTGATGATTAGAAAGTTCAAAAGAACAATTTATTTGAAATAGAAATCTTTTGTAACATTTTAAACGTCTTTATTCTCCTGTGTGGTTCACCTTACTGACCCCAAACTTTTTTGTTGTTTGTGAGGCAAAAAAATCAAGTCTGATTACTAAGTGAAGTATATCCCATATCTTTTGAGGTTGTAATTCTGTAGCACGAACATGTCTGTATGTCGTGTCTGAGTGTGTCGTTTTCCGTTTAAGAGCAAATCACTGGCCTTTAACCTGAAATCAAGGAGATGTCGTTCTACATGATGACGGATTGATCATCTCTAGCCATTAACTACCGAGCCGTAAAGCTATTTTTCCACACATTTAACTTCACACACTCTCAAACATTAGGCACTAATGAATTAAAAGACGTCTCAGCACCCGGGAGGCTTTTCCATGATCAGCGTAGCGCAGATCCGCTAAAACCGATCGTCTTTTGTAGCGCCCTCATTTGTTACTTGGGAAATGAGAAGATTCTGATCTCCGGATGAACGCTCAGGATGTGAGGAACCCTGATGCTTTGTGATGGTTTGGTTGACAGATGAGACCCGGGGTTTTTTTAACTTCACGCCCGGCCCCAGAGGGCCAAAGCTGGGGGCGTTTGCAGAAATCGAAGCAGCACCGGCATGGTTTTGTTTCAGCGTGCTGGTCTTTAACTGCTCTGGTGTCAGCGTATCATGCAAACAATCTTCAGCTGTTTAGTAAAACTGAGTAAGAGAGCCTTCACACTCTTTTGATGATGTGTTAAAGATGTGTCCTAACGTGCCTCATCCGATGATCCATTACGGTCCCGTCTCCTATTCATTAATCCTCGGTAACATTTTGGGTAAATGCTCGGATGAAATTGGAAATGCCATTTGACACACGGGGTTGGAAGAGCATTAAACAGCAAGAAGAGACTAAATGATGCATATTCACGGTTAATGCTGATAATAATAACCCATTAGAGTCCTTATGGTCTGAGACTCCTGAGATGAAATTAACTAAATGGTACTTTTGGTGAAAAATGTGTGTGAATTATTTGCTGTAGCATATCGTGAGTTTGTGCATATGGCCATGTTGTGTGCGCACGGGTGTGTGTGGACTGGAAAACCCTACATTATGGGGACAAAATGTCCCCACCAAGATGGCAATATCTGAATATCTGAATATCTGAAATCCCCATGAGGAAAACAGCTTATAAATCATACTAAGTGGTGCTTTTTGAAAATGTAAAATGGGTAGGTTTAGGGGTAGGTTTAGTGTTAGGGGAGAGAATATACAGTTTGTATAGTGTAAAATCATTATGTCTATGGAAAGTGCCACTTGAAAACACAACGTGTGTGTGTGTGAGAGAAATGTGTTTGGTCCAACACTGAGGCAATCAGGAGTCAATCTGTTCTGATTATGTCTGAAACGTGATATTCCTGCAGCTGTGTTGTACCATCCTCATCCCACACACCTACCAACATGAACCTCACACACAGTAACACACTTTATATTACAGAGGATCCACTCTTGTGTACGACACACAGTCTGATCCATTTTGCAGCTTATTGTGGCCAAAACGGCCACATAGATGAGACTGCCTGACTGAAATAAAAAAATAAATATATATATACAAGGAAAAACAGTAAGTCACAAACCATTATATGTATATATATATATGGTTTGTGACTTACTGTTTTTCCTTGCATGGAATAATTCAACTAAAATTTTAAATGTCGTCATTTACTCTAGAACTTTGGGGTCCAAATAACATTGGAAGCCATTGACTTTCACTGAATGGACAAAAAATATATTTTTAAAATGTCTTCTTTTTGGCTGAACTATCCCTTTAAATGTATTTTTGGTATAGTACATAATTGTGGTAAATAAATCAATAAATTTGACTAAATATTTTCAAACAAACCGGAACATCTTTCAAAGATTTGATGTCATGAACCTTGAAATAGGTGTTGCGTCTGAGGTTTAGACTAATGACTCAAACGTCTCATGGAACGATGAAATCGCCCAGAGCTCCTGTCAGTCGCTCAATATTTAATATTTAGAGCTTCTTCTTGGTGTTGATGTGCATATTAATCTCCTTTCTATAGAAAAACAGGTTTTCTTTCAGATTAATGTCTCGTCATTACAAACCCGATTAGAAGCTGCTGTTAGTGAATAAATCAGAGACATGTTTCGACGTGACCTTCAGAGTTCTACCATGATCAACCAAACCTCAACCTCTTGGCCTCATTTCTATCCACAATGGGTGTGATTCTTCATTAGCACAACCATTCAAGATTTACAAATGATGCTTCTTTTTTTTTTTTTTTTTTCATTGATATGAGATTAAATGCACAGCAAATGATTTCAGTAATCTCACATTTATTTAGTTTTTATGAGGTTTTCTAAGGTCAAAACTTTAATTTACACTATACCGTTTAAAAAAAGGGTGTTGGTAAGATTATTTAAAGTTTTTGAAAGAAGACTGCACTTATATATTTCATCAATAAAACTGTAAAAAAAAAAAAAAAAAAACAGTAATATTTTGAAATAGTACTACAATTAAAAAATATTTTTTGTGGAAACCATGATACAACTTTTTTTCAGGATTCTTTGATGAATAGAATATCTAGTAGAAATCTATTGGAACAATAAACACATTTGCTGTCAGTTTTGATCAGTTGAATGCGTCCTTGCTGAATAATTTTTTTTTTTTTTTTTTTTTTTAATGAACTCCTCAAATTCTCCAGCCAAATCATTCCAGAAATTCAACCAACTTCTATTGTAAAGCTCTGCATACTGTATAGTGTCTGATTTTAGGAGAAACGTCTGTGAAGCAGTTGATATAGCCTACATGAACAAACTCTCCTGCAAAGAGCAACCTGTGAGCAATAACACTTTCACCTTTTACCTCTCCCAACAGCAGGTTCGTCGCTTTAGCTCAGTTCTTTCTTTGTTTTCCATCACGTTAATATGGTAATGGTGTTATGAGTCGCTGCCGTATGCATCGCTGTATGACACAGAGCCATGTTCGGTATATGAAGACCTGTAATCCCCCTTTCCTTCCCTCTCCGTGTCTCTCTGGCTCTCTCACACACTCTTCATTAAAAGCTGTCAGTCATCTCTCTCACACTGCGGCTCAGCTGGCAGAAATAAGCGCTAAACGCCAGAGTGACAGAGCTCCAATAGCATTAAGCTATTCTCTCCAACACAAACACGTTTATGGGCAAGTTAAGATGCCTCTCGTGTTATGGCAGCAACTGTCAGAGATCTTTTTGTCTTCTCTTCTGACACCGACCTTTTTCTGTTTTATCACCTGGATACGGTCAGAGAAATCCACCGCTGCAGAAAGAGACGCGTTTGTCAGTGACATTTCACCAGTCGAGGTGTTTTAGAGGTCACGTCGTACACTGCACTGCTTTTGGAGTGACAATCGCATTTAAGTGCAATAGTAAATCCCCTGAATGATCACTTTGGTAACACTGCAGTGATTGACATCATAGTTAGTAATCAAACTCAGAATTATGGGCTCTCCATGTGGTTGAAACATAAAATTGCAGGTTCAACTTCCTTGTGAGGAATTTTTTTTTTTCTGTCAGAATGAGGTGAATTTGAATATTTAATGAGTGTGAATTTGAATATTCAATGAGTGTGAGTTTGAATATAATTAGCCAAATTCCACACGATTTTGAATTAGAATCATAAGAAGGGGGATTTCTTGCTATTTTTTTAGTTGCAATTCAGAGAGATTCAGAATTGCTAGACAACAGAGGAATTTCATAGTCCAACATAACTGACTAAACATAATTTCATTAATAATATGTTCTCTGATGTGTAGAATCGTATCTTTTGAATAAGACTTAATAATTTTTTGTAACCATGTACACTTTTTAACTGTCTAAATAGACATAATAATTTTAAAAAATAAAAAATATTAATTATTATTGATAATATTTATTACAATTATTTATAATAATTAATAATATTATTATTTAAATAATTAATATTATGCAAATATTTATTTGTAAATTGTTTAAATATTACTTGTGTGACTAAAACCACAAAAATATTCATGTGTATCAGAAGATTTAATAGTCTGTGCAAGATGTTTATTAAATAATAAAGCAATATTGTTCATTTGATTTAATAAAATATTTATTTATAATATTAAATATTACGTGTGTGACTAAAACCACACAAATATTCATGTGTATCCGAAGATTTAATAGTCTGTGTAAGATATGTTTATTAAATAATAAAATAATATTATCAATTTTATTCAATACAAATATATTAAATAATGTTTGTGTGGGTAAAACCTCACAAAAAAACACACAAAAAAAGATGTGTATCAAAAGAAGCGTGATGGTTTTTCTATACTGGTAAGTGATGAAAATTCAAAATACAACACTTACACCAGTTCTATGAATTTCTTTCTGTTTCAATTCTACATCCTTAAATTCAAATTGACATCTTGTTCGTTACCTCAATTCAGAATCAGAAACTGAATGGGAATTCAAAAGCATTGCCAATTGTGAATGGTGCACAGTGCTCATTGTCACTTGATGTTGTTGTAAATAACCGAACTGTGTGTGTACAGAACAGGATTACGCAGAACGGGAATAACATTGTGTGAATGGCCAATGTAATGATATCACCTGATCGAGCAAAACATTCATACCGAGAAACTGAAATATGAAAAACTTCTAATATGCAGCAGGTGTGTTTGTAACATGTCTTTAACGTGTTTAGATATAGCTCTGTAATGTGTAAACTGGACTACAGCATGCATTGTGAGCCTGTACGCTGCAGGAAGAGCTCATCATACGGCAGCAGGTACAGTATGTGCAGCGGGAGCTAACGTGATTTAGTCTGCGCACCCAACAGATCCTATGGCTCGTAAGTGGCTGTGATGGATGAGCAGGTCCCTCGCACACTCGCGCACACACACACACACACACACACAGAACCCAGAGCGAGGCCCGTCAGAGTGGTGCCGACCCCGGTGTGACATCACCCAGTGTTTCTGTTGGCCTGTAAGTGCTACTGTGTCTCCTCCATCAATAATGCAGCGAGTTGAGTTGTTGTTCCTCAGCAGTAAAGCTCACATGAGTGCAGCAATTAAGACAGCACGACCTCGATCGTCTCAGGCTTCATCCCACTGCCCTGGGCCATGGATCCGAGAGGGCAGGGGAGGATGCTTTTAAACAGGGGACCGGAGACCATCTGCCAGTAACCCGACTAAACACTGGTGGAGGGGAGATGGTTTGTGCTCGCTGTTGTCCATTAAAACAGGGATGTTTTCAGAAAGCAGTACAGCTTTATCCTGCCGTAGGAGTCGTAGATAGGGAGGCTGGAAACACTAGCGTGCAAACTGACACAGAGCATACGTGACCTGACTCGTGTACTGGTGGATTTAGATCTGGATTTAGGTTCTTAATTTGACCATTTCATTAAGTGCTATCAAATATATATCTTTCTTTTTTTTAATGCAATTGAAATGTGATTAAAAATAAGGCAATTTTAAAATGTGAACTGGATTACATTAGATTTATTTACTTTTATTTGAATTGTCAGTGCAGACTGGCTATTAAGATAATGTAAAATGACTTATTAATATTTACAACTAGTTTATAATTATTTTAACTGGCTTTTTAATTTGGAGCTATATTTAATTGTTTATTTTTCAATGTATTTTATTTTAATTGCCAGTACTGTTTATATATATATATATATATATATATATATATCCAGAAATCCATTAAAAATAGCCTGTTTACTTGAAAAGCTACACTGCATAATATATTAAGGCTTGTTTTCATACATTTTATCTTGAGTGTGTTTGTTTAAACTTGTGTATACTTAAAGCAAGTCAAAAAAGAAAATTCTGCAGGTGCAGTAATACAAAATACACTCATTAAAGATACGCTCTCTAAAAACAAGTCTTATTAGCTATTTTAGATATTTTAACTGACAAAAAATAATGCAGTTTTAACTTTTGGCCTGCATTTAACTATTTAATTATGTTTATTTAGTTAATGTAATTAGAAATAATGCAATTTATATCATATTTATTTTTCAATTAATTTATTTTAATTATCTAGACTGGCTATTGTTTGGCAAAAAAATATCAAAACAATTATAAAAAGAGGCCAATTTTTTGAGAAGCAACCCTGCAGTATATATGAAGACTTGTTTTCATATTTGTGGAAGAATATATTTCAGATAAACCCTCCCCTAAGCTCCACTTCCACAGAAATGAACTGTGTGTTAAATTTACAGTGTCTAAGAGGGCGGAAAAAGATGTAATGTGGAAGGTCAAAGATCTAGCTATATTAGACTACGTTGACGAAGAAGAAAGAAATGATGTTGATCAGGATTAAAATGACTTGACACTGATGTCAAACACACTAGTGATCTCTTGTATTCAGTGGTGACTCTGAGCAGGTGTTGTCTTGCGTGGGGGATGTCAGCATTTTTCTATATACTGT